>NW_026251723.1:0-504178 GCF_025024155.1 Gamsiella multidivaricata
GAGTGCGTGCTGCCGCCTCGATCAGCTTGGGATCGCCATTGGGGTTGAGGCAATTCAGCAGCGGCTCCGCTACGCCTGAATTCATCAGAGCAAGGATATTGCTTTCGTTACCTATTCAAGGTAATAACCAGTTGAATCGTTCAGATTGGGACGGTCCTTTATGGAGACGGCAAAAGAAATATAACAAATGGCAGCATTCCGTACCAAAGGCGAAGCTTCCCAGGACAATGATCGCTTGCGTCTTTAGTTGCGGGTCCTTTTCGTCCCTGGCGGAAATGATATCCTGTAACCTATCGCGGGAGAGATAATTGCATCAAGGAGTATTGGTTAACAATGGCTAGACTCAGGAGGGGGAGCAGACAAAATAGTCCCACAAGGGAGAAAAAGGGACCAGGAGTATTGGCAGCACCATCCGAATGTTGAAGCACGAGCCATGCATGCCATCAAGGGGAAAAAAAAAAAAAAAAAAAAAAAAAAAAAAAAAAAAAAAAAAAAAAAAAAAAGAAAGGTTCATCCTTTTCAATGGTCACAATAGTCTACAACTGCTACATTGTCCGGTATGAGAAGGATCGTAGGAGCGACATCGACACAAACTAAAAGGACCAAGCGAATCAGGGCATGTGCGGTATGCGGGGACAATGCCATTCGTTCCTGTTCTCCTGACACCGCATACAGCTGATTCGCCCTCCTGAATTCCTCACTCGGCTCTCGCAAGTGTATAGCCATGAACTTTCAAACACAGCAAAAGCAGTGCATTGAACGCAATAGCTTCTGAAGTACCTTGAAACGATACCGAGCTGGATATAGAGGTCCTTCTTCGTCTTGTTGCCGATAATGTTGTTTTTGATGAATCGAAGGGACTTTATACGCTCCAGAGGAACGGCATGGCCTGTTACCAACTGGGAGACGGCTAGCTCATGCGGTGTGAGAGTCATACTTGTGCGTGGGGTTGTAAGATGTGTAGTCGCGTTGAGACGAGAGGATAAACAGGAGACAAAATGCCACAGCAGAGGCAGAGATGCGTCTAAAGGTCAGGAGGGAGTGGATCAGTAATGAGGAAAGAAAGAAGAACAAGGCAAGAGGATTGGGTTGGGTCAAAGGGTGTCTGTTTTGAGAGCGCACCAGAAGAAGAGCGGAAAGAAGAAAAAGATGGATATGAATGAGGGGCTTTGGTTTTTATGCTGATAAAAAAGAGAGAAGCTGGGGATGTGGTGTGATGGATGTGCTTTTGTTTGTTGTTGCTGTTGATGGAGACAAGTCGGTGTGTCCCATGGAGAGAATTGGGGTGAGGGGGGTGCGTCTACAGTCTGCACCATAGAGGGGGAGCAACTTAAGGGACACAGACACGCCGATTGGATTCAAAAAAAAGGGGGTGGGGGTGGGCAGACACAAAGGACAAAGCAACCCAGACAAATTCTTTGTGTGCCAATTGCTGCGTATGGAGACCCTTGTTTTTATACGTGTGGATCTTGAGGACGGTATCCAGTACATGGATACACGTCCTCAGAGGATGGACATCATGCCAGCAGTACGTGCATGGACGTCTATTTCGCGTGTACATGTTCACTGTGCTTCTACTACGACTATATGACTATATGACTATATGACTATAGAGCAACTCATTATCTGTCCTATGCCTCAACTTGCCTATATATTCATCACTATCGTTCCCAGGAGGCCATAAAGTGTTCTCTCTTACGAGTCTCTCTTCGTCACGAGAGAACAAAGACGATTAAAGAATAACACGGAGAGAACCTTTGCCCTTCTGCACCGCCCCAGAAAGAAAGAATGAAAGGGTAATCAGCATGCACCATGCGGACGAAGAGATAGAGGACCAAAAGACATCGTTTTTGGCCTTTTCCTTTGCTTTCTCATACCGTCCTGACACCCATTCATAATCTAGATGCATCTTATTCTGTCAAACCTATGGAGCACATGTACATAATCGATTCTTTACCCTTGATTCTCTGGATATCAGATCGGAGCTCGGCACAACACCGTCTATACATCTCGCTCGGCGATCATTTGTACCATCTATCGCCAAGGACTCTCACAAAAATATATAATAAAATAAAAGACACGTACAGCAACGCAGGAAGGTTGAAAAGCCCTTCTATCCATTGACCTACTCTCTTTGGCAACATTCTACTCCTTTGCGCTTATTTTCGCCCTACATTGCAGCAGCCTGGGGGGATATGAATACTCCTCTGAACATTGATACGCTCTATCGAGTGCCTCTGTTCATGAACGGGCCGTGGGTAGGTCAACTACTATGGATTATTAAACGCGTTATACAAGGAATACCCTAGCCCATTCCTCTACAACAAGTTCTTTGCACCAGTGCAAATAGGCACACCACCTCAAGCATTCAACCTCATGCTTGGCACTGGATCCAGTCTTTCATGGATCCAAACGACTCAGTGTCTGGAGAACCGCGCCAACTTCACGATGGCCGTCAACAGCATCTCTCTATGCAATAGGTCGCCAAAATTCGACCCATCGTTATCCACGACACTGGTTTATCGACCTGAGACTATCACGGCCAAATACACTGAGGACATCATAAACACGCAGCTTGTCTCCGATCGAGTCGTCTTGGGCATACCCACTAGTCGCGTGGAGGATGAGGGTTCATCTTCAGGAGAAACAGAAACCTTTGGATTGACGGCTGATGTTTCCGGGGACGCGTTCCTGCTGAGAAAAGAGTTTTTCGTACCAGGATTCCTTGGCGCCAATCAACGACAATTTGGATCCGAAAGCGGCAAGTCAGAGTGTAGCTTCAGCAATAGGCGATCTTATGCTTGACGCCTAACAATAACATGCGCTTTTCTTTATTTCCACAGATTGTGCCACCCATATCTTTGCAGACACCGTCCGCGCCCTATCCACACCTGTCTTCTCGCTCGCCTTCACAGCCACCTGGGGTACTCTGACCCTCGGTGGACTTGATCCATCCTTCTACTCTCAGCCCCTTTCATGGATGAAGACTTTGCCCGACGAGCCGGGATGGGTCACCCAGCTCTCGCCCCAAATCAGTTTGATTCCAGGCGATGCGTCATTTTCTGTCACAGGCTCGAGCAACTCGAGGAACAACAGCGATGCTAGAGGAAGAGCGGATGATGAATACGTCCAGACAGGCCTCGATCGTGTATGGTTTGACAGCGGCACAACTAACATTTGGGGTGACGAGCGCGCGATCCGACCTTTAAACATCTGGATCGGCGCAGATCCCATCACTGGCCAGGTTAATTGTACAACGGTGTCTTCGCTCGGCAAGATTGTCTTCTTAATTGGTGGTGAGACTGGATCAGGATCGGAAACACAAAAGCCAGGCCCGCGCTCAGGGCAGGTCCGATTAGAGCTGAGCCCGTCCGAGTATATCATCGGTAAGTCAGCTCGCGCAAGTGTTTTTCAGCGTTGATGACATCGCCGTCGAGGGGTTTAAAGAAGAGCCATTGGACACTTGGATTGCATCTGCTCCGTGGGTTCTATACGGTCTATCACTATGGGTATAGTCTTATTGGAATCGGTAAACAATCAATCGCTTTATAATGCTGGCGTATTGTCAGGGCACACATTGTTAGTTACTGATATAATACTGTATACCTCTCTCCAGTCCCATATAACATCACAGAAGCTAACCCTACTGGCGCGGTCGTGTTACCTGGCATCCAATCCAGTCTCGAAAGCAGCGTTCAGGAGTCTCTAGGCAAACTGCTACCATCAGGACCGCTACTCAGCGTGCAGCGCTCTACAAGAACATTTTTGAGGTCCCAGTTCCTGGGTCTTTTGAACGCGATTATTCTTTTTGAATGTTTTTCAATTGCATCAAGAAGACTGTTATTAGTACTGCCTCTGAATCCGAGAGGACAAATGTTCCTGTACAATATCATAGCAAACAGATAAAATAATAATAGTAATAAAAAATAGCGACTCCCAGACCCATTCAGCTAGGTTATCGTGCTTCGATTCTCATATGTCTGTAGGTCGTGTTTCCAGCATATTCTGTGTGAGCATGTAGGGGCAAAACTCAATTGACGTTAAACGTTTAGGTAATCATAAAAAAGCAACTCTCACTTCAGATTCAAGGGAGCATCGAAGGGTAGTGTGCAGTAAAACGTACTCTAATATTGGTTTTCATTATGGGGTATCAGAACAGAGACCTATCCAGGCAGCGAAATCAAACTTGTTTGATAGAAATAAAGCGACCTTGAAGCTATAGTCGACGAAGTTGTGTATTGTATGGAATGTAAAGCACTATACTCTGCACTTGGCAGTAATACCCGACTTGCGTCTTGACCTCCGATCCGCGATCTGATCTGCTGCTACCTCCTTTGAACTTCACGCTAAAGGTAGCGCGAGTAAATGAAAACTTCGGCCCTAAGACAGCACAGCCCCCGTCGTACAGACCACCCCGAGCGTCCTTGGAAAAAAGGGCTCTGGCCAAAATGAGCGCTGTTACCGGTACCAATGCCATTTCAGTTTCTTTTCAAAGGTTCTCTTTAATCTTATCAAAAAACTTGATGACGATAAATATATGCGAATTCGCCATCCATCCGATCCTCATTCGTCTGAAGTTGGGCCGAATTTGCAGCCCGAACAAACCCCATGAATGACGAGCTCGCCACGCGGGTATCCCCATATTTCCACCAGCTGCATTATGCTGTGGAGGTATACTTCCGCTGCTGAACTCGAAGATGGTACTGTGGTAATTGTGATACAGATGGGTCTTTGTGTCCATGGGCAAGGTATCTGTCAGAGGCCGATGTTCCGGTATGTGCGATTAAATGATGACTCTGCAGATATAAATGCATGCCACACAATTATACGCGGATAGCCTTGATCCGGATGTTCTTCAACTTCACCATGTCTGCCCCAATGTAGTTGAATACCGTATGCATGAATCGATCATGAATGCTGTATGTGAAAATGCCATGGCATAAGGGGCCCACATTCATACCATTGACGCGCGTGGATACGGAGACCAGTAGCACAGAGTACCTGACCGACGCTAGCCATTTCCAACAGCCATGCACGCGTTGACAGTGTAACGATGTCTCAATATCTGAGGCGCCCTAGAGCATACCCCATATTGTTCAGCGTGCACCTTCCCGCCGCTTGTATAACTGCCATCACAAAGCGCCATTAAACCATTGAAAGAATGTATCGCCATCCTAAAGTATTCTATTACAGTTTATTCCCTAATACAACATTATTATACAGCTCTACATGGAAAGTTATGGCATAGAAAAATGTACAGGAGGAGGCTGAAGATGCAGACTCTCGCTCGCCTGATCCGTTGCACGCAGGTTATCGAGCAGATTGAAGTTTGCGTCCTGGACCTGTCTTAACACATGGGCCAACTTGATTACGTTCTAGAAACATGGACAGACACAGGTCGATCGATCATTAGTACTTAGCAATTACTTTCGATGGAAGACAGTGGCGCTCGACTTTCAGTGCTACCGCTGGCTGAATGGTAATAGAGTGCCGCTGCATACCTGACGTGTGTTCTTCATGGTCCCTTCGAGCACCGAAAAGTGTCTGGCGGTCTCCGACAGGGTCTATACCATCCATGAGATGGGAAAATCATTCCCGCTTTGTCCAAGTGAGTGATACTGCGTCAGAGATAGTTTGATGAATCACCTTTATTTGACTTTCAGCCCTACCTCTGTAAGCTCCCCATCGATATTTGCGGCCTAGAAGAAAAGCCGTGGAATATACAGTTGTGGAGTAGGAAGGTATTAGCAAGCAATCCGAAATGTCGGAGAGGGAGCGAGAATAATAGCGGAGAACACAGACGCCGGCGATGGTCGGGTGTACGATGGAGTTGCACAAAGGGATAGGTGAAAAGATAAGAATGGAGCTGTCGACCTTTGTCGATTTACTGTTGAAAATGGCGGTGCGTGAATAAAAATAACTAACCTTGATAATGGCGATGAAATCCTGGGCGGTTCCCTGAGCCTTATCTTTAATATGGAGTTTGGAGGCCCATGACCCGTCGTCGACAAACATGATATGCAACCTCTTTTCTTGACGCCCGTTGCTGCTTTCCTTGCTCCTGCTGCAGCCTCTGACTCGTAATGATGATAGCTATAATTCCGGATGGTGATTGATGATAGCGATTCCCCGGAGGATTTGATTCGGATGGATGGAGTGGAGTTCAGGAAGCATACAAATCGAGTCATCTTTCTCCTTATCAGGTGCATCCCCAAGAACCTTTAGCCAATCGAATTTCTTCCCCTTTCTATTAAAATACGGACCCTGAGGTTGATCTCTTTTCCTCATTCCACAAACAACTTTTCAGGCGATGGCAGAGATCTCCAGCACCGTACCCAAGTACACTATCCGCCCTGCAACGGAGGCGGATTCCCTCGGAATCAATGCCATTGTCAACTATGAGATTGGGGTCTCTGTCAACAACTTCAACTACGGTCCACGCTCAGAGGAGGATGGTCTGGCATGGTTCAGGAGCACGATCGCAGGCGGATATCCCATCCTGGTTGCCACAACTCTTGTCGATAACAAGGATGTTGTTGCTGGATATTCATCGTTGGGCAGCTTCAGACAGAAGGACGGATATCGATTGTAAGGAGCTGAACTGCTAGCCCATTTTCAATTATGGCCCTTGAACAAAAAGGACATTTGGGATTAACGAGTGTCTCAACTGTCTGTTACTTATAGCACTGCTGAGTATTCTTTGTATATCCACCACGAGCATCGCAAGCGTGGTTTGGGAAGGTCTTTGCTCAAGGATCTGTTGGTAGAGGCAAATGAGCGCAAGTTTCATGCTATTATTGGTAAGTGGGCAATAACTTCTCTTGCATGGATCGATCTGTATTCAGGGATATCAGACTGTTGCTAACGTTCTTCGTACATATCCCAAATACACGTCTCTCTTCTACAGGAAGCATCAGTGAAGGCAACGAGGCAAGCCTTCGCCTGGCTGCTGAATTCGGATTCAGAGTGGTCGGTACCATGAGGGAGAACGGATACAAATTTGATCGCTGGATCGACAATACCTTCGTGGAGCTGCTCTTGTAAGTGCAGCCCTTTTCTGAATACCACCACAGCATGTGGGGCCGCAACATTATCTTGTCAGCATAATTAGATCCATCAAACTGCTCTTTGGAACGCATAGAATAAAGAAAACTGAATGGAGATTGTTGTGTATTGAAAATTAAAAGGCTGCCCTGTACAGATGTGATATTCCTGCCTCAGTCATCTAATGAGGTCCATGCCACAGCCTTCTGATGCTCGTGTTCATTCCCAACTGCTGTTAATGCTGCTGCTGCGGGAATGGCTATCTCGAGAAAGGACCACATGGTCCCTTATGCCGCGCTGTGGTGAACGTATTGTGGGATGGGTGCCCCATTTCTATATGGTCCCTCGTAGAGGCCATTCTCGGGCAAGGTGGGTGGGTGTCCATCCGGCCCCATTTCATGGACTTGGTACCCAAACGAAGACGAGACAGATGAGGCGGTTGTTGAAGAAGGAGTTGGCTCCGCGCCCATGCCAGCTTCACTCAATGGATGGGCGGATGGGTGCGCGAATGAGTTTAGGTGAGGAAAGTAGCCGTCGTGGTTCTCCTGCTTAATGAAAGTGTGGTCTGAAAGCGCACCAGAGGCAATGTCATGGCCGCCAGGGACAGGATGGTTGCCGCGCTGGTACGCGAGGTTCGTGTATCCACCCGAGAGTCCTTGCTGCAATGCGGAAGTTGGTGGATGACCTGATGGTGAACCATTGTAGGCCTGATAGTAACCTTGCGTTGGATTCTCGTTCTCATGTGAATTCTCGAGCGGTGGCTCCAGTTGGCTGTCAAACGGGTGTCTGGGACTGAGTCCTGTGGATCCCATCATCAGTCGAGGAGTGATGGAACCGAAGCTGTTCTGCCGCTGCGGAAAGTACGATTGATGTGGATGCTCCTGAGGTGAATGCTGACCAGGGTACTGTTGAAACGAAGGATAGGCTGTTGTGGGCGATGAGAATGCAGAGCCGTCGTACGTAGAGGCAGGCGATGACATGGAAGAGCCATCCGTCCAGGTATGCTGGTTAGGATAATGGTAGAATGACTGTGACTGTCCCGTGGTAGGGCTGTACTCGCTCGCGGTGCCTGGCGACATGGGTGAGAGTGGTCCACCGTCCACACCAAGACCCAGGGAACTCACGTCGACACTCATACCGGCGCCTGCGCTGATGCTATGGCTTCGACTATGAGGCCCCGGGTAATGGGCGTGGTACGGGTGGGTGCTGTGCTGGCTGATGGTTGAAAGGCGTCTTTCACCTACGGAACCAGGACCCGGCGTGATGATGTCTCTTTCAGGAGTATCGATGTAATGACCTGGGCTTCTTCCTCTTACGACCAACGAGTCCGATTGTGATGAGGCCACCATAAAGACCTGACCATCCTCCGTGTGCGCGTACAGGTCCACCATTAGGATGTAGAACTGCTGAGCTGCACGTCTCTTCCCATTGTTGGCAGTTGCTGTCTTGAATTGAACACGTTCAAAAGTGACGACGTTCTGGTTTGTACTTGCTCCAGCAAGGGTCAGAGTTCCCCCTCCCCGAATCGGACGAAGACCAGGGACGATTTGAGGACCCTTGTCACGCTTGGGCGTGTGCTGGATGAGATCGATTTTTTTGTCGGTGCTAGCGATCTTGGAAGTGATGGTAATGGAGAACCCTGTCACCACAGCTAATCGAGAAGTTCCAGTGCCGGCGCTGTTGTTGTCGTTTAGCCGGAGGTTGTCCAAAGATCCGATCATAGCACCAGGGTCACGTTGAGAGTTGAAGTCATCCTGCAAATGGGGGTCGTCGGTAGGGCCAGGCATGGGATCTTTCAGCTCGACGAGGCATGGTACTTCAGATTCCTGCGAGTAGTCAAAGCCTAGAATGCTGTAGGCAGTGCTGACTTGGAAGTAATTTCGACGATAGCAGGTCCAGATCTTGTTTGCTGTGAAGAAACCGCGATCGATCCTTGCCATCACGCGCAGCTTGAACCTGTAAACATTCAGGGCAGATATGGGTATCGGTGAGTTGGGCGGTGACAAAAAACGTATTCACCTTGGCATAGAGTATGGTCAGGACAGTTAGCACGGTGGACGACGAATGAGAAGTGAGCTGGGTATCAACGTACGATTGAGTTTGGCTCATGTTGTAGATGTTGTAGAATTGCTTTGTGTTGGAAAAGAAAGGGCCGTCTTCGACCATGGCCAAGGAACCAGCTCGGCGTGCTCGTACGACGGTGTTAGGAAGAGTGGAGCCAGCAATTGAATTGCGGTGGTGGATGATAGGACCATCTGTGTTAGAGCTAGTATTAGTAGATAGGGCACTGAAGGTTAGAACCGCGGAAGTAATCTTGTGGACCGTATCTATATCGTATTAGCGTGAATAGCTCAACGCCGTAATAAATATGGACGTACGCGTACGAGTGAAAGGCCGATGAGGGGTCGCTATCGGCTCTGCTCACACCTTGCGGGAAGGATGGCAGACTGTAGCGATGGCCATTTGCATCCTGATCGGGTCTGCGGGGATAGAAAGAGCGATAGAGAGAGAGGGAGAGAGAGAGAGAGAGAGAGAGAGAGAGAGAGAGAGAGAGAGATTGAAGCAGATGGCTCGGTCAGGTACAAAAGAGCTGCAAAGGTAGTGAACGTGCACATATTCAAAAGAGGTAGATAGAGAAAGAGAGCGATGGTCATCCTCATCTCGTTGCTGAGGTGGCCCTCGAGTGCACCATACCTGGCAAACTGCTGTGCATAGGCCTGCTCAGTGGACTGGTATCCAGCATCGTACCGGGCCTGGTGGTAGGGGGGACGGTCCGTCCTGGTGGCAGGAAGTCAGCGGGAGAGAGGAGATACGTTAGTTGTCTTCCAGTGAGATTGGTGGCAAAAGTAACAGGGAAACCCGTGATCTGACTTAAGAGACTCTTCTCACGGACACTCGATTGGGATTGGACTGGATTGGAGGATGGATATGATGATCTCTTCCACGCCGATAAACCGGTCAGCCAATGAGAATTCGGGGCTAACACCCAACAGCGCGCACAAACACATACATCCTCACACACACACACACACTGACAACAACACAGATATGAATAGCAGATTTATAAGAACATTGTTCATAAATGCATCACGAGCAGAATGCTTAATGCAGCACCGAACGCCCATTAAAATACGAAAAAAAGAGCACCACTCAATGCCAAGCACGCGCAATTGCACGCAGGACTAACCCCATGAATAGCAACTAACGCCGAAATACAACTGCGACGATATCTTTTTTAAAAACATCCTTTAAAAGCAACAAAAAGTTGTACTGTACTTACACCGGAGAGAGGATAGCCAAGCCAGAGAAGGCTACCTCGGGTCTAACAGCCTGTTCCGCCAGGGTTTGGCCAGGCTGCAACGGGTGCGAGGTGTGAATAGGATGCACAGGGCCCATCAGAGGATGCGATAGTTGACCTTGAGGATGACTTGAATGAAAAGGACTTGACAGCGGGTGTGGATGCTGTGTCTCGTGGAGCGTGTCGGTGTTAGTGTGAGAACCTGGAACAAGGGATGGTCCTAAGGCGAGGGCAGCACGTGTAATTTGTGCTGGTGTTGAGGCTTCTACTGGCGAAGACGACGAGGAGGAGGAGGGAGAGGTCGACGCCAATGTCATTCGCGGATGGAGAGTGGGTGTGAGATATGCAACAGTGAACGGGGGCAGATGAATGAATGTCTATACAATGAGCTGCGCTGGTTCACTTTTGTTTGAGACGAAAAAGTGGGATGAAAGGGGTATGGAAGATGAAAGAAAGAAAGAAAGAAAGAAAGAGAGAGAGAGCTCCGGGTATAAATGAGATGGGTTAACGCGTGCTGAGGAGCAGGAGGAGATAAGATCCCTAGAAGCGTTCTCGGGCCCAAGGTCAATGATGCGTGATAATGAAAATCAAGATAAAAAAAATCGCACAGCAAAATAAAAATAAAACGAGACGCTGCTCATCGAAAGCCGGGTGATGATGGAGGAGCAAGGTAGTGGGCAGCAGCAACAGAGACGGCAGCAGTGGAAATGGCGGGGGTAGCAGTAGTAGTAGTACACAGGTGGAGACGCATTAAACAGAAAAAAATACGAGAAAGCAGAAAGGAATGAGGATGAAGGAATGAAGAGAGGAATGGAATGGTGGCGTTGGCGTTGGCTGTTCTTGTTCTTGTTCCTGAAACTCGGCTTGTGGGGGCGGGGAGGAAGGGAAGGAATGACCAGGAGTGAAACAAGACAGGACAAAGCGGCAATTGGCCAGTGTGGGGGAGGGAGAGAGCGGAAAGGAGCGGGGAGGGCGAGAGGAGGAGAGAGAGGAAGGAGAGAGAGAGGGAGTGAGAAAAGAGAGAAGGAGAAGGAGGAGAAGAAGGAAAGAGGGGCCGGGGGGAGCGAGAGAAGAGAAAGACACCTGTTCTTTCTTTCTTTCATCGTTGTTCTTGTTGTTGTTGTTGTTGTTGCTCGCCTTCCGCTATACCCTTCTTAGTCCTCTTCCCCATGTTGTCTTTAATGCTCCCTCCCCACTACTTCACAATTCAGCAGCCTGCATGTGCATGTGGCTGCATCCCGCAGCGCCAGTAGTCTACTACTAGCCCGCCCAACGCCTGGCTGTTTTTTTTTTAGCTGCAGCTGCACCCCAGAACGTATGCTATGGCAACTTTTGATTGCTCCGCCAGACAGTCCGCCAGCCTATCGACGGGCTACGAATGAGAGAAATGGGCGGAGGTGTCGGTCGGACCAGGATGGGTTCAACCGTTCAGAGTGTAAATACACTTTGCGAAAACTATTAGAGTTCTCTGATGCTCTCAATCAATCGAGCTCTCGTTTCGTTCTCACCATAACCTGTTTCTGTTGTTGCTCACCCATCAGCATCATCATCAAAATCAATTGCCTTGTTCTTCCCTGCGGTGGCCCCCTCGCTCCTCGGGTTCGAGTAGCAAGAAAAGCGTGTGTGTATATATATATATATATGTATGGCTAATGCCGCAATTGTTAGCGATGCGTCCACCTCGCCTCACAGCTCACCTAACAGCCCCATCAAAGAGATAGGACGAGAGAGGAGAAGATCTTATCATCTCGATCGACGCCATCTTAAAACATATAAACTATAACGCGCAATAATATACTGCACATATCTGGTACCGAGATGTTGGCTGATGTTCCCACAGATGTGGTTGTGATAATGATCATACAGGGATCTTCCTGCGAGCTTTTGCTGTTTCAACCTTTTTTGCAGATAGTCATTCCTCCGGATTCATATTACTGGCAGCGACAAGGGCTTCCTGCACCTTTAATTAATCTGCTAACAGCAATCATATGGACACAAACGAAACACAGAGATGTCTGTTCTGCAAGTAGACACTTGCAGTGGCAAACAACCCGTATTTGGCTCGCCTTTGACAAACATGGACCCCGTTACACTGTACACTGTCCTCGAGCTAGTGGTGTTTGAAGGGTCGAAACAAGGACCGTACACAATAAGGGCCATTTGATGCATCGAAAGGCAGACATGTTTGAATCGTAAAGTAGAAACGAGTGAGCATCAGGTGAAAGTCGTAGGGTATATGCGCGGTCTATCCCCTATGCGTGCGGTGTTAAGAAATCACATTTTTGTTCCTGCACAGAGAAAATAAAGACGAAAAATGTTTCTTGGGAAGTTGAGAGCCATGACTCTTAAGCAGCCAATATCAGTAGAGATCAAGAGCAATTAAAGCAAGACGAAGGATAAGGCAAGATGGGGCAGGGTAGGCCTCTCGTGCATGAAAACAATTATGCTATACAGTAGTCATTAAGACGGCGCTGGGTTCCTCGAAAGAGCTCTCTTCATTTTCGACCCTTTGGCCAGCTCACCCACCGATTGCGAGAATGAAAAGAACCTCTTGGTTCCCAGACCGTCCACCAATCATGCGCAGGTCAGGCCTTGGCCCCAGTGGCCGTTTTCGTGCATGGGGCAGGCTCACTAATTTCGATTCTTTTTCTTTCGTCCCTTCCTCCCGTCTGGGTAGGCAGGTTGGTGCGCTGTAGAGGGGTCTACAAAAGGTAAAATGCACATCGCAATCGGATGCAAGCCCATGTTTTGGTTTTATCGCAATAAACCCTATTCAAGTGTCTCAAAGTATATCCGCCAGGGCTAAAACCAGGTACCGCCCACGCGGAAATTTGGGAGGACGTTGTGAGCGGGCAAAATCTTATTTGTTCGCACTGCGACACATCGACATATTGCACAGCGTGCAAAGTGCACAGTACACGAACGTCCATAAGATCACTTTTGGTAGAAACACGGCGAACCCGCTTGATAAGCACCATTCATGTCATTCCAAACATACACATTTGCGGCTTCCATCATGTCAGTACCCACGAACCTTTCCGGGTGGAGTTGCATCAATTTGTTTTTTTCTCGACCGATAGCTAACCGAAACGTGCATTAGTAAAATAAATGCACGCAAATCAAAACAACGAGAGCCTTCGTCCGTTCGTTCGTTCTTCCGTTGGTTCGTTCGTTCGTTCTTGCGGATCCATCCAGAGCATGCAAAGAGGAGGGTATACCATCTCATAGGTCAGAGCCATAATGCAAGACGATGTTCTGCCTGACCAATAATATTTACACACAGCAGTTGGAAGCTCCTAAGAATCCTCTGCTTGGCACCGCCCTCTGAGTGCTCGGTGATCCCTGTGCACACACATACACACACGTGTTACAGATCCTGAGATTGTCAGTGCCCATCCTCCACATCTTTATATAACGAAACAGCAGGCACAAAAGTTCGATTTGTTCACTGTGGCATTTGCTGCAGCCTCATGGGCAGTCGACGCAGTACTATGGCCTATCTTGCTCTTCGAACCAGAAAGGTCCTCCGGCAGTCCGATCGCCGTCTCTCGATCATGTTTAGTCTACCTTCAATTAGAGATCTATCAGCAATTATCCATTTCGTTTTAATGGGCTTTTTGGCTCAACGTCCCTGGCTGCTCACCACAAACGGCGCAAAATGTAACTTTGTCTCTCTTTCGATTTCCTCCAGCACACCCTCATACTTTCTTTCCCTCTTGGTTTGACTTTCGTCATCCAGGACTGCAAACGTATCTTCACATGCCTCTAGCCGTTAAAATTGGACCAAGCAGACATTCTGTGTCCCTCCAGCCATGCCTCGTCAACACAGACTCGGAACCGGTCTTTGTATCCTCGGAACATTTTGAAGGCTACATCACAGTCAGGATCCGCAACCATCGCCCAGCTTCTCCCAAAGACGGCTCCCAAACCTGCTCGTACTTCGATGACCGCTCCAGGCTCTTTTCTTTGCAGTGGCAAGGTACTCGAGGGCTCTTTTCCGGTCATGGTCACATACATGATACTTCGGTTGATGCCATTTTAATCAAAAGCAATCTTCGTTCATATTTTCTTAGGCCGGTTCATGGCGACAAACTGTGTACGTCATGACAAATTGTGGAGCGCAAACGATGTTCTATTTGTTGCCGAGGTGGAGAAGGGTGTGAAACTACCAATAGGATTGCCAATCGCGGTGAGATTTGTACGCTTGATCGACCCATCTTTTATCGCAGATGCAATCAGCAAAAAGAAGCGTCCCTGGATAGGGAGCTATCTGGTGACCGCTATGAATGTATTGCGCGTTTGGATGCCAGTCGAAGAGTCCGCAGCAGCACCTGGTCTTGATAGGAATGGTGAGCAGAATGAAGGAATCTCTGGTTCAAGAAACGTGGGTTCGTGGAGATTTTTTGGACAGAGCAGATTAGAGGAGGCCGGTGTAAACCTTTTATCAAAGACAAGGGGTTGGACAGATCATGGCCAGGGCGCGAATCATGCACAACAACAAAGGCAATCGAGCACAGGAGGTGATACATGTGCGCCATTGTATGAAGGTCCAATGCCTCCAGAAGCATCTGTATCAACATCGACATCTTCGACTGTGCCAGTAGTAGCGAACCAATGGTCTTTGGGAGCACAGACGACGCAGGATGAGGGAAATGAAAAGGATTTGTCACCATATCAACGCAGAAGATTCTTCATGTCAAGTCAGCATCGTCAAGAGACGATGTTCTATCCGGATCTGATGATCGCGGGCGATTTTTTCAACAACTTTACGGACTTCGAAACGCGGAAGGCGCGCATGGTGGTGTCGATTCGGATGGACAGAATATTAGAGGACCAGCCGTTGCGATTTGTATGTAAGAGTCGATCTCGTTCACGAATTGAAGCGCAGATAGATGGCAATGTGGATGAAGATGACGACGGTGAGGACGATGTTGTTTTCTTTGTCGTCGTGTTGGAGTGGACTGCCGATGTGCCATGATATTATACCGGGTTCTTGGTTCATTTCCTCTAGAGGAAATGCGGTTACCATGCACAGCCTGAAACCCTTCAGACACCGCCACCGCCTTGCTCATACCATACTCATTGTCCCCCCTGACTAGTTTTCCAGACGTAAAATAGCAGCAAAGCCAACTAAACGATAAAAAAGAGCACACATGAGATGATGCCTGTGCATGTAACAGATACACATTGTGGGAAGAACGGATTACGCGATGCTTCTTGTCCTCCCTCAGCTCACAAAAGGGAAAGCGACCATGCACTATTTATGCGCAGATAATTTAGCGGACAGAGAAAAAACGACCAATTTTTCGTCGACATGGAGCAGACTGTCACTGAGCTTTGGGCGCTGTCTACGGCATTGACACTACTGTAGCCGTTCCATCATTGTTATCGACACATTGTGATGTTCGAATGCTTGGTTTCCCCCTTTGCTGGAGCTTGAATTTGAATGCAGGGTTGCGCAACAGAAGAACCTCTTTTTACCACCTTGGTTGCCGACGATTCCGCGCTCCTTTTTTATGCTAGTCGAACGTTCATTCCAGTCAGTTGTAGCGTTGCAGGTCTGACAATGACTTCAAATGGGTTGTGCAGGCAAGAAGAACTTAACAGCTGGACTGTACAGAACAGGATTCAAGACTCAGGTCTTCATGGTAAACATGGTAAATATGGTAAACATGGTACACAAAATGGTTTTTTTATGGTTTGAAGAGCTGAGTGCTCTCTCTCTCTGTTGTTCCGCCTCCCCCTCCCCACTACCCACTCTTCATCATCATCATCATTCCCCTCTGCTCCACCCATCCTTCCCCCTCTTCACCATCTTTGCCCCTCATCTTCCCTTCTTATACCTCTCTCCTCTCTCTCTCTCTCGCCATTTTTCCCTCCTACGTCAGCAAAGCCCTAAAACCATATCTTCCTACCTTGTCCCCTTGCACATCCTTGATCGTTGACCTGACAGAACACCCTTGCACACAATGTCGTCAAAGCAGCCCAACCAGCTTATGCGCGAGTACAAGCTCGTTGTCGTCGGTGGAGGAGGTACTACTGCTCGCTACCTTACTGTCACTGTTCTTACCCTATAACGCCTCCCCCTCCCCCAGAGGCCTTCTTCCTTTCGTTTCTTAATATGCGATCCCCCTCCCCTCCGCATCCCTTCGCCATATTTGGGCGTCTCACCTTTACTTCTTTTTCCTGCATGTAGCTTTTGCCTATCTGCCGCACCAGCTGCACTCCATTTCTTCACAATTGCCCAAATGCCCTCTTTTCGTTCGCTTTATCATAGTATTTGTCAATAGCCTGCCAATGCGCACCAGATGCAGACCGATGATTGTTGCACAAGTTGATGGACGACTGTGAATCCACCCTTTTGGGTCCCAACCAAATTCTCGTTTTTGACCAAACCGTACCAACTATATGCAACTAACATCCGACACTTTTTTTTTCCACGTCGCTTGCAAACTAGGTGTTGGAAAGTCAGCATTGACCATCCAGTTTATTCAGTCACACTTTGTGGATGAATACGATCCAACGATTGAAGGTATGTTGCGCACTTGGTAGACATGACGTCTGGAAAGATGAAATGGGATTTTTTTTTTTACTGAACGTTTTTGTTCTTATTGTTATCGTGTGTGTGTGATCTTTTAATAGATTCCTACCGCAAGCAATGCGTGATTGATGAAGAGGTGGCCCTTCTTGATGTGCTCGATACTGCTGGCCAGGAGGAGTACAGGTAAGGACAACAGGATCCTAGGGCAAGGTCGCAATTGAAAATTGAGAGTGAATGTCCATATCGATGCACAGTGTGTGCCTGAATTCTTGGAAGTGCCCTTTTTTTCCCCCTTCTCTCTCTCTGCACTGAAGACGGTCTTCAACCATGAGTGAGTGGCCGCAGCCGCTCGCACCTTGCAGCCCTCATATCGTATTTTGATATGGAGATGGGCTCTCTCTCGTATTTTATTTGCCGTATAAAAGAATCGAATGATGGAGCTGATGGGCAAAAAAAAAAAAAAAAGATATATACAAACAAGAGACGAAAGCAAGAGCGAAAAAAGACAAGAGTGCGTAGAACGAAACGCGTGTTATGGGAATAGACAGACGTTGAATAGCTTTTCTAACGACATTGAACTCGCATCTCTTCTTTTTTTCAATCGTATGCATAATTGTATGATAGTGCGATGCGTGAGCAGTACATGCGCACGGGTGAGGGCTTCTTGCTGGTGTACTCGATCACATCGCGCAATTCCTTTGAGGAGATCTCGACATTTTACCAGCAGATCCTGCGCGTCAAGGACAAGGATTTCTTCCCCATCATCCTCGTCGCTAACAAGTGTGATCTAGAGCACGAGCGTCAGGTGTCAACCCATGGTATGAACAGCAACTCTTTTTTTTCTTTTTCGGGGCATATACATGTGCTAGTTTCGGGAATTTAACCATGGCTATGTGGCACCATACGCTCGTTGTTGTTCTTTAATAGAGGGTCGTGAGTTGGCTAAGCAGTTTAACTCTCGCCTGATCGAGACGTCAGCCAAGCAAAGGATCAATGTGGACGAGTCGTTCTACAACCTTGTGCGTGAGATCCGTCGCTTCAACAAGGAGGCGCACAGCCAACCGTCGAACGGAGGCTATGGATATTCGCAGCAGGGACAGGGCTACGGCAACCAGATGGACGCCAAGGATGAGAAGGGATGCTGCTGCCTTATTATGTAGCGGCGTTTCCATGCATCCGTCGTGTTCTGTACTATCAGCATCTCAAATGGAGACAAAAAGAGAAAGAAAAAAAAGACGAGAAAGAGGAGGGGACCTTATATACACACAGTAATTCTTACTATTATCCTTATTACCAGTATTATTCTTATTATCGTTATTTATTAAAGTGGTTATCTGTTGCCGGAAATCATGAGTTGATATGGCGAGGGACGTATATTTGGATACCATAGCCTTATGAAGTCGAATGTGCAGTGCCGAACAAAGTTAGTGATGAAAACGAGTGAGAGAGATGAAGAGGCAAAATGATGGTACAGCACAGGTGCCACGCAGCGTGAATGTGCCACAACCAGATTCTTTGTCCGCATGATGGGGTGCATTAGTTGTGGTTGATGCACGAACAAAAGGAGATGCTGCGATATGACACGAATGTCTCTTGTAAGGTGAGCATGGGCCCCAGTCGCGAATGGCGTCCTTTAGCGCTAGCCACACTCATTTTATTTTTTATTTATGGGCTATAAATAGGCTTGCTAAACCCAAGACCAGCCAAATTTATTTGGTGATAATAATAATAAATGTAAAGGAACCATTTCCGTTGCAGTTTGTTTGAGGAAGAAGTGGAGTGGAGTGAAAAGAGGTGAGCGTGGAGCGAAAGAAGAGAGAGAAGCGAGAAGAAAGAGAAGAGAAAGAAGAGAGAGAGATGAGGAAGGGAGAGACGATGCGGATACCGAAACCCAAGAATAGGACGAGGTCGATTTTAATCCCCATACCGAGCAAAGGTAATTATAGTCTCTCTCGCTGTCTCTCTTTCTCTCTCTTCCTTCACTTTCCCCCCTTTCCCTCTGTCCTCTGTCTCCACCACGTCTCACCCAAAAACCAGAGAGATCGACGCATATTCAGGACAAAAGAAATCAAAGTTGTCCGCCAGGTACGACCCCCAATTGCCCTCTTTATATACACTCCACTCTCACTCCCCCCCCTTTCTTCGCTCCACTTTGCCTCTTTCCTTTCCTTTCCTCCACCCTCTCCGCACCCCACCCTCGCAACCGTTTTGCTCACTCTTTCAGCCTTCATCCAGGATAGTATCGGATTTCGGTCACAGTTGTATGTCTCCCTCCTGCCGAGTGTGCAGAAACAGCGTTCTCATTCCACCCTCCGCCGATATTCTGACCCACACGCCCAGGCTGGCAACCCTCTTGTATCCATCCACTCGCTCCCTCTCTTACTCAGTCGGTCCTTTCTTGTAAGCTCGCTCATCTCTTAAATACAGCCGATTCCAACGGCAGCCAGCATCATCACATCGGTCTCAGCAGTCTGCAACCAGCCCAGACTAGCGACCTGTATTCAGCTTACTCCACACAGCAACGCCTTTTTTTTTTGCACCTTTTGCTGTTTCTCACTCCTTTCTCTCAGCTCCTCATCAAGCATCAAGTCCATCTTGTCACGCCAACAGCATTCCGGCGTTCCATTCTTAAATCCTATACCCCTCTAGACCTGACCCGGATATTGCACGTTACTCTCCCTCCTACACCATCCATTATCATTTAACGACCCTTGTATCTAACAAGAACCCCTTCCCCTGCCCGAAAATCCTTTAGAATCCAGCATCATTTTGCATTTCGGCACTCTGCTGGCTCTCCACTTTCAAACAACAAGCAGTGCATATCTTAAACGGAAGCTAATAGACAGCAAGCAGCAGCAGAATAACGACCATGTCGACGACACAGCTGGATCTCAACTTTGCTTTCGGCAACTTCAACTACATCTGCTCGCGAGTCTCGCTCACACTGTGTCCGCTGGTGGGTGACAAAGATGGCATTGAACCTCTTTGTTACTCGCGTAACGTCAAGATTGCGGATACGCTGATTTTCCAGCCTTGTAAGTTTTCTTTTTTCAATTGAACTCAGTAACGATGGGATTCGGCTGTATTATGGCTATGCCAACGGGAAGTTTTTTTTTCTCATACAAGTTCTTTTGCTTTTGATTGTGAATGCTTACAGCAACATTGATCATCCATATCATCGCCCTGGTCATGACGGCCATTATGATCTACCATATCCGGTCAAAATATACCGCCGTCGGTAAGGACAAAGCAGCAGCCTTGGAACACTTTATGTTCGTCTTATGTTTTTGCCACGGTCCTTGAACTCACTTATCATGGCTTTTTTGCATGGCTCTTCTAGGTCGCAAGGAAATCATTATGTTCTTCTATCTGTACATGCTCGTGACCGTCATGGACCTGCTTCTCATCTCTGGAATCATTCCTACCGCCAACACCCTCTATCCTGTAAGCCGACCTACGGGAGCAGTTGACGAGGACACTTAAAGGACAATTGCACGCTTTAGAATTGTTTTGTGGAATATTTTTCTAATAGCGTTCACGATACGATTGGATTTGCCTTTGTTTAGTACTTTGCTGGCGTACATATGGGACTCATATCTGCGACATTCTGGTGTTTGCTTCTCAACGGATTTGTCGGATTCCAGTTTGCTGAGGACGGAACACCCCTTTCGCTCTGGGTAAGTCGGAATGACATTGGAGCCAAGAACTGGAAGGCGTCAAGTTAAATGGCAGAGGCTAACGCTTTTCTCTCTTGCTTTTTTCTTTCTTTCTTTCTTTCTATCTTGATTAGTCAATCCGCATCTCTTCGTTTATCGTGTTTGCAGCAGTGACATTCCTGTCGATCGCGACTTTTGAGAAACTGGGACCATTCGACCCTCTTCACCCTGTTGCACTGTGGGTTGTCTTCTTTATCTTCAACGGTGCCGCTCTGTTGATCTATGTGATCCTCCAGATTGTGCTCGTGGTTAACACGCTGGACGATCGTTGGCCTCTGGGAGATATTGTGTTCGGCATCGCCTTCTTTGCGACAGGACAGGTGATCCTGTATGTGTTCTCGCTGAACATTTGCAACTTTGCGAAGCACTACATCGACGGACTGTTCTTTGGCACGATCGCGACGCTGCTGAGTGTGATGATGGTTTACAAGTACTGGGACTCGATCACGAAAGAGGATCTGGAGTTCTCGGTCGGATCGAAGCAGAACGTGTGGGAGGTCAAGGAGTTGTTGGGCGAGGATGAGATGGCCGGCGGTGGATTGTATGGCCAGCAGCGGTTTAATGGCAACTCGCCTGCTTCGGGACCCTACGGCCAGGCCAACTTTTATGAGGAGCGCTACTAAAAGGAACTGTAGCGATGGAGGTGTACTTCAGGCAAAGGAAAAAGGCGGGTAATTGGGGGATTCATCCATGTATTACATTCCATACACAAGTAATAAAAACATCCGATACATACATGCTCTATGTGACTTTTGTGAACAACAACAACAACAACGGTTCGGACGGTCTATCATTAAGGACATGTCTGATTGGCATTCTCTCCTGGAAAACCGGCTGCGGACAAAAAAAAAAAAAAAAAAAAAAGACAGAGTCTGCTTTTATCGGTATTTCTTTAAAAGCCCTTTCTAAGCTCCTTCTCTTGATGGCGCTAGTATTGTTGGCAAGACAATCCTTGACGCATGTAACCAGTAACGTACACGAGTGAGCCAGCGACTCACGTATTATATCCTGAGAAATACGATCAAGTATTGGCAGAACATGGCTATGTATTTACCCACTTTAGTCGTATGAATTAGACTTAACCTACAGCGTCCCTGCGATGCGTGAATAACACATATGCACAAGAGAGGCGTTCTTGATTGCGCACCTAATAATAGCGTCCTGTAAATCGTTGGGATGTAGCACCATAAACGACAACCCGTCTCGATTTGAAAGGTGCTTTGAAAAATGAAGACCATCAAAAAGGATGCCAGACCTTTCCTGTTATGCTATATATGTTCAAAGTCAATATCTCAGAGGACCAATATTTTTCTGTTTCTTAAACGCTAGAATAGCTTTTCATCCAAGGAAAACAGTGTAAGAGCGCGAGAAGGCTTTACAATACTTTTAATCACGCCAAATATCGATGATCCGCGTGCTGGGCAAGAGGCGGAGAGAGTTTTCCATTGGAACCTGTGGAAGCCACTAACGAGGAGAGCGTTCATTGAATCCTCTCGTAGAGCAAGAGCAGTAGTAATGAATCTAACTATGCAGTGTACAGTGGTGCTTGTATTGATATCCGATAATGGCCAGGAAGAAGAAGCAATACATCGCGCAAAGCTAGCGATTTCCGGCGGCGACTAGGATTTCCACTTCATGTATTTACAAGCGTGGAGCATGACGGATCCCTAAATGTCCACCAGGGTATTGGAACATTCGTTGTTTCTACTTTCGCCAGCATAGCGCCGTTCACAAGCTGATTTTCTGATATCGCACGAATTGAAGGGTGAGGGAGAAGCGGAATGCGCACCTATGGAATGAGCAATTGTTTAATTTATATGCTCCTGGTGCTCAATAAAGTCTTGGTGCTGCAAAGTTGCCGTTCTTGAAGTTGTTCAAGGAGATTCTGTTAACATCACAGTAGCTTGCTGCTTTTTTTTTCTTTTCTGAATCCTGAGTCTTTAGGCGTGTAGAACGGAAAGGTCAAGGTCATCTTGTACTTGAAATATGCGCCGAAGAATAAAAACTGGAGCAATGACACCGATTGGATACACTTTACATCGCACGTCGGCATGCGCACAGCCTGGTCGGGGTATCATCGCCCTGTTTTCGACGGAAAAAGGTCAAAGAGATCTTGAGGATCGAGGCGAACAGCGTTACGTATTTTCTAGGTCTATTTATTTTTTTATAGCTGATAAAATACACATAATGAGAATAAGTCGAGTTCTGAAAAAAAGTATCGCATTTCAGTCTATTATAGGAATATTTTGCACATGAAACTGACATGTTCAGAAGGAACGACAAAAGGCGTACGAGACATTTTATCCGCAGGGAATAAAGAACAGAATAGGGCGCCCTTCCCATTTATGCATCTGTTTCCATGACTTTTTACTTAAACAGAAATCGATACTGCTCTCCAATTCGCATTCATCTTTGCCTTTTGTAGATTTCAGGTGGGTATGTCTTTGGGAGAGGGCGTCATGAACAGTATCTGTCACCTTACTCGCCGCAAGCTTGGGATCCGCAGACTATCCTTCTAGCGCAAAGCCGCGTACAGCGACACCGTGGCATTGATTGTGTGGAGCACAGAAATGCGAAGTCAATGAATAAGGTACTGTGGTGAAATTGCTATCGCGCATGGTAATGATGCACATGTCTTTTAATGCCTGCAGGACGGATGGATGTAAACAACTAGCTCGTGGGGCTCAATATCCGCGGACAATCACTTTCATTCGGCTATCATCCATTTTCTCTTAAGAAAATAACATTTTACCATTCCGCGTCGTACTGCTATCTCGTTTCTATTTTTTTTTTGGATGTCAGCACAGCTGCTCCGGTAATAAATGTGGACCACCGTACTGACGCCGAATTAAAGTTTCAGGCACCAAGAGAGACTTTGCTGCGTGGCTTTGTGGCTATGCATGCTCATAGACACGATATGTGGAAGTTACTTCAGGTACACGGCGCATAACCGTTCTTCTACCATCCGTCTATCACTATCATAGACCCATTGCTTTTGCTCACTATGGACACCTTCTACTTTTTTTCCCACGCGGGCAGATATCAAGCCAAGGACCCATATGATGCGCCTGCTCGTCTGTCGCACCTAGAACCCACCTTTCCATCCTCTTCAGGAAGTCCTGGGATTGGCTTCCGCGTTCGAGGAGGATCCACTGACACTGTGTATTCGTTGATAAAGATGTTTTAATGACCGTCTATGCAGTACTGAGTATGGTCATCTTTTCTATATATTCTTGGTTTGCGCCCTGCGACATCGAATTCATTAGCATAGTTTTTTCTGGAAGACCTGGTAAGCATGATTTGCAACCTGCAGGATAACGTCCTTTGATTTCATCTCTGTTCGAGTTCATGTAACTTAAAGGGCCGCATCTCTCATCATCAGCAAATGGAGATCATTTTTTTCTTCAAGATACTTGGGGAAACAGGCCTTTTGGAATCCATGGTATGTCGGTAGTGGATTTCTTATCTTGAAGAAGTATGCCAGAAGCGGATAAACAAAAAAGCAGATTGATGGTTTGCATTGAAGCATGGTGAAATGAACATTATGGATTCCACATACCACTGGATAGCAACATCGGAGCCTTCGGCCAACTCTGATCGACAGTAATTGAACGCGTTCGTTCTAGGTATCGTGTGTTTCTGCTGGCCGTTTTTATGCAGAGGAAGGAGGTACCGCAACGACTGAGAGGACACCACATTGCTAGCGCGTCGATAGCCTGGGGCCTGGTGATAAAATGCGCCAACAACAGTTTGTGGAAGTAAAGCGAGATACATCATGCCACTACTGGTCTTTGTATCCACAAGTACATTTCAGGCGTAAATTCCATTGCGAGCCTGCTTCGGCACTCTCTTTAAGAACGCGTGCGCGCAAACATTCTGATTTTTACAGTCACATTTATCCCCTCTGGACAAGACGACCCTGCCTCCTTTTTCATTCGCCTTCTCGCATAAATGCCTCAATCCATTATATCTTCGCACCGCTGACATCGTTTCTCAGCGCTCAAAATGTCTGAGAGCGCTCCAAGCGGAAAGTAAAGCATCATTCTTTTGCCAACAAAGACTTGAGGATGCCCTCCCCGACTGCATCGGCAGTGTTGATAACCCCACTAGCAATATCGAGTGCTTGATGAGCTATTCCGCTGAGAAAAATATCGCGCAGCGTTCAGTCTCAAGGACAATGAAGCTAGGCTCAAGTACATGAAGGAACATGCCGAAATCACAAAACCGAGATACCACTATATCTTGACATACCACCCTCCAGCTCAAGCAACAGATTGTTTCCTCCAGCTCAGGCAACAGATTGTTTCCTCCAGCTCTAGCAATTCCACTTGTCTTCTTCCTTAAATGTTTAAATACACTGTGTGGTAGTAACGAAACATTTTTATTCCCTATTAGTCCGTCCTTGAAAGAACAAAAAACTCTCCTCCCCCTCAAAAAGGATAACTCGATAACACGCAAAGAGACCAAGATAAGCAACAGTTGAAAACCAGCTAGATTACAAGTGAAAAGAAAAAAAAGATGAACAAGAAAGAAATAAAAAACAACACGTTTCCCATGTATCCTGGTCCCTGACCACCTTCCTGATTTGTTTGGATTCACTCTGCATGAAAGAACACCTTAATATTGAATAGCTCCGCTCGAGGTCGCAGCAGCAGTTGTACCATGCGATGACCTGTGCGAATATGAAGGTCCGAAGGAGTTACTGCCTTCTTGGCTCACAGCTCTGCCATGGACCTGAGATTGATGGGGGTAGTCGACTGTGCCCGTTGCGGCCGAGGCAGAAGGGGCCAGTCCCTGTTGTTGCGCTCCAGCTGCGCCCTGCTGCCCATAAGAGTATGATGTATGCGCCTGGCCGTTTGCCCCATTGTAATCATGGTGATGGCTCTGGTTGGAGTGGTTGCCGCTATACCCTCCACGAGGGCGGAACTCGCGATGATGCCCATATCCTCCGTTAAAACCTCCCCGACCACGATGGTTCGAGTTCCCATGGCCGTACTGCGATGGAGGTGCTTGCTGATAGCCTGCATATGATCCCACAGCCCCTGCATGGCCATTGGTATTCATTCGTCCGTTTCCAGAAACCCAATTGGAAGGCGGCCCTGGTGATCCTTGAGCATGACCGCGACTGCCGCTGTTGGAGGGACCTGTCGTTTCTGTACTGGCCGAGACAATCGTGGTAGTGGCGCTCCATCCGTCCGTTGACGATTTTGACAACGAAGAGGCGGCTCCTTCCTGGAAACTGGTCTCAAGCGAGGCTGGTCCTGAGGTCTGTAGCCGGGGATAATGTTGCTGATGCTGGCCGTATGGCCGAGGTTGAGGTACACGGTTCGCATTGGCAGCAGCAAGCATGCTGGCCTGCTGTGAGGCTGGGACAGGCACCATGAAGGGTGTAATAGCCGGCAAGCCTGCTGATTGAGAAGGCGCATCGCCAGCTGCAGAGAATCGAGGTAGCCAGGGGTGTGAAAGGGCGAATGACGCGCTGTTGCTTGTGGCATTCACGTTTGTGTCTTCCGCCTTGGTCTCCACTAACACAATCCCGCTCGCAAGATCTGACGACCCCGCAGAAGGTGCAGATCCAGCGGTACCATCCCTTGAGGAAACACCCACAGATCCATGTGGGTGGACAACACCACCTGGAAACTGCGCAATAGGCGGAGGCATCGGTCCGCGGGGCGGGTACATATAGTACATGTGAGGTGGTGCGTTGACGGGGAAGCCCTGGGGGTAGAAAGGCATCATCATTGGAAACGGCGCCATGGCACTGGGTCCCATCGGCATGCCTTGTGTGGCATTCGAAGCAGTTGGTGCCTCCGATGTCAACGTAGAGTCCCAAGCTTTCTTCGCATTGTCATTCGCGAGGACATCATTGTTTGGAGATGGCTGTACTGGAACAATAGTGCTCTCCCCAGATTGGGCCGTTACCATGACAGGCTGCACATCCTGAATTGTGGCTTCCTGGCTCACTGCATCGCTCGAAGGGCTATCGATCTCACTGTCGACCATAAAACTCATTCTACCGCGGTTCTTGGCAGCCTTCTCGACATCACTGGGAAATATGGTTGCTGTAGTTGAGTTCAACAGCGAGTTCCGCTTGGCTTTCAGATCGGGCCTGAGGTGCGATCCTGGGGTGGCCTTGGCCTTGTCCTCGTGCTCGTATTCCGCTGCTGGCCTCACATTCACATCGCCGGCTGCTTGCTGGGAAAGACGAGCATGGATCTTGGAAACGTCAGAGACCTTGGCCACGCCATTGACACCGTCAAGCTTGGCTGGATAGTTGTCCCTGCCAATTGCCGCCGCCGCCGCTCTTGAGATCCTGCCACCCGCGACACGACCTTCAGGTTTGTTTGATGTCTCGTTCTTGTTTGTAGAATCTCTCGACTCGTGCACGGCTGCTGGCGCTGTGGCTTCTGTCGATACAGGTGTGGGCTCTTCTTTGCGCCATGACAGTACAGATTCGGCTTGATTCTTCTCCATGCGGCCGTTCTTTCCATTGCGTTGCGTCCGTTCTTTGGGCGGCAGGAATTTGGCAGCGTCCTCTGCAGTATTCTCTGAGGAGACTACAGGCGTGATATCTGGGCGTTCAGGTGCAGGGGCAGCATGTTCGACCGTATCCTTGTTGTCGGGGACATTCTTGGCGGCGCTCTCCGCGGGCTGGGTCGTGTTACCGCGGGGATGCAGTGTCTCTTCGATCCTATGCATGATCTTGTCGACCTGTTCCACACGAGCCTCCTGTGAACTAATATGAACACCATCAGTACCAGGCTTCTTCGCATCTACTTTTATCGGCGTATCAGAAGCACTCCTTCCAACGACCGCATTTCCTGAGCGTCTCCATGGTCCGCCCGTCGATGAGGCGCCAGTCGCAGGCATCGACGATGCCTCCAATGCCTTCTTCTCCTCCTCGGCCTTCTGTAGACGTGCTTTCCGGATGCGTGTGATGCGCTCATCTTCTTCCTTGACCAGCCGATCCGGCAACGCCTTCCACTGGTTCATAGCCTCTCTCTTTTCCCCCTCGGTCATGGTCTTCAAATGAGGTCGGTCCCGTGGATTGCCGAATTCTCGTACTGTCTCTGGCACGATGGTGGCTGTCGCCGTGGCAGCTGTCACCGTGGCAGCACTCTTGTCATCCTCCTTGCTCTGCTCTGCGGTCTCGTCCGCTTCCACTACCTTTTGCTTTGCCAGGCGCTCCAATTCCTTTGCAGCTTCTTCCTCTCTTGCCTTGACCAGCTTTTCCTCTACAACTCTGGCCATCTCTTCGGCTCTGGCCCGTGCCCTGGCCTGAGACTCCTGATACTTTCTTTCCTGCTCCTCGCGTCTCTTGCGAGCCTCCTCTGCCGCCTGTTTCATCGTCTCGCGCTGATCCTCGGTTACGTTGGCAGGTCGGTCGTATTCCGTCACTTCCGGAAGATCCATATGTGCATGACCGGGTCCTCGGTTATCGTGATCTCTGGGATGGATAGAATCGTAAGGACTGCGAGGACCAGAATGTGGATGATATTCATTCGGGTGTGGGTCATGCGGTCCCATTCGATCATTCAGTGCCTCTTTGGGTCGCGTCAGAAGCTGAAAGTCCCGCTGATGCCTGTCAGGGAAGCGATCAGAGGTATATGGGGGCCGGTCATGGCTGGGTCTCCTGTCCAGGCTATAGTCGTTGTCTCGATGGTGATAGGGCTCACGGTCTCGGGTGTAGCTTCCAGACCTGCTGAACGAATCCCTGCGATCATAAGGCGGCTCTCGATAATTGCCAGAGTCCCGGCGGGGACCAGAAAATGAATCCTTTGGCCCGACCGAATCACGGCGAGGGGGTCCTTGATGATGATCGCGGTTTCCAAATGACTCCCGCCGCTGTACTGAGTAATGGCTTGCGTTCCGGTCTGCAGAGGGACGACGGTCACGGTCATTTGGCCCTTCTTGCCAGAGTGAGTGGCTCGAGCGGTCCTGGGGTCCTCCGAATCGTGATGATGGCTCTGGGCCTGGTTGGTAGAGTGACGGTCCAGCATTGGGCTGTGGGCGACTTGGCCATGACCGGTTGAAATCGACGTCTACTCTGTCGACAACGCGTTCCTCACGGTGATTACTCGGAGATGTTGCTTGCGGTACCTCTCCATCTTTCTGACTATCCGCAGTTTGTGCCACTGCTGCTGCCACAATGACGGAACCGTCAGCAAACTCAATAGCCTCTGCGTTAAGGAAATCAACGCTCTCATCTTCGTCAGCCTAAGATTGGGGTATTTGATTGCAGGATTCAAAAATCAATAAACGTTCGTTGGTGTGACCAAGCTCGGCTGGGGAGAAAGGCATAATAGAGCGCCATGCAAACACACCTCGTCCCAATTGTCAGCCCCTGCTGACAACGTCGATACGGTTTTTGCCATTGGTTCGCCAGAATTTGTGTTACTCGGGATCTATAAATGATTTTGTCCCATGACAACGTGTTAGTTCGTGCCTAATTTCTGATCAAAATGTCGCATGGTCGTGTCCAAGATGCTGTGCTTACAGTGGTCCGCTTTACCGAGTGTGCACTGTTGTGATGTGCCTGTCCATTGGTCTGATGGAGTTCTATTGAAACGCAAACAAATCAGAAAAGATTAGTATCCCTAGCAGTGCCCTATCGCGTGTTTGATCGCATCATCCTGTCCGCCAAGATTGAACCATACCATGCTGCTCCAGTGTCTTTTTTGCTGCCTCTGCGGCTGTAGGGTATTCGTCGAGATGGTGTTCCTGAGTGTGGGCCACCACACCCCAAGCGCGTGGGGCTGGCTTCTGGAACGGGGATGATCCTGCGGCTGATGTTGATGGTGGGTCCAATTGAGGTGAATCACTACCTCCGTGTCCTGTTGCTGATGATGTACCCGCAGCGCCTGAAGACAAGTTGTTGCTAGTGTTTTCCAACATGGGCCCTGCCCCGGCTCCTGTCGCTGGTGAGGTGGCTGCCGATGATGAAGATGATGTGCCTAGGACAGCGGACGATGGCGTTGAAGGTGATCCCCAGTTCGAGCCTGACGCGACCAAGGAGACATCGTATCCGCCCTTCTCCTGCCTTCTGCTTGGTAAATTGACCGGGAGTGGGGCCGAGACCTTGGGGCTGTTGGGTTTGCCCCTAAGCGAGGAACCGCCGCGACCTAGAGAAGCCAGATGTCCATTGAAGGGGAGGATAATTATTAGCGGGATGCCGCCACCTTAAGGTTGCTAGCAAGGGAACGCGTCAAAAGTGGGCAAAGGACAGGTAGCCGGGCAGCAATGCAGTGCGAAGAATGCTAATATCGAGCATGCGCTGTATCTATTGTTCCTGCGTCCTTTTGTTTCCCTTTGGCAGTGTGGTGTTCCCTGTGAATTAGCATGGTGTTTGCTTGCCTGAACGGTAGGACTTCATTTGGGTCGTGTGTGTGGAATTGGCTGTTGTGTGATGAGTTGATGGATCTAGCTCATGGGAACCAAAAAAAAAAAAAAAAAAAAAAAAGAAGGGGTGGCGCGCGTATTTTTTTTTTTGGGTTAGTTTGTTCTCACAGGCCGACCGACAGATACACGAGTCCAATGCAGTAGAACGTCCTACAAGAGCAAGCATGGGCGTCTTTGTCTTTCAAAGGAGACAAGAAGGCTTGTTTGTCAACAGAGCGAGGAAACGTACCTGTCTGGGTTGAGGTTGTGGAGGGGGTAGCGAAGAGGGCGCGAGGAAGAAGGGGACGATGTGTATTATATGTACAGAACGAAGGAAGGAGTTAAAGGGAAGGGAAGGGAAGGATATAAAGGAAGAGAGAGAAGAAAGAGAGAGAAGGAAAGAGGGAAAGGGACGCGGCCCCAAAAACGGGATGGCGAAGCGGAAAAGAAAAAGGGCGGCTGCTCTGTTGGACAGACAAAGGCGGAAATCAAAAAAAAAGAAGTCAGCGGATCCAACAAGTCGCGTCAGAACCATATCACGTCCACAGACACGTATGAATGCATACACATGGACGCGTATATATTCCGCATATCCACACAGCATACACACGCTCTCACCCACCCACTTACACATGAAACGTATTCACAGCTACAACAACAGGCGACTAAAGCGAGGCAGAGGGCGGTCGTTTCCTAGCATAAATAGACATGCACACAGCATCATCGTTGTCCTTGTTTCATGCGGAGGTTGCCATATCGGTCCGCATCCGATCCCATGCATCCAATGTAATAAAATGTGTCTTGTTTATATATCGTTACAAAGTGTCACACATATATCCACACATGTGCAAATGATTTCCTTAATACTCTACTTTTGTTGCCTCTAGTGGTGGGTCCTTCGTGAACAAGTCGAAAAGCTGTCCGGACAGTCGACAGTTGTGCACCAATTGATTCCGGATGAAAAACTGCCCCTGAAACCCTAAGCCGCTACAACTGCAGTTTCGGTGTCGTTCAAAGGTTTTGAAAAATGGCGAAGAGGGGGCGAGGGAAAGAAAAAGATTGATTAACATCAAGCAAGTACTAATATATTTATTTCACAGATACAATGTAATAACTAGAGCTACGAGTATACACTTCCCGAAACTGTAAAAACCACAAACACACTCGCATTTCTGCAGTAGGTCTCAAAGGAAGCGGGAAAAATAATAATAATGAAGAGTCCTGCACCAGACTCGGTTGCAGTATTGCTGTGTCCTGTCATTCTGCAGGCCCGACTTTCTCGCACGGACCACGACGCGCCTGTTCATGACCCTCTCTGGGCCAAAAAAAAAAAAAAAAAAAAAAAAACACCGCTTTTCTCGCTCCATTTCCCCCGGCCCTGCCATGGACATATATGACCACCTTGTAATCGCGCCTGCGCATACTCAGCCAAGTATTGGCCGACCCCGACCCCGACCAAGAATGACTCAAAAGCAATCAGGAGAATCGCTTACACATCCGAGGAAGGCGCAAATTACCTATGGGTACCAAAGAAAAACATAACGTCGTCAATCCATTTCGGTATATGTTTACGAATACTATCACATTGTAAAAGTCTAATTCTCTTTATAGGCTTTTTAGTGTATCTTACCTCTAAGGCCACAACGAAGAGGCAGGCAACCACGCCGTTAGACATGATGAACAGCATGACGATCATTGAAGTACAAGCGACTGGGATAGAGACCAGGGTTGTTGTCACGGCGAACCTAGTGAACTAGATCCATCGAGACGACTGGATGTGCATCCACATGACCCAATTGAATACAATGTGGGCGCATCCCTGTTCGAACTTCGAGGGTGGCAAAGGCGTGAATACTTTGCGGCTTTGAATAATCCATGAATGAGCTGTGTTCTGGCAACAAGAAAATGCTGAATGAGGGAGTACGATGAGAAGGCCCGAGTAGCATGTCTAATACTCTGTTTATTTGCGTTAGTATGGGCACATCATCTCGCTCATATAGATAGATCAATCAATATCGTTTATTCTTCCTATATCACCGGCGTGCTGCGAAATAGACACTCGCAAATAGAAAAGCAAATGCCTCATGTCCCCGTTCATAGGCTCCATTATCATATCGTCCTATCGTTGTGAGACCAAGTGGGGCGACCAGGTTCCGATTGACCAACAAGCGCAACACGAATACGAGGCCTGCCGCTTAGGTCACTTCTCGATGCATCTACATTGATCGCCCTCTCCGTTCGATTGACCGGACCCTGCAGCACATAATGTGCGGCCCTATAAGCGCACCCAGCCAGGTACAGGCTCAGTCCTATCCCAAGCGTGATCACAAGCGCACCGTAGAGAGCCAGCGCCAAGAATGCACCAGCGAAAAGAATGAACATAAGCTATGGGTACAAGGTGAGGCACAATAAGGAAATGCGTTTAACAGGCGTGCGCCAATGCGTTTCTATACCCTTGTAATGCGCGCCAATGTCACCATGCGCTTTTGATGCCCTCGAGTTTTTTTGTTACCTCCACGACGACAAAGACAAGTGCCCCGGCGACTATGCAGTCGAGTAGGACCGCAGCCATGAACCACTGGAAGCACACAATCGGACAGAGACTCAAAACCACAAAGCAGAACATGCTCAGTCGGATCCACCAAGGTATTAAGTAGTATTTGCGCTTAATCCATCGGTAGGTCAAAAGGATAATCCGTCGCGCGATGTCGAACAATGTTCCTACGCTTACAAGGTCCATTTTATTTTTTCTCAACTGAAGTGATGCAAGGTGTTTGGATGGGCTGAAGGAAAGGAAGTATTGTACGTGATAGATAGGTACATGACGTGAGGTGCAAGGTTATCTGTGAGGAGTCAGCCATCTCTTTCGCTGATTGATCGAATCTTCAACATCGCGTCCGCACAAAGATCAAAAAAGTCGCGCAGTGCTTCTCCTTGATGTCTTTGTTTCAATAGCTTCGGAAGTGGCGGATTGCCCGCCTTGAACTCGAACTGTATGCGAGATTCCTACGTGTTATTTCCAAGGTTCAGCTCCTCGCACGGACCCCGACGCGCCTGCTCGAAATTCTAAATCACGTCCAAAACCGCCCATTCTTTCAGTCTGTTGAGTGCCCTCAGCATACGTGTGATACGAAAGTTGCCTATCAGTACTGAATGAAGAAGTGTCGATGTCAAGTACTATTGATACCGTTAGGTTTTGGCAAAGCTAACGCATCCTATACTTCGCTTCCACCTTTCGCCTTGTGGAATCCTACTTTAGCCACATGGTTCCAAGGGGGGGCAGCTCCGAAAGTTTCTGCTCGGTCTATTGAAGGGATGGCATGATGTACAGATGACTGGAGTTAGAGGCAAGGGTGGTTGTTTTTGGGTGGTTTTGTCCTTGAATACTGTAATCCTGTAATCCTGTAATCCTGTAATCCTCCTCCTGAAATAGAAAAAAAAACAGCGCATTCTTAAAACAATGTCTTTATAAACTTCATCTGAGAAAAACAAAAGCAGTACTCATTATCTCTTTCTGCATCAATTATACCATCCGCCTACAAGCTGCCTCACGTCCGCAATACAAAAAAAAAAAAAAAAGATATTATGGCTTATGGATGGGAGTAAAAATTCGTACCATGTTATCCGATATAACTGAGTTTAAAGCCCTATTTCCGGACCTCTATGGATCCAAAGAGGATTTGAGCCTCTTCCATGGCTGGGAAAAAAAAGATCGTCGTTATCATTAAGATACAGGAACGCAGTTCAAGAGAGAGGCGGCAGGTGCTCCTAGATCACTCCTCCTCGATCACTTTAAGGTCCATCGTTAGGTATGGATCGAATTGCCAGTGGAAGGGGTCCATTACGGGACATTTGTTTGTGCTGTGAATGACTTTAACATCTATGCTACCAAAGCAGTACGATACCCAAGAGTTACTGTCATTGCACCTGGCGGACAGCTTCTTCTTATGACTTATATATGATGGCGAAGAGAAGGATAATATGTTACCTATTCATATCGCATCCTCAGACAGAGATCTGTTTTGGAAGAGCGAGTTCGAAGATAACCTGGGAATCGCTCGTGGAACAGGAAGATGGTACAAACAAGAGGCAGAAAGCCGTTGCTGAGAAAGGTTAATCTCAATTCTCTAGAGGTTCCTTCCGTTCTCATCTTTTTGTTCACAAATGTTGGGTTCTGCGTTAAAGACAGTAGAAATTGTGGGAGAGTAGAGAAAAACTCAACTGCTGCGATAACACCTGGAAGAACTGCCGACGCCGATGAAAGTGGGAAGATGCTATTATTCGACTTTGAGAAATATTTAACAATTGTTGGAAAATGCAAACGTAGTTCTTTGTGCTTAGCTGCAAAAAAAAAAAAAAAAAAAAAAAAAAAACGTCTTGACAGAGAACAATGTGGGACTCGATGTACTGCGGTCCCGTCCCCTGAAGGCTCTATGGCCGCTGTTGTTCCCTCAATGGATGTCGAAGGGCAAAACCCCAAGAGTATCAAAGGGGGTTTGCCATATTGTGCTAAAAAAAAAAGGTTTCACTGTAAGAACGGATGAGTTCTCTGCCGCCGCAAAGCAGATACACTTGCACAGCGCGACAATTTGGTCCGGGCTCAACAAAGCCGATCGTCCGATCCAGAACATCGGCGCGTCAAATTTCATGATCCGTGCCTGGGACCATATGGCAATGTTGGTGATGATATGGAATCCACAAAAATCATGAATTCTCCATGCTGTCCATAGAAGGATGCACTCCGTCGATATGTCGATATGCATTTTATTCCATGTATTTCATGCTTATCAGAGAAGTACCGCCCCTTGATGGACCGTTAACGCTTGTAGGAAAAAAAAAGCGGTTAAATAAAACGAGACGGCTGGCGCTTATTGTTTCGGTTGCAACATGATCCTGTAGTGCACGCAACATTCTTTTATTTCATATTTTCTCTCTCAACCTACAAAAAAAAACTACCAAAACACTACACCTCCGCATCCACATCCACCCACGTTCCTACCATCATGACTCCACACCGACCGACCTTTAGGCGCCCACTGCAATGACAAAGCCTATACCGCCGTGCCCGGACCCCCCAACCTCCCCATCCTCAGATCCCGTGCTTCACAACATCTGCATAACTCCCTCTCTCCTTAATCCGGCGACGGGGATCCTGAACAAGATACAGCGTAACTTTGTAGGCGCTCTGAAGTAGGAATAGGTTTATGCCGATACCGAACGTGATCACCAACGCCCCGTACAGAGACAACAACAAGAATGCGCCCGCGAACATGGCGAACGTTGCCTATTGCAGATCAATTCCACAAAAAAAGAAAAAGATCGAATGCGGTTCAGCATTTCTGCTCATATACACATAGACACACAGACACACAGACACACAGACACACAGACACACAGAAGTTTCACTATCACGATGATGTCACTGGCTGTCGGTACCTCAACGACGATGAAGACGAGTGCACCGACGACAAAGCTGTCGAGTATGACTACGGCCAAGAACCATTGGAAGCAGATGATCGGGCAGACACTCAGGAACAGGAAGCATTTCACGATGATCTGGACCCAGAAAGGTAGCTGGAAGTATCTGTGCCGAGCTCTTTGGTAAGCCGGGACGATGTGTTGCTGGATGAAGTGGTAACCCCGTACAAACGCCTCGTCCAAGCTTTTGATCATCTTTTCTTGAGAAAGAAGGGATACGGAAATGAGCAACAAAGGCAGTGTTTATTGGTCTGGAAGAAAAGATGGGGATGCTGTAGAGAGGGGAGTTATGAAGATGAAAAAGAGAGAGAGAGAGAGAGAGTGTGTGTGTGTGTGCGAGAGAGAAAAACAAGTGATCAGGATCGAACTGGTCTTATATTTACAACACTGGGCAATGAAAACGTCGATATCGAGTGAATGGTGAGTGGGCGATGGAGTAACCATGTGCTCAAAATGTCGGCACCATATCGGCACGATGTCGGTACTATGTGTGCTGTGTGAGAAAGCGAGAGCGCGCCTCTACGCCTAAGCTTGAGTGGGTTCCTCGCGTGGGACCTCGTTTATCTGATCCCTCACCCTCGAAATCCTCTCATACACGACCTTCCTCGTTCGGTTGATCGCCCCTAATGGCCGATGCTCGACCAGTGAATGCCACGGGTTAAACGACAATCTCTCCCCCAGCGCCTGAATCTCCGTCGAGTCCACATCCTGCTTTGGAATCGTGACCGTCGCCACCTCCAAGAACGGCGACTCTTCCTCACTCCACTCCGTCATCGAATCCTCAACCTCCATGTTCAGTCCGATTTTTGGCTGGATCATAAACTTGAATTGGACCTCTCCCTTCTCGAGCGTGGTCTTGATTGCCTGATGGAGATATTCGTGTTCGGGATGGTTGGGGAGCTCATCCTTGATGGGCGAGACCGGTTTGATCGAGAATTTGACCGCGAGACGGGACTCGCCCAGACCGAGTTGATAGGGTACCGCGCTATAGTACTGCACCTGGAGGGGATTCGCAATCTTTCCTCCTCCCAGAACCGCCGCATTAACTGTTCCCTTGAGACCGAGTGTGAACGGGATCGTCAGTTTCTGGAGTGCCGAATCCGAAGCGTTCTTTTGGAAGACCTTGAGGTAAGATTCCGTGCTGTTAGTGAAGAAGAACGGATGGTTGATGAACACAAAATCCTGCGTCGTCGCATTCTTGTCCGACTCGAGCAGTTTCGGCCCCTGGACATTCAGGAGCTTCATCGCAAACCCTCTGCCATCGGCATGTCCGTCCTCCTGGTGCGGGTTTCCGGAGGCATTTGACAGTCGGATGATGGCATCGTAGCTTTTGCCGGGGATGAAGATTCCTGATTGGAACTGTGGGGGGATGTTCTCGTGGACCTTGAAGTGGGCCTTGAGGATGCCCGTGGCCTTGGCATGGACATCGCGGCGGGCGGTGCCTGGTTCTCTGTACTCTTTGTGGATGACAGACTCAATTGTGTCTGCAATCTTGGTAGTGAGCTCGGCCTCGTTCGGTTGGAGACGCTCGCCCAGGGTCTCGTCGATGATGATGGGGAAGGGAACGTCGTACGCAGAGGAGGACATGGTGCGGTTGAAGAGAAAGATTAGTGTTGGGAATGTTTTGGGGGTTGTGCGTGTTGGAAGTACAAGAGATGAAGAGCGGATGAATGCGAGCATAGCTGAGAGCGTTTCCTAGTTCTTTTATACGCGATGCAGGATGGATGTAAGGATGGTGTGCAGTGTGGGAAAAAAAGGCCGAGAAGGAGAGAGATAAGCGGTCGATTGCCCTCGATTTCATTGTGCAAAACAGGCAACAGCATGCCGAATTAGAAAATTAAAATAAAAAGGAGCGCATACCTCAATCGACGAAATAGGCGATAGGTGTGCGCATATGCAGAAGAGCCTCACTTCCGTCATGCAGATGCTGACCATGGTAAAGATGACGGCTCTAGTCGTTTGCTTCCCTCCTGAAATAAGTAGTGTCTACTAGTGTTACAACCGAGACACAGCAGTACCATCGGAAAGGAACACCGACCATGGGCCATGTCTCGTATGCCTTGCGTCCTGGCCTTGGCCATCTCGACAGGAAGAAAGAGAGCATGGCTCGGAGTGCCGAATGAAGAATGAGCCATACAAGGCCACGATGGCAACAAACCATCATCATATCGCACAAATGACTGCGTCATCTTTCTGCCTGTGTTGGTACCTGTGTCGGCGCCTGTTCCTGTGCATGTCCAGGGGTCGACGTGCATGCATCTTTTTGTTTCGATACACAACAAAGGCACGTCCGAGCATGCCCCCATCACCATGCTTATTCATCGAAAAGAAAAGGCGAGAGGAGGAAGGGGAACTCCAAAAGGCGATGAGCCTATCTCCAAGTCCAGGCCTGGCTTTGAATGCTTCATTTCTGTAAGACAAAAACAACGAACAAATTCGCCACCCAGAAAGCACACCACGTTCGTTTTCGACCCCTGCTTAGTTTGCTGCTGTAAACACTGTCCTTGTTCCCGCCCTCGCCCACCTTGTCTCCACCTTCGCCTCCGTCCCCCCCAAAAAAACCCCCTAACCAAGACACGACGCGTCTTCAAAACGCTACTCGTTCATGCAAAAAAATCATCATATATTACAAAGGAAAAACATGAACAGTATTAAACCAAGAAAAAAAAAAAAAAAAAGAGATCTTTAATAGATGTTGTCTTGTGTGTGAGTGTGTGAGTATCTGTAAGGACGATCGGCTGCAAAAAAAAGGGAAAAACTGGTGCGGGAAGCTTCGAGGTTTTGATGATTATGAATCTAAAGAGGGTGGGTGCGCGGTCGGTGGTGTGTTTCGAGGTCCTGTCTTGTCATAATTTAGTGCTTCTTTGGCGTAGGAGGGCTATATACATCAAGTTTATATGAATGAAACGAAAACCACAGCATAGCATCAGTACTCCATATCCACAATCGTAACAAAAGAAAGCAACAAGACAAACCCGTTCAAGCTTGAATAAATATCATGTGCAATACTTACTTGTACAAGATCTTGCGGGTCTTGAGACCAGCCCACTTGTGCCTCTTGAGGTAGATAGAGAGGCCGGTCAAGACTGCCAAAATCGTCAGGGCCTTCATTCCCATCATCTTGCGCTCGTCCATCTCTGGCTCAGCAGCCCAGCTCAAGAAGATCGTAACATCCTTCGCCATCTGCGAAGTCGTTGCAGGGGTTCCATCCTCGTACTCGACCAAACCATCGTACAGCACACGGGCCATACCAATCGCTCCACCAGGGAAGTAAGGGTTGAAGTTCAATCCCTCACGGATCTCCACACCAGCTGGAGGATCTTGGTAACCAGTCAACAGGGAGAACACGTAGTCCTGTAGTTACCATAATAAAACAGTGGGCAAAAAAGATGCCTGTAAGGATACGTGATCTATACAATTCTATCGCCCATCCTAGAAGCAATTTGCAAATCGACTTACGGCACCACCGTGACGGGCCTTGATCATCAACGACAGATCTGGGGGCAAAGCACCGGCATTACCAGCACGGGCCTGCTCCTCGTTCGCGTAGGGGGCAGGCATGTAGTCCGAGGGCTTTCCGGGACGCTGGAACATATCTCCAACATCGTTGGGTCCATCCGTGTACTCAAACTCCTCAGCCATAGCCTTGACCTCGGCCTCGGTGTGGGAGACACCGATCAAGTTACGCCAGGCAATGCGATCAAGAGAGTGGCAGGCAGCGCAAACCTCCTTGTACACCTGGTAACCACGGCGGATGCTGTACACGCATGTAGAAAAGGATAATAGAATACACACGTCAATCAATTGTGCTGCTTTCGAGTAACTCCTATGTTGAAGATGGAGTTCACTATGGAGGGTCTTGGCTGAAAAATGTCCTGCTCACGCTGCCAAGTGCGCTTGGTCGTCGTGCTCGGTCGATGCGCCTAAAGTCGTGTATTCTTTCATTGCATGTTGACCCAACCATATCATAGCATGACACGCCGCATATCCTGAACCCCACACTTCCGTTGATCCTTGTCAGTCCTCAATCCGAACAGGTTCCTGGCAGTGTTCCAGTGCCTATGGACATTGTGTGCTTCCGTGTCATCTCCGATAGCGCGTTGTTTCTAACACTTGATCCTGAGAGAGTTGAAAGAGAAAAAAAACTCATTCTGCGATACATCCAGCCATCGTCTGCATCAACTCTGTCCACGATAAAGAAAAAAGAAAGAGACACTGAAAAATAAAAAAAAACAAATAGAAATGAGAATGGGTTCCTTACGCAGCATGGTCAAAGGTAGTGAGGGCCTTCTTGTGCTCCCAGGGGAATGCTGGGGGGTGAAGACCGTCAGCGGCCATGTTGGCATCGACGGACTCCATAGAGAGATAGGCAAGAGCACCGACGGTGGCCACACCAGCAGCAGCCATAGAGACATTCTTGGCATTCTATTCAAAGTTGTGAAGGAGGGGCTTTTCGTTAGAGAAAAAAACACGCTCGGATGGTATCAAGGGTATGTAGTAGGGTTTGATCTTGATTCCGATTAGTTCGGAGGAACGCGAAAAAAAATGCATTTACCATGCTGGAGGCAGCAGCGGAGCTGGTGGACTGGTGGCGGACCTATTTGAAGAGGGCGCATAGGCAAGAAGATAGAGGGTTGAAAGTGCGGGTGAGTGTGGGTGTGTCTGCGAAGACGATGCATCGTTGCATGTGATGTTGGTCGAGTATTTCGGATTCGGAGCAGAGTTCCGCGTTTCAAGAAATAAGGTGATCCGATGGAGAGTGCTGACTGGGTGCTGGTTGCTGGTTGCCGGTTGGCTGATTGGGCAGTGGTGGGTCGTACCTGAACAGCAAGACGCTGGACAGCCTTGCGGGTCGACTGGGCAGACAGACGGAACATTTGGTGATGAAGAAGGGAGGTGGAGTTGATGAAAGAGGGAGGATGGGATTGATTCGCTTTTCTTTTTTCTCGTCCGTCACACCCCTCCTCCGTCCCTCCGTCCCTCGGAAAACAAATCCAAACATTACATCTGCGCCCATTGCAATGTGCTCCTTAATACCACGACGTCACTCCTTTTTTTTTTTTTTTTTTTTTTTTTTTTTTTTTAATTTCTTTCCAGGAACAGCTGTGTTAATTCACGCTTGGATGTACAGTACAAGTCCTTTAATGAAGCAACAGAGCAATGCAGTAGCATCATGCTGAATAGTCTACGAGAGCACCGCTGTGACCCTCTAGTTCTACGCGTCCGGCCTCAACGCGTCCTCCCCCTCAAAAACCATTCCCCTCCTCCCCCGTCATCGTCTACCTTGTCCACTTGCGCTGCTTCGTCTCCTCCCTATACCTTTGCTTTTTTCACCTAGCGAATAACCCTCCTGGTCGGCTTACGGCTCTGTATCTTTTCATCCATTTCCTTCTTCAAGTCAATCCCAATCCTCCCCTCGACCACCTCGTTTCTCACAAACCTCTTCAACACATGGTCCTCCAAAAAATTCTCCAGCACCTCGCCCCACCACGCCCTCCGGTTCTGTGGCTCCGACCCCATCACCACCGCCGCTTCCGCTGCTTTTTCCGCAGACGAAGGTTCCCAATCGCTCCTCCACAGGTACCCGATTACCCAGGACTCATATCGAATCTCGCCCTCCTGGTTCTTGAGGGCTCGGAACCAATCTGGCAAGGAGCGGTTTGGGTCTTGTGAAGACGCGTCGCTGATGCGGGACTTCTTGCGCCGTTTAGAGTTTAAGGCCTCTGCGGTTGGACTTTGATCGCTATCGTCATCGCCGGTTCCGTTGCTCAGGTCTCCGGGGCCATCTAGCACAGCGACCGTGGTGGTGGCGACCGTGGTAGCGGGAAGAATTGGAGGGATGACGGAAGGGGTCGAGCTGGAGGCAGAAGTCCAAGGGCCGAGAGACATTACAGAGAGGTCTTCGGGGAAGGAAGGGCAGCTCATGAAGCCGTCCAAGTGTGCCTCTGGGTGCGAGATCAAGTCTGCCTCAAATCAAAAATAATAATTTTGAATTAGTCCTAGGGTCCCATCCACGCGTGGAATGTTCATTTTCGCGGTCATTTCGTGTAACGATACTTACACATGCGCAGGTAATCAATATACGACGCGCCCTGGTACTCTCCATCCATCAGGCCCACAAGTCCGAGTTCCTCATCCGTTATTGACTCATACTCACTCCCCTCCCCTCCTCCACTTCCTCCTCCGCTTCCAAACCCACCCGTCACCCCTCCACTCCCACCTCCATCCCCACTACTCTCTTCGACATCACTCCCACTCGTCCCACTCTGTTCCGTCTGCGTTGACAAATACGAGTACCCCGACGACGCTAAACAATATGCCCCAAAGGTTGATGCCGATGCCGATGCCGAAGACGACGCTAAAGCCGGGGCAGAAGCATCGCCTTCCAATTCTTGGATCTGCCTCATAAACAACTTTGCCTCACTCAAACCCATTGCCGGATCCAGCTTCTCTTCAGCGGTCCCACAGACCGACCGCATATCCTTGGCCTCGATATAGGACCGACGATGTTTTCTCGGAATCGGCTGCCGAACAACATACAACCGCATCGTGTGCATGACCGGGGCCGAACTCCCCGAAGACGGGGCGGGGCCGATGGAGGATCCAGAAGGGAAGGAAGTAGGAGGGAGGGCGTGTTCGGGGTAGAGTATGTTAAACATCTCCAAAAAGGCTGGGGTAGCCTCAGAGATGGAGGACAGCGCGAAGTTGAGCAGACGCGTGGGGTCCGCGGGAAGAGGCGATGGAGGCATGTCTCTTTAGGGCTATACTGTCGCGGTCTTGTGCTACTAGGGAGAGGTGTGTATGTTTTTTTTTTCGCGTTTCTTTCTTTTCTTACTGACTTTTTGATCGAGAATGTGAGTATGGTCGAAAAGAATGAAAGGGTCGTAACTCATCCTGGACACCACTCGCGTGGATGGGGGGGTCTTTATACTCGCGAAAAAAAAAAAAAAAAAAAAAAAGCAGCGTGAATGCCACCATGGTCCCCTCACCTCTCTCTTTTCTCTCTGTCCCTGCCTTTTCCACCCCAGCTCTCGAGAAGCGGAAAGATGGGGGTATGAAGCCTTTGGTGGATCGAGAGTGGTTTTCGGGAAGGAGAACGCGAGGGTCCCAGGTTAGGTTGGGTTCAGACACCAGGACATCAGGGCGGATAAGTGGTTCAGTGAGGCCAACGGTGTTGTGAACGAAGAAGGCTTCTAGCTATAAGAAAAAAAATAGGAAAAAACCGCCTCATGCTTCATGCTTAATACTTTAATACTTATGCGTGATACGTGTACGTGTGTTCCCAGTTCTTTTTTTTTTTTACTCGTCCGTTTCAGCACTGTGGTATTATGTGTGGAAATCAAGACAGTTAAGATATAGGAATATAGGGAACTGAGAACTGGAACGAATCAAAGAGAGCGTTCTACGGATTCCGATACCTTTGCAGTGGTTACTACTTCAAAAAAAGAAAATAATAATAATGACACATAAATAAATACAAAAAAAAAAAAGGGTGCTGGGCAATGTGGCCGTTGGCATTGGAGTGGAGATGGACGCGTATTACGAGCTTTGGGGTATTTTTTGAAACTGCACAAAGAAGAAAGGATATTGGTCCGTTGGGTTCTTTGGGCAATGCATTGTCACACAAAGACGTTTTCCATTCATTTTCACAACGTCGCGCGCATGCATATGCTATTTGTCCGTTAGAGGATAGATACGAAAAGATGCCAGCAGTACACACACACCCTCACCCTCTTTTTTTACACTACAGCGTATTGTGTATGCCTCTGCTCGCCGAGATGTTCTGTGTCCGGTCCAAAGGTATACACACTCGATGATCCTAAATGCGTGCATACTGTCCTATGCATATCAGTTGGGGAGGGAGAGGGAGGGGGGGGGCCACAAATAGCGTTTTTAAGGCATAGTAACCTGGGACACCCGGATCCTTATTTTCATCCATCCGGTAAAGGTGAACTAGGAGTACCCTGCCCAGATTGCTTGCTTCAATTGGATATGCCATGTGTCTATTGTTTTAATACTTTTCCTAGCGGATCATATTTGATTTCTTTACACTTTGTGGTTTTCACCAAATACATACGGGTTTGTGGAGCAGAAGGAATTACTGGCCACTTACAGGAGAGATAGAAGGCGAATAACGAATAATGAGAGCGCAAAAGAGTGGGGTGGGCGGGCATATTGGTGTATGTGTGTATTCGTTGTGTGTATCCAGGTTGGTGTATAGACAGGGTGTGGGCCCTGTGCATCCGAACTCCTCTTGTATCCACTAAAGAGGCGAGGTTACCACCCCTCTTAATGCTGTAGACAGTGCAGAAGTACGCAGACCCAACGCTTGCGTGCTTACGCGCACTAACTTCTTTTCCAAACGGATTGAATATCGCTGTTGACTGTTTTGTAGTACCCCGGTCTTTCAAAGAGTATCACCCTGAGGAACTTCAACGGCTCTATGTATTTTTTTGTTTGTTTGTTTACAAGTGGTATGTGCGCTGGTATGTTGTACAGCCTGGACCAGCACACCGGCTCAATGCTTATATTTGCATATGGGGCCACATTCGCAGCGCAAATGAAAGATGCTCGCATAACAATTTCATCGGAATGGAACGAAATTGAAGGGAATGTAAATACAGTGTTTTTATGTGGTGTGCTAAATATGCAGTGTATATGTGCAAACTAGATAGCTAATATAGTACAAGAAGAAAACGAAGAGTGTCTACGTGAATTTAGAAAGGAACTTCTTCCATGCTGGTTGAGGCTTGTTTTCATCCTCAATGGTGCTTGGTACAGGGATCCAGCGTCCAGTATCGATATCCGCCTCAGCAGGGTTAATGATCTTGGTGCCCTTGGTGAACTTGTATCCAAAGTACAATACAATTGCAAAGACCCAAGGGAACCAAGCACCCAACAGTCCCTGATAGTACTTGTCCATCGCACTCTTATAAGCAGGGTCATCAGTACCGAGAGGTCCGCTGGCCTGGGGCTTGTTAGAGATCGAGAGATACCAGCTGGCAACCACGCAGCAAAAGGCGATGATGCTGGCAAGGTAATGGCCATAAGGATAACCCCAAGACATGTAGGGTAGGTCACTGGGGCTGTTACCCTGAGCCTTCCAGCAGGCACGGAAGCGGAAGTGCAAGAAAAGGATGCCGCACCAGGTCAAAAAGATGATTGAACCGATGATCGAGACCAGCCAGTCAAAGACCACGGCGGCACCGGCGTAAATCATGACGAGGGCAATGCACGAGAATGCGGTGGTGATCGCGACAGCAACCACAGGAACGCCGCGAGCGTTGGTACGTCCGACAAACTTGGGAGCCCAGCCGTTACGGGCGAGAGACATGAGCATGCGGGTGGCGACGTAGAAATCAGAGTTCGTTGCAGAGACGACAGAGGTGAAGATGACGGCGTTCATGTAGTTGGCGCCGCCCTTCATACCGGCAGTCAGGAACACGATCGTGAAGGGAGCGTTGACAACGGTGCCATCAGCGTTGAGCATACGAGGGTCGTTATTGGGGACAATGCTGGCGAGGAAGAAGATCGAGAGGATGTAGAAGAAGGCGATGCGGACCAGGACAGTGTTGACGGCCTTGGGGACGTGCTTGTGGGGGTTACTGGATTCAGCAGCAGTGACGCCAGAGAGCTCAGTTCCACCATAGGCGAATCCGACAGAGACCAAGACCGAGAGGAAAGCGCGGAAACCGCCCTTGAAGGGTGCACCGGCGATCTTCCAGTTCTCGATACCATAGACGTGGCCACCAACTGCGCCCGAGTCGACGAGGATACCACAGATGATGAAGACGATGATCGTGACGACCTTGAGGATGGAGAACCAGTATTCGATTTCACCATACACTTTCTATTAGAGGAGATGAGGGAGATGGAGCGGTGCTGTTAGAGAGGAAGAAGGCTTTGGTACGGACGAGAATAAGCAGCAAAAGATGTTCGGGGCGAGCAAACGTACCACTCCGAGCATGTTGATGATGACCAGGGCAATGATGATAACAACAGGGACCACCCAGCTTGGGAATGTTGATCCTTCTGGCAACCAGTAGGAGACGATCAAGGAGGAAGCAGACAATTCAGCGGGAATGGTCAGGGCCCAGTTGATGAAGTAGACCCAGGTCATCTGGAAGGAAAAAGCCTCGTCAAAGACACGGGCACCCCAGGCAGTGAAGGCGCCGGGCAAGGGCAACAAGGTCGCAATCTCTCCGATGGCCTGGCAGACAAATACGAGCCAGACTCCAATGACCATGTACGCAAACACTATTGTTGTTTATGAATAGTTATAGATGGTGAGCATTCATACTCATGCATCATGATCGTTGTTTGCCTGCTGGCTTGGTGTTAATTTTGCTGTGCAGGACTCGTGTGTGACGACAAACTTACAAGCACCAAGAGGACCAGCGGTGGCAATGGTCTTTCCAGAGGTCATGAAGAGACCTGTACCGATGGTACCGGAGATGGCGATCATGACCATGTGGCGCAGGTGCAGATCGCGCTTCAGACCGCTTTCGTCGACATTTGTCATGCCCTCGACTGGGAGAGTGACCTTCTCCATGTCGGTTGGGTAGACTGCATGATCAATGCCAGAGGATCCTGAAGAGGAAGAGGGTGTGTGGTGGCCGGCATTAGCCTCTTTGGAATCCATATTGGTGTGGTTGATGGTTGTGGTTGTATTAAAGCCGGGGAAAGAGGTGTTGGGCGATCGATACGACAGAGATGGATGGATCTATTGAAGAGCAGATATGAGAAAGAGGGGGACTAAATGTTAGCTGGAAAATAAAAGGAGAGGCCCCAGGGGGGGGGGCGAAGGAAGAAAAGGGGGTTCTTCAGCAACGTACCTGTTTGTGTGCTCAAAGGGGGAGGGGTGGTGATTTGATGGACCTGGACTAGTCACTGCAGTGCACACCGAGAGAGAGAGGATGGCGACGAAGGAGGGTATGGTGCGGTGGCAGTGGTGGCTGACTGACTGCCTTTGAGTGGATGATGAGGATGGAGAAGACGAGGAATGGGCCTGCGGGGGATCCGATTGTATTTATACTTCATCGGAGTGCCTGTTTCCCTGTCCGCGTGGACGCGCAGACGACCGGAGGGGTCTGGTTGGTTGGAGTGGAGGGAGAGGCCAAGGGGCCGAAGAGGAGGGAGGGGAGGGAGAGGACGTCCATCGCAGCAGCACTGGCTGTGGATTACGTTTTGGGTGCTGCTGTATCCAATCCAATGGCTAGGCTGCCAGCCATTAAGACATAGCCCATGGCAGTTCAGATCACTCGCCCCTTGGGCTTTCTTATTGGGTGGCGAGTGCACTGAAACTGACAGACTATGTTATGCTCCATAAGCAGCCCTTTTTTACTTTACCCTTTTAGAGTATGTACAGGTACTGTTGGCCGCATATCGACACTATATCGAAAAAAGGGCAAAAGGGCCACCCTCAAAAAGCGACTTTGCATTATCGGGCCCACTCTCGCTCTATAGACTATATTCCCATCTCCCTCTCCACGTAATTGAAAGCGCATCCCTATATGCAGTTGCCTACATAGACTATCGGCATGCATGCATCATATCATCACTCAGTCACCGTGCGAAAGTATCGACAACCGAAGCAGAACAAAACAACACCGCATCCGTGGGTCGATCAGCGCTTTTCTTTTGCCCCGGATTTCACTCGACTCCTAGAAGCGACAATAGCGGGCATGTGTTTGTATATGTCGTACAGTACAGCACTTCATCTACTCGCGTCAACAAATACACAGACATTGCTTTTCTTTCTCTTTTTTTTTTTCCGATCTGCCGGGCTGGAGACAACCAAGCAACCGAAAAGCCGTCTTCTCTCTCTCACTCTCCCCTCCATTTCCTACATATATTCATGCATATCCACACAGCCCATCGGAATGGATCCCGTGGGCGTAAGAGACGTTCTGCCATCTGCCATCGTGGGATCGTCCAGGTTTGGATTAGCATGCAGCATCTCGCTCCGTCATGCTTTAAACAAGTCCGGCTTAGATACAGTTTGCAGCACACGTCAGTGAGTAGTGTATGAGATCCATGTGTATGCAGGCCATTCGGCAGATCCACCTTCTACTATCAATTGTTAGGGAAAGAAGCGCTCAACTTTCTTAGACTACATGCCGCAGGTACTTTTTTTTTTTCTTCTTCATCGGGAGGAAGAAAAGACCGCATATTTCGCTCTTATCGAATAGGTAACGGTTCCCGAGTAGGTTCCTTGGCATATGATGTGTTGGACATGAGCGAACGAATGAGAAGCCGTTGTTCTCTGTCGTCCCCTTTTTGCTCTGAACAATTGCTCCTAAAAGAGATAGGCACGAAGAAGACGAGACACAAATCAATTGGATCGCCTATCTGTCATATCTGCCCCATTATCTGTTGCTGTGGACAAGAGCATCCACCGTCATCGGGGTGTTTTTTTTTGTCTGCCTTCCCCGGACCAGTAGTGATCGCCACTTCACATTCCAATCCAACTACTATCGCTTAAAAGAAAATGCGACGATGTGGGATTCGTGCGGGTTCTCTTGGGACATGTCCAATCAAACGGCCACTTGTATCCTTTTCGCGAAGGGGTCGATCTGATCTGGACATAAATTTCCTTTAGAGGCAGTTATTTTTCGCCCACTGGCCAAACTGCTCACGCCATCGTTATTTCATTGGGTCCACCTGTCCTCAAACAGCCAGCATCACCACCGCCTCAAACTACAAACAACAAACAAAGGGTCCAGAAAAGGAAACCTGCGGGGTTCAGGCATCATAAGGGACAGGGAGGTATCTGGCCTGAAATAGCAGCGCCTGTCCAGATAGCTATCTGAATGTACATATATCCTAGTTATAATGAACCGCAGGCATCGATGTATCTGCACCGGCATAAGAGAAGACGAAACAAGCGATCTTCATTGATTTAACCAAGGGGTATCAATGGTGATGTTGTCAGGAAGAAGAGAGCTCCCTACTAAAACAGGCCCCAGTCGAACATAGAGCACTAAAACTATAAATTATCTTTACAAACATCGTATTCCCTGGAGCAGGTTCTGGACCCTGTTCGTCCCTTGGTCCGAATAGCCAATTAGCGACTGAGGAGCTCCCAGGTGGGGATGCGTTTTATGGTACTTTTGTCTAGATCTTGATCTACTACTAGCAGACCTGTCTTTGAACAGTGTGGTGCGGTATGCTAGAAAGCACCTTTTGCAGCGTTTTCCTGCACAACTACTCCCTAGGAACTTTCTACCTACCCCTGCAAACTAGTGCTGTTGTCTACACAGGTGCTCTTTTTTTTTTTTTTTTTTACGCCTTAGCATCATATATAGCTGTTTCCTAGCTGCATTAGCAAGGTCAACAGCTCTGTGGAGCAGATCATTATTAATTTCATAGTCGCTCTCTGTGCTGCATTGCATAGCGTGGCGCATCATTGCTCTGCACATGTCGAACACTGGACCACCTCCACAACTCACTTCTGCACCGCTTCATCCTTTGGATGGTTATCGACTAAACGGGATAGTACCGTGCCAACTTCTTTGTTTGTTTCACGCCCTGCTCTCCTTTATCCACATCGTTCATAGTCTACTACCACTCGAGCGAGTCGGACCAAATTCTTTTCGAGCGAGTAACTGCTACATTATCCATCATTCCGTATTATCGATACGCTATTTGTTTTTATCATCGTCGTGCTTCTCTGGTGGAAAACTACTCTCGATTTCAAATTGTGTGTCGCTGCAGCCCGGTCACCAGCTTGTGCATTTTCGTCCTGCAGTTCGATACATCAACCTTTAGTTAGCTGTCTAAACACCTCACTTGAAACGCGACGACACCTTTTTTTAGTCTGCCGTCTCCCGACAAATGGAGAATGAAGCAGTTAACAGCTCAAACCAGGACGCATAGAGTAATTAGCCGCGCATGGGGTGATCGATCGTTTCCGTTCATTTTATCCTGAGGCCGATGAACAAAGCTGAAAGAGTGATTCAAACGGAAAATGCTCTCTTGTGGTGGAGGGACAAGCGCTAAAATGTTTGACAAGAATTACTCCGGCTATACATCCCGAAAGGGCAGCTGCTGACAAAGAAAGGGAGGTTCTTTCGACTGGCAGGCTGAGGAGGAGCCGGAGGTCATCCTGATTGTGCACATGGGCAACAACAATAGCAGCAGCAAAGAGTAAACGGATGGTTGCTCCCCATGAGAATTTCGGCCCATCCTAGTTGAGTTCGCTGCCGTTCGCTTCATTTAGTCCAAGGTCCGAGATTCATATATATCAACGTGTGCCGATAAATGCATTCATCTCCGATGTGGGGATGGTTAATGCGATGTTAACGCCTTGGCGCTGTCTGTGCACGCGTATGGGCCATGGAAAGTACGCCCGGCAGGCGGATGTGGGGAGCGTGGAGGAGCGTGGGGAGCGTGGGGCGTTTTGTGTGCGTGTAAAAGGTCACGCTCTCCACGCCCTCGCCTCGCTTCGCGTAACTTCCTCTTCTCACTTCCCCCTTCATTACCTCCACCTCATTCTTTCTTCATTCAACATCCCAATGGCCCAGTCCAAGCTCTTTGACCTAAAGTACCAGCTTCTGCAGTATGGTTCGCATCACCACAACCCCTGGAACGTCGGAATCCATCTGACATGCATTCCCCTGATTCTCTGGTCCGGCTTGGTATTCGGTGCAAAGTCCGGTCCACTGATTGCTGCACCTGCGGCCTCGGCTGTGGCCTCGGGTGCACCTGCCGCGGTTGCGTTGTCGAAGATTTACCAGTTCTGCCCACCGAATGCCTCGCTCCTGCTCATGGTGGCCTACACGTCGTATTACATCAAGCTTGACAAAGTTGCCGGGGTAATTATTAAGTGCTGTGAGAAGTGTGCGGGCTGAGAATGCATAGCAATCTGAGTATGGTTTTTCTAACGTTTTTTTTTTTCGTTCCTTTGACTCTTGACGCGCCTAATGGAATGAATATAGCTCTTGACTGCCCCATTGTTCCTCGGGCTCGCCCGCTATGCCACGAAATTCCAACTGACGAACCCGAACGCGGACAAGATTGCCCTTGGAGTCCATATCGCTGCCTGGATTGCACAGTTTATCGGACATGGCGTCTACGAGAAGCGCGCACCTAAGCTGCTTGACAACCTGCTTCAGGGTAACTTCAAACAGGCGACGTTTTTTCTTTGAATAGATACAATGGTACACCATGGATATTGGATTAACGCGTGTTTTTTTTTTTGTTTTTTTTTTGCGTGTAGCATTGGTGCTGGCTCCTTACTTTGTAGTGTACGAGGTGCTGTTCTACTTTGGATACCGCCCTCAGTTGAAGCAGGAACTCGATGTGCTGATCAAGGCTGACGTTGCGCAGTTCAGGGCCAAGAAGGCCGCGGAGAAGCTCAAGAAGCACTAAACTAGCGCAGTTTGACTCAGGTCCGACTCGACTCGACTCGATTCGACTTAGCGCAGAGCAGAACAGTGCGCTACATGTACTTTACGGAACATAGTAGCCTCATCAATATGGATATGATAATTGACACGGAACACGGACACAACGGAGGACCCAACCCTTTGATATATACATGACAAGCAAGAAAGGGTTTCTGCGGCAGCGCACCTGAACAGTTACCTTGGTAGTCTTTGTTCTCAATCTAACACATAATAAAAATTGCTGGGTATTGGATTTTTTGGGAATCTGGGAGTGAACACCCTCTTCTGCCTTTGTCTCAATATGTCGCACACTGTCAGGAGTGCCAAGAGCGTCGCATTCTTTCACATCAACGAGGTTTTGAAGCGCTTTGATGTTTATTTCGTGAGGTTCAATCTCGGTCAACGGCAGAATACCGCTGACAATCTTGCCCAGTTTTACTCCACACGACCGCAACATATAATGGCAATAGTGGGACGAGGCGGCGATACTGACTTTGACAAAAAAATATACGGTGGCGCGACTTAATGAGATGTGACTGTCAAGTCGACGTCTGCGCGCCCGCGTTTCGCGTTTTTGACAGAAACGCGTCTCTTTGTTGAGGTTGTACAGTTGCACCCTGCTTCTTTTACTTCACGAGCTTCCTCAACGGTCTCAGAAACTGAGGCGTCCCCCCACCTATCTCTACCGTTGAACCAGACCTACTGTGCACAACCTCACGCATTCTTCATATCATGATTGACATTCCGGAGCTCGACGAAATGATCTGCCTGAAGCTGAATCGACACGACCTGGTCCAGTGTACGCGAATCAACAAGAAGTGGCACATGATCATTGTTCTCTACCTCTGACAGCGACATCGATAACCTGTATTACTTGTACCAGAAGATAATCTTTGGCAGAATGGTTTTAGAAAGATTACCTTCAAGCACAAAGGCAGCGCCAGGAGCTGCAGGAGAACGAGAAATGCACGATGCGGCGATCACCTGGCGGACAAAGTAATTGCTGCTCTGTTCCTCAGTTCGAAACAAGGGATGGAGAAGAGTAATGGTGGATTACGCTGCAGAATTTCTGGATGTGTCAATGGAGGTTCTGGCTAGATACTCTCCCTTCGCTCGAGATGCTAGATGTGGATGGATCTAACGATTTTTCGTCGGAGGATATCGTGTAGGCGCTCTCTTCCAGCCCCAACCTCAGTACCCCCATCGTCATCGACAACGGATCTTACATCGGATGGGCATTTGGTAAAGTCGAAGCAAGCTTGTTTGCCGATCAGGATCAAGGCAGTGTCACGGGTGTCCCGAGGCCGGGTGTGAAAGATCGAGATGATGTAATAGCAAAGATGCGCGCTGGCCAAGGACGAGAGCTTCAGGGTCGGATGTACGAGCGCCTTGCACGATGGTCAAGCTGGGAACGTTGCGATTGGGACATAGCCCTTATTATGTGTACGATAGGGAGAAGGAAGATGATTGGGAGACTCAGTGCGATTGTTCAGATGCAACACTGGAGAGCGGACTGGGTAAGCTGGAAGGGTCGGAGGAGCTAAGGGAGCTGAGTGTGTCTAAGGTGGAGGCGGGGATGGGGTGCGTTGGAAGGGAGTACTGAGCCTGGATATGAATAAGTAGATATGAAAGCAAAGGACGAGTATTGCGCGCTTTAGGATGACATCATTTACCCTTATTTGCAACCTTATTCAAATCTGCTGAGTCGTCAGCGCCCCTCTTCTCTCCTCACTTTTTGCATCTCATTCACTCACACTCACAACCCGATTCTAATCCAGCCCACATCCCTCTTTCTCTCCTTCGTTTCCTTCATCCTTCTCCCTGTCTCGCCCGAAAGCACTCTCGCACACGCCTCGCCATCCTCACCCTTAGAAAAGAGACAGGAAAAAACAAAACAAAACAAAGTAACAATGCGTATCTCCACAGCACTGTTCTCGCTCGCCGTGGCTCTGGGCGTCGTGAGCGCAATTCCCTTCAACCTGGCACCGGCCCCAGCAACGGTTGAGGAATGTGGACCTGAAACGGACTTGTTGAAGATCGAATACGTCAATATCACACCCAACCCTCCGCTCAAGGGCCAGACCCTCACGATTGAGGGCAAGGGCCAGCTTTCGGGGGATATTGTGGAAGGAGCTCAAATCTTTGTCGTTGTCAAGTAAGTCAGTCGGCCAGCTTGTCTTTGTATTTAGTTTAATTTTTTTATTTATTTTCTTGTTGGGGGGGGGGGGGGAGTGAGAGTGATGAGGACGATGGGGTCAAAGGAAGGAGGATGCATGCGATGGCGAACATTGGCGAAGCAAAAGGAGGGGGAAGATGAGAGCATGGCAATACACGCATCCTGCACCACATAACGTAACACACCCTTCAACAAACCAACAATTAAACACCGTGTGTCCCCTTGGTGCCGTCGTCGTCCATATTCTTAACCATCGCTACTACCCTCACCACTCCACTTGCCATGCTCCTGTGAGGATTCGATTGAATCTGCAGGGCGGGATAGGTGCGACTCATTCGAGCGGGAGGGGGGGGGGGGGGGGCAGCGAGATGTATTTCCTCAAGGGGTAAAAATAGTGTCACGGGCCTTTGCCCCGTGGACCGAAACATACAACAGTACATTCCGTCCACTACTTCTTCTTGGACAATGCTCGAATGCGCACATGGTACATGTGTATTGAAAAGGAAGGAAGGAAGACAGTGTTTCTGAGATAAGACGAAGACGGAGATAGGAGACAATAAGAGGATACAAAGGGAGATACACCCGATGAAGATCATGACACCGTAGCACATCCTTGAGGGGTTTCAAGATAAACTCCCCGTTCGCTTGTTTTTTCTTCTTTTTCTTTTACTTGAACTGGGCGATGAAACTGCTCCAGGAAATGGCGCCTCTACATTAGAACCATCCTAACCCATCCCTTTATCTGTTCTCGTGGTTCAAAAAAAAAACACACAGGGTCGGACTGATCAAGTTGCTGAACCAGAAGTACGATTTCTGCACAGAGTCTGTCAAGGTCGGCAAGCCCTGCCCCGTCCTCGCGGGTGAACATTACCTCGAGCATTCTGTCGACCTCCCCAAGGAGATCCCTCCAGTAAGTTCTCTCCCAGCTCCTTGATGTGCCTTTTCCCGTAAAAGAAAAAAAAAATGAATGGGGAAAAAAGGAGCCATTGAGTGGTAGTTGACTCACACTTCTTGGACGTTGACGATCTTTCTTGTGTGAAAATTGAATAGGGCAAGTACACGGCCAACATCAAGGTCGTGAACCCACCCCCATCGGAGGAGGAGGAGGGCGAGGAGGTTACTTGCCTCATCGTAAAGGCTCAGTTCCTGATCTAGTCCCAAGGGACCAAAGAAAAAAAATCGCCCGCGAAAAGTCATCGCTTGAACTCTCTCCCTTCACAGACCGACAACCAAATGAGGCGTTACAGCGGCAGCAAACTGGCGAATATGAACATGTGGAATAGTGGCCGGAACAGGATCAGCAGGAAGACCCAGACAGTTGGATATATAGTTGTGCCTCTATTTTTTTCATCTCAATCTCAATCTCGATCTCAATCTTAATGTAGGTAGCCTCGACAGAATCACTCATCTCTTTTGAAATATATTATCTCTTTTCTTTTCTTTTTTTTCTTTTGTGCAATTTCTGTCACTGAATGCATTGAACATTGGAGGATGCTGAATACTGAAGGATATCAGCAGTGATTCTTCTGGTACCACGGCTATCTGTCCCTGGTATATGTATTTTTTTTTATTAGGTTTATGTAAGATACAAAGTATGGTATGGTACATGAACAAATATGGGGGAAGGACGACTCTGAGAATCTACCTTTCCGGTCTCTCCCTCGTTGTCCTGTATATCCGTGTTCGTAGCCGTTGCTTTAAACGAGCACAAGTTCTAGGGTCCAAGTGCGCCGTGCCCAGAGCCGGACGGGAACCTTGACAGATCCTTCAGTGCCCTGGTCCTGCACGTTCTGGTCAATCTCGACTTCAATACCGTCCCACCAGCATTTTCTCTAGAATGACGCAGTGTTGGAAGCAAGCAAGCAGAAAAAGAGATTATTAGCTCAAGGGTCGCATTTTGCATAAACGCATGACATGTAGAGATTTGCATAAAGCCAAAGAAACAGGATTATGTCAACGTCCAGATCTGGGACGTTGTCCATGGTTCGTTTGCTTTGCGATCCGAAAAACGCCCTGTTCATGCCATTGAAGACGTCAATCCTTCCTCCCTGTCATAATGAAGTAGAGCGCACTAGAAGAAGAAAATGAGAATAAAACGTACCGCTGGTTTCCGCCAGAACAACAGCAGCTTTTGAGCAATGGCCATCTGGATCTGGTTCTGCTCTTGAAGACTCCGTCCTGCTAGCGTTGGTGTCGATGTCGCAGTGGCGCTTTGCTGACTTGCATCCCGAGCGCTGTCCTCATTCTGCGGGGGCGCCAATAGATTCTCTTGTGAACTCGCTGCCGCGGCGTTGGTATCCTGAGCTCCTTTTGCATCTATTGATGTCGATGTCGACGCTGATGTAGCCGTCGTATTTGTGTTCGTACTCGTGTCCGCATTCGTATTCCTCATAGCGGTGGATACTGCTGCTGGATCTCCCGAGCTTGCATTCGCCGCACGGGCAGAGCCCAGAGGCGATGCAGGAGTGGCAGAGACACCCGCAGCGCTCGTCCGAAGCATCACCATCGCAACGCTGACCACCGTCGTCCTCTTCGACTCCAGCTTCCGGTACCCCCACTCGCCGTCTCGCTCAAACCCTGATACACACAGCATGTCCATCAGATGTTGTTCCGCCTGGTTCTTTTCCTTGTCGATATTGCGTTGCAAGGCCGTGAAGATCTTACGGTCCCTCTCAAGAATTCGTCCGCACTGCGTCTTGATCATCAGCGGTGGTGTTGGTGGCGTCGGCAGCGGTTTAGATTGACCTGGTGTTGTATCGTTATTACATGCAGCAGCACCGGCGGTTGCGGTAGCCGTGGACGTGGTTGTTATTGCTGTAGCAGAAGTCACCGTGGTTGTAGTCGAGGATGATGGAGCGATGCCCATGATAGCGGAATCTCTCTTGATCTCGCGTCCAGATGCTGTGGTACTGGCTATTGCAGATAATGTCGGTATGGGTGTGCCCGCACTGGTAGCAGGGATATCTTTGCTCTTGATGCTTCCTCTGGATGAAGGTGGAATCGCAAAGTAATCGAGCTCTTCTCTCAAGACGATAATTGCCTGCTTATTCAACAATGGGTTCTGAGGCTGGATCGAGCTCAAGGGTATTGGCCGTGGTGTCGGTGACTCGGCCGTGAGCGTAGGCCCCGGTACGCTCGATGCTGTTGGCGCAATTGGTGGCGTCACAGTCGTCGTCCCTGTTGATCCATTGGCGTCGTTCAAGGCAGCTTGCTGCTGCTGCTGTTGTTGTTGTTGTTGTTGTTGTTGGCGTTGCTGGACCTGCTGCTGTAACCGCTGTCGCTGGATCATCAACATCCGCTGCTGCTCCTGCAACCGCAATCTCCGTTGTGTCTCGCTCACTCTCTGAGCTTCGCGATAAAATTCGAGGATGTACTGCAGACAAACCGGATCAAAGTCAACCTGGATCACTTGTTCCACCACTTCCTCGTCTTCGTCATCGTCTTCATCATCCTCATCATCATCATCGTCCCGATAGTCCTCGTCGTCTTCATCATCATCCTCGTAGCTGTAATCGCTGTAATCACTGTAGTCTGTATAGGTGCTCTCCGATGGTTGATGTCCATGTCCTCCGCCCGGTACTGTCAATCCCGCGCCTGTGACACCTCTAGCACCGACTCCGGCTCCAGATCCTTCAGCTCCTGTGCTAGCTGTCGTCGTCGTCGTCGCCGTTGTCGTAGTAGCAGTAGCAGTAGCAGTAGTAGCGGTAGTAGTAGTAGTAGTAGTAGTAGTTGCAGCGGCATTGGCGGTGTTGGTAGAAGATGTTCCTCTGAGCCCCTTGGTCCCTGATCCTGAATACGACGGTTGTGGACGGAGGATAAGGCCGCTCGGGAACATGACGATGAGGATACTTTCAGGCAGACTGATAAGGGTCTCGCGTTCAATCTCGAATCGGACCCCTCGAACCTCGAGGACGAGTTTGGTAGGGTACCTATGCTGTTGTGAGCTTGGAGTATAGTACTGTGAGGGTGAGGGCGCCGGTGCGGGCTGGACCTGGGTGATGGGCGATGAGAACGGCTCTGGTGAGACTTGTGTGATGGGCGACTCGGAGGACATTGATCCCGGTGCTGTGGAGGAGGCTGATGGGACCTGGGGGATGGGGGATGTGTTGGTGACCATGGTTATTGGAATGTCACACTTTATGCTTCACACACTCAACGGACGGACGGACGGGAGGACAACGCACGCACACACAAATAAAAATAGAAATAGAAATAAAGAAAGAAAAGGAAGAGCTGGAGCGAAAGGGAAGGGATGGTGGGGAGAGGATGTTACAGAAGGTGGAGGTGAAGAGGATGAAGAGATGAGAAAAGGGTGGAGGGAAAGGGGCGATGGTGGATGGAATGAGGTAATATGAAAAAGCACAGCAAGAAAAAATACAATTGAAAAAGGGCAGGCACTAAAAGGTCTCCAAAGGAAAGGAACGATGCCGTCCCATGCTAGACTATCCTATATCCCATCTAAATGCGTATATCTCTCTCATCCTCAACAACCGATTGCTGCTCCTGCTCCTGCTGCTACCGCTCCTCGATCCTCTCGGACTAAAAGGAGCGTCATTTGCTCTGGCTCTTTCTTTTCATCTCTCCTCAGGAACAGGTAACCCGAGCCATCGCTCACAAGACAAAAAAAGAAAAAAGGGAGGGGGGTCGCAAACCAGATAGCAACAGGAACAAAGGAACCGAGAACAAGGAGCTAGCGAGGTCGGTGGAGTCCCATTGTCTCATCTGGCGCCTTTGAGCAGGTATTCTCAAATAAAACAAGCAGAGACCACGACCATGCATGGTTGATTATTCATATCAGCAAGCATGTATACGTGTTGTGCACGTATGGGGGCATATTTCCTGCTCTTCGCATACACACACACTCTCTGTTTGCGTCTTAGAAATCGCCATTGCTATGAATACAGAATCACCCTAGGAAATATCCGTAGGAAAGACGCGTGTCCTCTAGTCTATGTTGATGTCTATGCTGCAGTGTTTGTTGTTGTCGTTCTCCGCGTTGGTTGTTGCCGCCTTGTGTTGTGGTTGCAGTGTACGTATATGTGTACCTGCTTACTATAAATTGGCAGTGCTGCATGAGCTGGTCCTATTGTTTCCTCCCTCCTCTCGTTCCTTCCTTCCCGCCATGCACTGCACAGAATGGTAAGCATCTGACTCCCAGCATCCTTGTTGACAAAATAAGAATGAGAGTGTGGGTCTCAAACTTTTTTTTTTATATTCAATCGTAACGACTCTTCCGTTCCCCTTGCTTATGCTTTACTTATGAATATGATCTGCGGCCATGAAAGGACCAGAGCATATGCCCGTGCTTTCTCGTAATCACCAGGTTGTCCCCAACCGTCGCGATGTCCACCAGAGGATTCGTCTCCGTATCTTCCAAGAACGCAACCCACTGCCGGTCCTTCACCATTTCCGCTGGCCGTTCGCCTGTGTCCTCCATGTCAAAGATCGTGAGCCCAAGGCGCGTCGTAAGCCCGATGCGGAAGTGATTCCAGATTACATATGCGATGAAAAACAGTGGTCTCTCATCTTCGGTCGCATGCGCCTTCCTCTGTTCCGGCAAGCAGTATCCTATTGTCTCGCTTTCGTACCGCTTCGCGTGTGCATACAATGTGTGCAGCTTGGCATTCGTGGCCACAGGACGGGGCGGCTCCTGACCGGGTGGTATAAACGGAGGGGCCTCCAGATCCCTGTCACTCACTCCCAGCACTGTGCTGTCAACATGCCACCAGCAAGACTCCCATTCGCTTCCTTCGCCGTCCGCCAAGGTCACAATCCTGAACGAACAGCGCTGCTTCGCGTCTGTCCGCGGAGGGATTGGCACCTCAATGGCCCAGCTTACTTGAACGCCCCAATAATAGAGTCGGCGACGCAGGGCTGCTGCCTCCGCGGTATCCTGGGCACTCCCTTGCTCATCAACCCTCAGATGTAATTGTGCCACCTGTCGCTCATTCACCCAGTCCCATATCATACCTCGACCGTGTCTGTTAAAGAGCACAAGCATTCTCTCAAAGTTGCTGTGGTAAGGAAACAGAGTCATGCAGCTGACGCCTCTACTGATTTGTTTCTTTGACCATGAAGAGTTGCCCCGGGTTCTGTCTGCTAGAAACAGGACCTTCTTGATAACCACCGCTGGTGATGAATCTGAGTTTTGAATACCGAACAGGGTTATACAATCTAATGTTTCCTGGACTGATGCTCCATTTGATCTGTTTGATCCATTTGATCCACTTGACCCGTTTCCTTGACCCTGTACCATCATCGGGACTGTGGCAGTATACAGTTTGGCGATCCTTCCTCTCATAAACATCCCAAGTTGACTTGGTTCAATGGTTTCGACTCGTCCCTTGATTGGAACAAGATCGCTTGATGGACTTGAGTGCCTGGAGGGCTCGGTCCATGGGTCGGGGCCTTGAGATGTCAGTAACGCCACTGGAGAGGCACGGGGGCCAGAAGTGGCGGGAACACGAACAAAGATCTCGATCACGCGAACAATAAGCCAAATGTCAAGAATCTGGGTGTCGGACTGGTCCTCGGCGACCGGTCGGGCATTCTCCCCAAAGGCAAGGACCATCACAACGCGCATGTGTCCATTGACGATGGTATCGGGGTAATGACGGATGTCCATAACCTGAGCGACTTGCATATGGGCGGCCTCGAAGGGATGATGCCAGGGCCGGCCACCTTCTCGCTCGGCTGTCCAGAACTCGCTGCCGCAGACGGCAATCGGATGAGTGAGGTCGGGCAGGATATAGAGCAGGATCTGGCGATCAAATAGCGGGTCTGCGACCGCAGGCGGGGTCGAAGCCACGGACCTCATAAGCATTGAAGCCGAGATGATGGTGTTGGATTCGTAATCAATGTGATATACTGGGGAACCAGTGCGGCGCCAGTCAATGTCGCACTTCTCATTATCACTGTGGTTAGATGAGGCACCGGTACGATGCCAATCTTCATGGAGGGTGGTATCATTAGAAGGGAAGTACCGGGCCTCGTTCAAGAGGATTCTGAGGCGCATGCAATCCTTCTGATTGGATGGAGCGTTGGGCACGTTAGTGCCTTCGATATCCATTCTGGTGGAATCTTCTTCGAATGCAGGCGCAGGCAGCGGAGCAGCGAGCCCCTTGCACAGACTGGCATCGCGGAGGACGATGCGTTTCCAAGAGATAGCTCGATCGGCGAGGTCTGGCTCGTCATCAAGGGTGATGTTAAAGGACCAGGTTGGGTAGGAGAAAACGAAGATATCGAACCAATCTCTAGTATCGATTAAGTGGAAGAGAACGGCACTTGTATGTCTGATATTGAGGAGGTCGAAGGGATTGTTGAGGCGGCGGACGATGCACTTGAGGATCTCTGGGGGGACCCTAATTAGCTGGGATACAACTAGGTTTCGTTGTAGGTTGTCTCTGGGGCTGGTGCAGGTGTGCAAAGGCGGGTCTGATTTTGTTGGAGGGAAGAAAGAGAACATGCCGGGAAAGAGAAAGTAATAAAATATATAGTGTTCCTTTTTGAAGCAAATATAAGGAAGGTGTTCAGAGAAGCACGGGGAGGCACGAAGGGGTGGAGGAAGAAGGGAGTTGGTTCGGGCAGTCTATGGAGGATCGAAGAGGAATGAATATGGCCTCATGTGTCAGCGAGAGATTGGAATCGTCGGCGGTACGATGATCGCTCGGGCAAATGGCGAGGATGGGGGGGCAGTGTGGATTGGTGGTTTGTTGAAAACTTGCGTGCCTTTAAATAGTCATTACTTCGCCATTTGCCACTATGATTTTATTTAAGTAGTGAAATAGTACTAACAGTAAAACAAGAGCAAGAAGAAAAAGGTAAAGGAGAGATGAGAGGAGGATTGGAAGAATATGTCTCTGAAGAGGCATCCTGCTGTCCTGTCCCCAGCGAACATTGAAAGGACAAGCGAATAGTCTAGCTTTTTTTCGGGAATAAAAAAACGATGTGTTTGTTCCATATTTATATACGCCGTGCGAACCTGCTGTCCTCCTTCATGCCGCTGAGTAATGTGCCCGCAAGCATTCTGAATGCTGGTCTAATGGGCCTTGTCGGTTCTAGCCTTTCGCTCCACTCATCCAACTTCTGACTTAGACAATTCTTTTCCTCCTTCGCATGTGTATATTATTTTCCCCGCTCGCTTCACGGCAACTTTATAATGCTTTTTGTACGACCCAATCGGTCTCATGAGATATCGAAAAATCATAGAGAAGAAAATAACTACTCAACAGTGTGAAATGCGGATGAAATACATACCCTCTACGTGCGTTCTCTACTGTAATTAGTCCTATTTGTAGCGTGGAAGAGAGCATGAAGGAGCTTATGCTGAGCATCTCATGTAGGATTCATTGGTAAAATGCAATGGCTGAAATGAGGACAGACTGTCAATGCATGTCCTGGTCCATTGTTTCTGCACATGGTAAAGCTGGTATGGCTTTCCTAAATATCTTTGGCGTAAAGCATTCGCACCAACCGACAGCATAATCCTCTTTTATCTCTCTTGAGTAAAATGGAAGCCTATAATCCTTTGCCTTTTTTTTTTTTTTTTTTTTTTTTTTTACTTTGAAGAGTTGGTCAAAGTGGTCAAAGGTTCATTAGCGACCACGCGGTGTTCATTTATGACAAAAGATAGAGGGCCTACGGACTTCTAGCGTGATTGTTTTCCTTTACAAACTTTGAGATATTATACCGATATACTGGCTTCGCCATCTTTAACACTCTTTTTTGTTGGGTCGTTGGGAAGGAAAACGGTCGGAAAGAAATCCGATGAACGTTCAAGAGCGTCCATATTTGTATATTGGATGGCGAAGGATCCTTCCCCGTGGAAAATGTAGTTGAGCCTTCCTTTTTATTGACGCCAGATCCTCCCAGGTGTGCAGGCGTGCCAAAGGCTGGAGCCTTCCCTGAAGGCAGCTGCTAGTTTGAAGGCACGGAGCACTGGATCTATTAACAACGACTCGTGAGCCAAGACCTAAGAAATATTAGAGATAGATAGTAGATTGATAGATTGAGATATTGATGAAGATTGAAGATGTGGCAATGAGGCAGGTGGTTAATCGACTGTGCCATAGTCCAATCTTGATACTGTTAACTCAGCCAAAATACACGATAACAAAAGAGGATTTGCACAGGCAGCCTTGAGTTGGGTAGTCGGGACGAATCTTCACTAAAAAAAGTCGAACAATAGCCTTACCATCATACGCATACGCGCGTCGACGACGGAAAAGACGAAAGAAAAAAAAAAGATTGGCTAAACTGCTAATAACCACCGCGCTTCTTACTCATATCCCTGAATCAAATTGTCCCCCCTTCCCCTGCCCCCTTCCGGATCATGCAAACGAAGTGCGGCAGCAGACCCTTTTGGTTGCCAGACTTTTGGTAAGCTGCAGCGACGGAAGGAGCTTAGCGTAGCACGTTCTCGACACTCGATAAATCAATAAAAAAAGTGCCGTTTAGCGCTCTTTTATGTTCATATCTCCTAGGCCCTTTGTCAAGAAATGAGTCGCACAGTATTTGTTCGCGCACCACTCCTGGATCATAGTTGCCGATGGTTCATTGGAGAAGGTTCGCCTGGAGAGTCAATCAGGATGTTCAGTATCCTAGTATTTGGACATTTGGATGCGAAGTCGCTTGAGATAGTTTCTTGATAAGTGATGTCGAACCGCTTTGCGCATACGACGTGGCACGCACGCTTTGGGATCGTCATTATTGTTGACTGTTGAGTTTCTTGTTATTTTTCATTGTCCGCATCTATTTATTTATTTTTTTTCAGCTGCGTAATGTTCTAGTGTGCTGGAAGAAGAGATAAAGGGATAGAAGCGCGGCGTCGGATGTTCTCCCAAATGACTATCGCCACATGAACGCAACAGGCCCCATTAAACCTAACCATCATCTCGTATTCTCAGCGCGCGCCTCATTTCCAACCCAAGGTGCCTGAGTTCGATTTGCTTTATTAGTCGTGAAAAAAAGAAAGGCGAAGAAAGGGAGCAGAAGTGCAAAGAATACGAGGAAATAAGAGAAATAATAATTTACCCATCGTATTCAGAGTCCTCGCAAATTTTGCATGCGTACCTAAACGAATTGAGCCGATGTTTTATTCAAAAGATTCTTTGGGCGGTACTAAAGAGTTGGCGGCAACGCTGCGCCCACGCCGCTACAGTAGCCGGTACGGAACGTCCGATGACAGCCGAACTTGGAGCAAGGATCGGAGCATACGCGGTCATAGTTGGCTCCGGACGATGGCGAGGAGGATTGGATGAATATCCTTGGGAGATACAAACGTAAGTCAATAAAAATGGATATAATAGGCAACGATCCAACACAGGGTATTATGCCTCGTTCTTAAACAAAGATCAACTTACTGCGTCGTTTCGAACGAAGCAAATGCTACCTCCGGCTCCAAAGTTCCGGGCCTTGCACACAAAGTACGACAGCAGAAAATGGTTGCCAGACTTATTGGTCGCATACCCAGTGGCTGTAGGGACTTCTGTCGTAAAAAAATGTCCTACAGCGTTTCGGTAAGCGACGAAAGAATTCAGTAAGATAGATTATTCTCAATACTTTGTTAACAGGAGACATTTGCTTCCCTTACCGCCTCTACTCCAAGTCAGCAAATGACCGTGGTTAAGGATACCCTGGGTAGCGCATTGCGGGTTGCCACACCACTCCTGAGCTTTGATCGTGATGGGGTCACCTTCTTCGACCCGCTTCACGAGACAGCCGCAGTGTCCGGTGCCATGGAAGTAAGGTCCTGTTCGCCAGTCAGAAGAGGCAAGGTTGCGCGGGATGAATTCCTGGTATGTGATTTGGTACAGCTTCAAGAGCTTGCCACCAAAATGACCGTTGTACGCCGTGAACTCAGAGGAGGAGGGCATCAGGGACGTTACGTGCAGGCCTTGTATTGTCATTGTTACTTGAGTGGGAACCGGTGTTTGCTTTGGAAGTGGGGGACTGAACAGAGAAAGGCAAAAAAAAAAAGTTGATGGAAAACGCGGCCTAGGAAAGAAGAGGCGATGTGCCCTGTTCAAACGACCATTGATCCATCATTGCAGCAGCGATGTTGTTGATTCTTCAAACCTGATCATATCCCATGGCTATGTCGTGTGTCTTTATTCGTCTTGGCAATCGGTGATTGATGCTGAACAGCAGGTAGGAATAGACCGCTACGACGCGCTGATATGAATCTCGAACGCGAACGCGATTACTGAAAAAGGAGCATTTTGTCGCTAATATAAGACAAATGCGAACCATCATTGTGCAGTAGAACGGAAGGGGAAGAGAGAAGTGTTTATTGTCGCTCCATCGCGTGTTTTATTGACAGATATGGAAAAAAGAACTATATAATGGCAGTCAGAATTTGACATGTCCTGTCCAGAACTAGGTGCGACGAACAATTCCCAGATTGCATAGGATGAATATCGCTCATGACGGGATGATTTGATTATAGCGTACGCCTTACTGGTCAAAGCATCAGATACGATGTACTGCCCTAAGGTAGCCAGTTGCGCGATAAAAAGAAATACCTTTGCGTTGGTCCCTCTGCCTATTTTGGCGATGAGTATCATCCAGCGCTTTTGCCTTCTGGTGTCTTACTTCAAGAGATGGCCAGGTTATCTAACATCTACTGCGTCCATTGTTTTTCAATATACAATGTCACAACCGCGCTGTTGATCCACTAAACCCGATAGTCATATACGATAATGTCGTATGTATCCATCGTAATCCGTGTCGTTTACGTTGCAAAAATCTGGTACTGACTCCACAGTGTGTACCAAGAAACGGAAGCGCTATCTAGTCATCGGGTCCGAAAGTGAGTAGTTAAATCCCATCTAGATCCAAAATTGATAGAGTAAAGACAGATTTATTCGCAAAAATCGGCAAGAAAGAAAATACGCTTGACGAATACTTGCTCTGAGAAATGGCCAGGTGGCGTGGATGAATATCCTGGATACGCGTCAATGGAAGGCGGAGAAGTGCATTGACCATCACAGGGAACGAAAGATAGCGCGTTTCGGATATTTTTTGGGGTTACCTTGGTTGCACTGAGAATTTATCACCTTCGCCTGGATGGTTGCGGGCCTTTCATAGGAAGAACGACAGCGGTTTGTGGTCGTCGGTAATCGGTGAAAAAAATATACCGTATCATGTTCCGTGGCAGGTCTTGACATTGAACTAGATCCAAGCACTTGTAGTCCCCTGAGGGATTTATTACCAATTTGAACGATGAATAGCGATGTAAAGACTGCTGTGGCCGCGCGCTTTGCTATATTGAATCTTTTTTTTTTTCTTACTGCACTATGGGCTGGGGCTGTTGACAAGCATGCGGATTGTAAACCATGCCTAGGCTTTTTTTTTTTTTTTTTTTTTTTTTTTTAAAAAAAATCGACAGTCGCTTCGTAGCTGTTGAGGTCCTGATCCTTTGGCACTGATCATCAATCTGTGTGCATGTCGTGTGCTGTTGATGCTACTCGCTTTCATTTGAGCGGGGTTTCTTTGTATAATAAGCGCTCTGTGAAAGAAAAAAAAATCCTCCGGCAAGTCAACGCAGGAGACATTTATGTACATTGGAGGAAACAGGAACAGAGGTTTTTTCATTTTGCGAGATTATCAAGTAAAGCTGCCTTTGTTGAAATTGCTGGCAGACGAGCTGCATTGAAGGACTATTGGTAGTACAGATATTGCAATACCGCAGTACTGGGCGTCTGTTGTCTGAAGTGACTCTAATGAAAGACCATGGATGCCAGTTACTTCCGTCGAACGATTGCCAGGTAAAATGGGAGAATGTCCTGCAAAAATAAAAATAAGAATAAAAAAAAAAGGTATTTCCGGTTAATGTCCAGTCGTGATAAACCTAACGCTATTAAAAGAAAATGGGACACCTCCTTACAAGTTTTTACCTGGTCATTCGCAACGTAGTACACGTCGTCTCCTCCAGGTTTGTGTCGAGTGATGTTGCGGGCTCGGCAAATGAAGATGGGCAAGTGTTGATGGACTCCCGATTTCTTCGCTGCAAATTCTCGTGGAATAGTCAACGACGGCGAAAAGAAGTGTCCTGTACATGCCCCGGACATAATAGTGAAAATAAACAGGACAAATGTTATTAGACCAGGATGCGAAAAGAGTCTAATAGACAAATGGACAGCAGAACAGGCATAATTACCGTTGGAAGCACACATAGTTCTCAGGTGGCCGTGGTTCAAGATACCCTGGGTTGCACAGCGCATGCTGCCACACCACTGGTGAGCAAGGACCATATGGTTTTCTGGGTTGGTAATCCTTGCTTGCAAGCAGCCACAGTGGCCTGTGCCGTGAAAGAACGCCTCCTTGTGCCATTGTGCCTCGTCTGCATGGCTTCCTACGACCGTCTCTGTGTATGAAATCTGGTACAGTGCGACCAGCTGTTTCGAGAAGACAATATCGTAGATCTGAAACTCAAGGGTGCTGATCCGAACGGGCTCCACGTGGGCTCCTTTGACAGACATTCTTATGTGGAACGGTCTTGTAAACAGGGTACAGCGGCGATGAGATAGTGTTTGTAAATGACCCGACGGAAGTACAGGAAAGGGAGGAAGAAAGAAAGGAGCGAGCGCAGATGCATGTGTCGCTTTATAGTATCTCATTCTTTGCTGGAATATAAGATCGACCACTGATCAGATTTTACTGTCTTATGCAGGGCGAGGTATTCCCAGTGGCATGCATGATGTGGTGGCGAGAGCGATGGTTCCTACAATCGATAACTGCAGCACCGCTGTCCGATGTAGTACATGGCACAGCACAGCTCTTTCATTTTGGTCCGCAACGGTCCTCAAGGTCTTTGATGAGCAATGTGTTGTTTACTCAATATATTTGGTATAGAAAAACAAGATTACACTCATTTTCACCCCTCGCACACAACGCGTACAAGCTTATATATAGTCCCCCTGCATTGAGTAGCAATGAATACCTGCAGGGTAATATGTTTTTGTCCTGTTCTTTGTTGTTCTGCATGCACAAACCTCAACCTAAAACGCACAGCATAAAACACAGCAATTGGTTTCACCTTCCGCCTCGTGCAACAAAACCCTTTCCTGTCCAAGGTCCGCGAGCTCTTGTTTGTGGTTGGTATTGAATCGGATTGTTTACTGTATGCGCATCAAATTGCCTGCACATCTCTCCTAAGAGGAACTAAGAAATGCAAGCAGAAAGTAGTACGGGAAATCCAGAGCCAAGGCTTTTCTGCATGCAACCAGGATATTTACTAGTTTACCCTGCAAGATATAAATACAGGCATAGACTACCACCTCTCAGAAGAATGAGTGCTTTTATATAATCCCAAGACTTTCAGGGCCATGGGTGATGTCTCGTTTTCCCCATTATGGCACCATCCTTGAACAGCGGACCAATTCTCGTGCGGAGATAAACTTTGTCTAGGTTTGAGCCAACCATGCTATGCTCCGAACAACAAGAGCATTCAGTACACCGTCGTGTTATTTGATACGGGTGTCGTAAAGTGCGTTTCAAGGGTGGGACATAACGACTATACCAACTAGTCACTAGAAAAAGAATAGCGAAACTATATATAAAAAACTAACAAAAGACACATAAACATATAAATCGATATAGAGTAAAGATTGACAGAGGCAATGGGCTGTGTAACTTACAGTTGAGGGGGATAGTTCTTTTTAATGAGACATACAGCGGGGGTAAATAGGTCAGAGAGATTAGGAACGGTAGAAAAGGCTTCGCCATAAAAAAAAAAAAGCATTTCCACACATATCGAGGCGGACAAAACAATAACTAGTATCACTAGTGCCGTGTTAAGCTTCTATTATGTAGGTCGAAGGCTTCTTTAGATAAAACTATGTCGAAAGCGAGATATTCAAGCCGATGCCAAAAGTATGGATAGGCTAATGCGTCCATAAACAGCTTCGACTGTAAAAAAAAAAAAAAAAAAAAAAAAACCAGTCAATTGCTCCTCCTTGAATTAATACCTCAATGGCTGCATGACTATATACATAGACCCCTGCAGAAGAACATGGATGTTGCGATCGCTATTCGAACCCAAAGGAGAAATTATAACGAATCCTAGAATCCTCGTATTCTTAGAGCGCTCCTGTTTATCCTGATACAACAATCCAGTGGATAAGGTTGAGGTTGGTCCGATGTTGCCATGTCGACAAGAGTTTTATCGTTACTTATACATGCCTGTTGCAATTTTTCGGATGGTCATCCTTTGTAGGTATATAGCGCATACGTTCTGGTTTGTCCAAATGCGTCGAACTCGTAGAAAACCATATCGAAAACGTATGCATTGACAATGGGATGCAGTAGAGCAAGCAGTCACGGTTACATGCGAGTCTCGTTACATGCTTCTCCCTTGTCCCTTTCTATTAATTACTCGTACATCACTTCATCATTCATCCTTCATTTTCTGCCAACCGTTCCAGTCCGCTTTCTCGCTCCTCTTTTCCTTGTGCCGCTCGTTCTCACTTTCGCTGGACCAGTTGCCCTCTTGACATTGTCGCATCTTCCCCACTCGAGTCATCGTCTTAGCGCTTTCTCTTGTATCTTTCTCGCTCGAGCGTACGTTCTTCTTTCAGATTCATCATCAACTTACTGCTTTAGTTTGCATCTTATTGATGAGACCTCTGATCCACATTTCAGAGTCATCTCTTTGTTTCCTCTTGCTTGGCTATATCATGCCATATGCTTTTATCATAACTCAAAATCATAGCTGCCTTATGAGCTGACCTCTTTATTTCCCTACGAGGCCCAGCCAGAGACGGCGAAGCCTCGGCGTTATTGCACATATCTTCTTCTCATGACATGGTTATATCGCTCGACAGCCACTTCATGTTTGGTTCTCACCTCGTCTTTTGTCACCATATTTCCCTCTGTAGCCTGTCTAGTTCCATCGAGCTTTACTTTTTCCGTTGTTCAATCCCTTCCTGTTCACTCCTGTTTCAAATCCTCACTCTTCCTCTCAACGACCGCCGTTCGAGCATGAAACGAAGTAACGACTACATTCAAGGCCATGACGGTTACAAGAAACCCCGAGTTACTCAGGGATACAACTACCAGGCCGGCCCAGGAGTAGCCTCCATGGGAACAACTGTCAGTGAAATGTACGGGGCAGCATATACAGCCAATCCGATGATGATGAACGCTTACGGCCAGCTAGCTGGAGTTGCTTATGGTGCCGATCCCTCAATGGCCATGGCTGCATCATTCCAGCAGTATCCTGCGGCATCCTTCGGTGCGCCTTACAACTCGACCCAGTTCCAGATGTCGTTTCCTTCTCCAATGGCCACGGTCCCAGTCGCGATCCGCACTATCTACATCGGCAACGTCCCAGCAGGCGCAACGATACATGAAATCCTGAACTTTGTCCAGACTGGAAACATCGAGAGTGCCAGACTGCTACCTGAAAAGAATTGTGCGTTCATATCGTTTCTTGACGCCAACGCTGCACTAGCGTTCCACCAGCTTGCAGGTGCGAAAAAGCTTCAGGTCAGGGATCAGGATCTCAAGGTTGGATGGGGAAAGGCGTCTTCGGTCCCCGCTACTGTCCTCCAGGCGGTTCAACAGGGCGCCACTCGCAACGTCTTTGTGGGAAGCGTGGACGAGAACATTACGGAGGACGTCTTGATGACCGATTTCTCTGCCTATGGCACGGTTGAGGATATCAGGATCATGCGCGACAAGGGGATCGCTTTTGTGCACTTTACTCATATTGCCAGCGCCATGAAGGCCGTCGCGAATCTGCCACAGGAGACACTCTACAGCGGTCGTCGAATCAATTATGGCAAGGATCGATGTGCCAAGTTTGCAGTCTCCGCCCCACCCGGCGCCTTTGGATATGGATCATCTTATGCGGCCTACGGCGTTTCACCTGTATCGTTTTCTTCCAAGTTCGATCGACAGGGCGCTGGCGGACGAACGGGCGGTATGGCAGTAGGGCACAGACAGAACGAAGGTGTGTCCATGAGCGTCTTGACCGCCGAGGGCAATCGAACGATCTATCTGGGCAGTATCGCGCCGGACACAACCTGTGAGGACATTTGCAACGTGATCCGTGGTGGCATCCTCAGCAGCATCAAGTACATGGAAGCGAAGCACATTGCGTTTGTGACTTTTGTCGACCCAGAAGCCGCCAGGAAATTTTACCAGATGGCCTCGACGAAGGGATGCCTAGTCAAGGGTCGTCGTCTCAAGGTTGGGTGGGGTCAAAACAAGCACACGCTGCCTGTTCCCGTGATCCAGGCACTAAGCGCAGGTGCGACCCGAAACGTGTACGTCGGCGGTGTGGAGGGTGTGGCTGATGTGGAGAAGCTGCGAAAGGACTTTTCTGAGTTTGGAGAGGTGGAGATGGTCAATATCCTGAAGGAGAAGAACTGCGGCTTTGTCAATTTTGTAAATGTTCTTTTCGCGGTGAAGGCTGTCGAGAGCATTGTCGAGTCGAAGCCTGAGTACGCAATGTCGAGGATCAACTACGGAAAGGACCGTTGCGGCAACGCTCCTCGTGAAAACAGGAACAACAATGGCGACGCTGATGATGAACACAAAGATAATACGAGCGGCGCCAACAGAGACGGCGCCAACAGAGACGCAGCTAACGGAGGTGCAGCTGACGGAGGTGCAGCTAACGGAGGCGCAGCTCACGGAGACGACAACAACGAGGACGATACCATGTCCTTAGACTCTTCGATTGATGGCCAAGAAATCTGAGGATGAGGACGATTCGTCTATTGCCGTTTGAGAAGACTCTTCTGGGGTTTATTGCTTTATGAAAAACCATTGTTAGAATCGCTTTTTTTTTCTTTTTTCCTTTCTTTTCTTTTCTTGTATTACTATTGTTTACGAGCATTCGCATTCAGGTTATATACCATGCTAGAAGCGCTTTATCAAAACAAAGACTGGCGAGCAAAGCTTGCGTTCACATCGTTGCTTTTTATCACGGCCATTTATTCAAATCCATGCAAGATCAAACAAGTTTGCTTTGATTTTAGTGCTTGTTGGCGCGGATGCCCTTGCCAGACTTCTTGGGGGCAGCCTTGACGGGCTTCTGGCTGTTGAGGATGGCAGAGACGCGGGCAAGAGCGGCCTAGATATGGAAGTAATGTTTAAGATAGTGCAGAGGTTAAGTACGGTATGAGCATTCAGATGCAAAATTGCAAAAGAATGGGTTCGCTCTTTACCTTGCGAAGGTCAGCACGATAACCGGCACGGGTGAGTCCGGCAACGGAGCGGGCAGACTTGCGGACACCCTTGGAGAGGGTGACCTTGTTGATGCCCTTGGAAGGCTTGTAGGCGGGAACACCGGACTTCTTGGTGGCAACGACAACGCCACGACCAGAAGGAGCAGCGGTGATATCAATGGTCTAGCCAGACAAGTGTTGAGGTGTTGAGCAAGCCGTTAATGATGTATTCCTTATTGACGTTGTTGGCTTCCTTATTCCTTTGCCTTCGCCGTTGCAATTTTTATCCTGACAACCAGCTCTTTATCATCTTCCATCAGTGATTGGATGTAGTTGGCTCCAGTCGAGTACAACTGCATGCGACTGAACGCAATGGACGGTTGCTACTTCATTGTTCGTCAATGCGTCCTAACCAAGCTGAGCCTTCTTGAATTGTTTTGAACAATACTGCAGTTCCAGCGTCGAATTATGTCTGCAATGCTGATGTTTGAACACGACTAAAGAGTGAAAGATGCCGCGTTCTTAAGATGCATTGAGCGCCCAATGTGATATCCAGTCGTTGTTGCCACTCGAGTGCTCTAATCTTAATAATATCCCTGCGCTGCATGTCCAGTATGGTAGGTTAGCGTACCTTGTTGTTGGCAAGACCGGAGTACTTGAACGAGTTCTTGTTCAACAAGTTGCCAGGCTCCGAGGAGAACTGGACGCCGGAGCGCTTGACCAAGAAGGAGTTGTTGTTCTTGACAAGAAGCCTGTACGGGAAAAAAAAAAAAAAAAAACAGGGTCAACGCTCAGTTTTCCTCGCTCGCCTAGTATTCCTTAAGACTAACTCCAGAAACCGAACTAGAAAAATAGTGTTTTTCGTACCAGGTAAGATCAGCCGACATTTTGAACTAAAGCCGCGAATCGAAAAAAGGAAGATGGTACTGATTAGATGATGGGTTCCTCATGGTCGGAATCAGATCCTGAAGAAAATTGTCGGGTGTTCTGCCGTGCTTTTTTTTTTTTTTTTTTTTTTTTGAAAGTTGCTGGACTTTTCTCGGTGTGCCATATGTCGCTTTTCACGGCCAGAGAGCGCTGTTCCGAATAGAATGTAAGGATAAATCAGGCGTTTCGGCAGACTTTTACGATGTTGAATTCGTCCTCCTGCAGAAAAATGTCGAATCCTGATCCTGGTCCATACTCATGAGCCCATGAATCACAAAAATCTTCCTGTAACCATTGCCGAGTCCTGAACAGCCTCCTTGTCACGAACAGATTGATCCAAGGAGCAGCATATTACATGATCCCAATGAATGCGAAGAGAAGGAACCAGCAAGAGAGTGCGGTCAAGGCCAAAATAAAAAAACAAGCCAAAAAACGAATCTCATTGGTTGGTTATTTGTGCGATGTAGCGTTATTTAGACGTCATATTTATTTCCATGCACTATTTTACCTTCTTTTATATTGGAAAAGCGAAAACGCTATATCTTATCAATTGTCTTTCAGTATCTTTCTTGCTCGTTATCCCTCGCGGGAGGAGAAGGTAGGTCTTTGTATGGAACGTCATATTAAACGCGAAATAGAAGATATGTGAGCTGATGAACCCGCATCTTGAACGTCCGATAGCATGTTGCAGCATTTCCAAAGTGGTGTATAAAAAAAAAAAAATCCAAACGCGACTTAAAGTGCCTCATTCTTAGAGTATAATATACTTCAAAAATACCTTAAAACATCGCACCAGTGATATACTATTCAGGCATGGATGATAAAGGTGCTATGTCCTCTACGTCCTCGAGGGAGATCTGTCAGCTGTACACTTCCTGAGGCAATACAGCATATTGAGTGCTATCATCGACCTGCGGAAGGTCGTTAGCCAAAACAAGTTTGCGGGGAGCTGAAGCTGGAGATAAATGAGATTTAACTGCTTGAAAAGGATTAAAGGTGAAAGGCAATTGTACATTTGAAGGTGTTTGATAGTAAGAGGCACCACCAACTCCTCCGGTTTCAGACCGGGTATAGTCTCCCTGCAGGGATGAAGGGGATCACTGCTTCTCAGCAGGAATGAGCATACATGATGGACCCGCGTATTTTGACGTCCTTGAACAGACTACTGTCATAAAAGCGACAAATTGGTGAAGTAATGGAAGCTTGGACCAAATGAGCCGCAGGATAGTGCTCTTGAAGCGTCGCCAGGCAATAAAAAACAGTGGTTCCCACATCGTTGCGTTAAATATATCGGGTTTGCTAGCCATTCAATTTCATGGCGTAACATGCGCACCTCATTGCTTCCGCCTCTAAGGAGTTGCGTTAGAATCCACGTCGCAGTTACTGCTGGTGACTCCGAAGACTCTCTGGCAGGGACAGGAACTCAAATAGATAGGCCATGAAACCTGTGTGGACGGCCATGGAAGTACGTCACAGGAAGCTCACCTAGGGGCGCGTTTATTGAAAGCAGCAGCAAGCAGTGCTATCTGGAAATATACCGTTACAGTGGGGTGATGTTGCTAAGGAAATGAGGAACGGCATCTGCTTGAGAGGCATGATTGAAGGCAGTGAAAAGCCGCAGTAAGCAGCGTTCAACTAATACTGTGCTCCCAAAACCTTGAAATGAAAGGATTATCTACGAGCCTACAAGACCGTTTATGATGGTCTCACCTGCCTTTTCTTCACGCTGATGTCGCTCCAAATGGAGCCATCGGCACCACGCAATTTAAAGGCGACGAAAACAGTATTTCCGATGCATCGTAGGGGTTTCCATCGAAAAGCACATCACCAAAAACCATCGTCAGTAAAGATGAGTGCGAAGTTAAGAAGCTGATCAACCTTCATTTACAAAGTTGATGCTCGAAGTAGCTGATTTTAATCGACTAAGGCCTGCGGACTAAATATACTAAGGCGCGTGTAAAGTTTCTTCAAGTTTCAGAAGAATTTGCCGGATGCACGACCGTTTGCCGCATGTTTACAGAAGAGAGGCGATGGCAACCATATCGAGAAAAATTGCCTTGACTCAGTTGGTCTTGACACATTTCACTGTTGTTCTTTACACGTTAAAGGCGGTGCTGGATTATCTCTTTTTATGAGTGTCGATATGGAATATTACGGCCGAGAAGGGTTGCTTGTTCCAACAGTCGTGGGGGCCTCTCAGAAAAAGCTCCGCCGATACATTCATGCCGGCGTTTAAATCGAAGAGGAAAGTTTAGCCGGGCACCTGTGTGGATCTTTTTATCTTTTATGCTGATCGAATGCTCACATAGACAAAGTGATAGTTGACAACAAGGAACATGTTCACACATTAAAAGCCGCCGGAGAATATAGTGAGTCAGTTTGGTCCGTCGTTTGAGAGTGAGAAAGCAACCAGAAATAAAAGCGAGTCAGTTGTGAGGGAAGTGAATGAATAGGAAACAACACCAGCAATGGAAAACAAAAATTCGATCGCAATGCAGATATGATGCCTTTAGGATATGAAATTCAAGAATGATTCCTCAGGACGGATGAGAAGAAGGAGAAAAAGAACGCGCCAATTAGGCAGGGTAACTAACTCATTGTCTCCACCATTTTTTATCCTAAACCTGTATGCGTCTTTATTATATAGCCAGCGTAAAATGGTGCCTAGAACACCTTCAGATGCTACTCTGCAAGGACAACCGTAGGCAGAGTGATAACTGAATCGCCCAGACTTCAACGGTACGTCCAACCGAAACTCAGATCCATATAACTCCCTCAAATACAGCCATGTTCCAATGCATCGCAAGCGACCCGATGTCATAATTGCGGTCCTGTCAGAGAGGATATCAGTCTCCTCCATCGAATGCATCGTCAGCAAATGGTCCTGTTGACCTTGACCCGGTTGATGACACCCCATATCAATCGTCGCACAGCCGAGTCAAACTCTGTCGATGGTTCATCCAAAAAGATGACCGAGTTATCTCCCAGCAACGCGATTATAATCGAACCCCTATATTTCTCTCTTACGCTCAAACCCTTGATCTGCCAGCAACGGAACATCATCAAAGAGACCGACGCAATCGTATTTGTTACAGCTTACTGTTCTAAATGCGGTGGGATGCTTCGGAGAGGCACTGTTGACATGTTCGACGCGAGGGCAAAGCTGTCTTAATGTCACAATCTGATTCCGTACCTAATACTTCTTGATTCACTGCATCATGTAAAGAGCCTGTGAGGGAACTGATGACGACAGATGTTATGTTTATGCATCCTAGTGAACGTGAATAATGGCTTTTCTTCTTGAAAATCGATTGCCTCCCGTAGAGAATGTTTGCGTAAAATAACGAAAGGGGACTATCAACCACCAGCAATCAGCTAACGGTCGGTGAGAGAATGAATACTATCCAGTCTGGTAGATTCGTCTTCGTCGCCTCGCTCATTATTGTACTTATGTAGCTATATTCTATGTTTGACAGGTATATGAATGGAACGTAGCTTGTTAACTGGGCGAAAATTACGCAGAAAATGGATTCGATATGACAAGGCATGGACTAGGAGAAAAAATAATAGTAAAAAAAAAAAAAAAAAAAAGCCTGAAGTCCCCACTTCATAGAGACATCCCAACAATATTCAGTGCCGCGTAGACAATTATTTTTGCCGAATACGCCTTTTTTTTTTTTTGTAAAAAAATAAAGAAGTCAGGGATGTGGGCCACAGAAGTGGCCACTTTAATGTCCTCTGAGATCAGGTCAGGGAGAGCTGCTGATCACTCCAAGAGCCAAGGTTCTCGCCTTTGCAGACGAGGAAAAGGGCTACTCAACCTTTTCTCCGATGCAAGGGATCGAAGGGATCACAGGTTACTCCGCCTATTCCAGCAGTGCAAGGGAAAGAGAGTAAGCCAGTGCTCAACCATTTCCAGCGTAGTCAAGGGGTGCAGGGAGCACAGGACAACGACCCATTCCAGCTTTGCAAGGTGTAAGGCGAGCAGCAGCGCTCAAACCTATTCCTGCTTTGCATGGGAGTGTCTTTCACTACATCCTTGGTCAGCTTGAAGGTCGAATTGGAACCCCCGCCCCGCCCACAGAGGGACTCAAGGAACTAATCCTCGATTCGGACGGTAGACAGTTAATGAGGAAAAAGGAAAAAGAGAAGAGGGAGAGATCTCTTTTTTATACTGTTCAGGAGGACAGTGACTTCATTCGGTACTAATCAAACTTGACAAAATGGGCCATGTGAACGAACAGCCCAGAAGCAGTGGGATTGAAGTGTCAAGGATCCTTGCTTGCTTGGTGACCAAGACGATGGAGTTTCACGAAATAATATTTGTCGTGGTCAAGACAGTGCTCTCCAGACACAACACGCGCGACTAAGATTAAACCCTAAAAGACAAACAGCTGCTCTCTTCCTAGACGTAGACTCGTTCTGGGGAGTACCGACATGTAGTCTACCGTAGACTATAGGAGATTAAACTTTGTGGGCATTTTATGTGTATCACTTCGGCTTATACAAGATACCACCTTCAGCAACTATCAGACTCACCATCTCCCCTTAATATTTGCACGCGGCAAGATGTGTTTCTTTCTATTGAGTTATTTTGTAATCATTCTCCCTTTCGTCTTCCTGCAGGGTTACTGGGCTTGTCCACGCAACATCCTGGAGCCCTTCACATGGATATTATTTTCACAAGAAAACTAATGAACGGAGATACGTCAGCAATATTCAAATGTCATTGGCATGCACACGCGCAATTACAGACGGCCTCTACCCAGCCATTGGATTTTCCTCGCACTGACAAAAAAATAACAGGCGAAGCTGAGCCCAAGGTTGTGCATATTTACCCCTGGATGCAGCAATTCACAACGACCAACCGATCACTTTTGACATGGCAAATGAACAGGGGTAGAGCGGTGCCTAAACGAGTGCCTATTATGTGGAAGAGCCTTTTCATGGGAAAAAAGAAAGACGTTGGTATCTGTGCGGACAAAACAATAATTGACGCGCCTTTTTCTTTTGGACAAATGTATGCGAGCCCAGAGGTGAATGATGGGCAGACTGTGTTCAGAAGAAGATCTGATGTGGAGCATGCATCTGCTTTCTATGCTCTTGGCTTGTACCTCTCCTGTTTTTCACTTTGTGCAGCCATGGGTCATTCGACCGTCACCGGTACTCATTCGAATATTCAAACACAACAACGCATACACCTGCAGTCGACGGCAATAATGGCACCCGTATTAAAAATAGCACAAAGGTTCAGCTGTAGCAGCATATTAAGATACGGTTCAGAACTCGTTTTACCAGTTGAGACGAAGAGAAAAAGGAAGTGCCTGGTCTGGTTGGACGAACAATCAACGTGGGAAGGATGTTGAATGGGTGCCATAGACTACTGGATACATTCCATTGTAATGGCATGTAGCATGGTATACGACCCCACAGACGAGGCGTTTTCCTTTCTCTCACCTCGGGTAGCTTCCTCATCCACCCTTATTCGCTCATTCACTCATCCATACGCTCACTTTACTCACTTTCTCTTCCACTTCATCCCCCCTCATCCCTCTTCTCAGCTACCATCTCATCCGATCCTTTGCAAAAAAAAGCTCATCCGAACCCTCGGCACACACTCACTTTCCAGCACAACAACGTATTCGAAATCCTCAATGGCGAGGGCCGCTCTCCCCGCGAGGCGGCACTCTCTTTATGAGGACCCCTTCTTCAACACTCAGGGACCTGCATCCATGGGCTCCGTATCACCTCCATCCCCTCCTCAGGCCCCGTCACATCTTTTTTCAGTAATAGCCCTCCCTCGACCAACCTCGCTTCTCCTCGCACTTCTTCTACTGCCCTCGCTATCAACCGTCGCCACTGCTGCTGTCACGCCCACATGGCGTGCCTTTCATGGAGCAGCCATTGTTGATACATCCATGGTCATCTTTGGTGGCACGACAGATCCAGGGACCAACCCATATGGAGCAGGTGTTCCTGGATCCAATGATCTTTGGGTCTGGAGCACCACCCTGCGACAATGGTCTCAACCCAGTATCACCGACTCGACCTCCACAGGACCAAACCCTCAAAAATTCCTGACCTCTATCCCACTCCAGTCTCAAGGCAGGATGCTCTCCTTTGTTAGCAACTCCTCGACAGCATCGACTCAGGGCAACTTACTGGTCCTGGATACAAACTTTTGGACATGGTCCATTCCTAATTCACGTATGTTATAGTTTTCTATTGTTTGTCAATTGCTGCCACTGTTATTTCTCCTCTCTCAGCTCACACGACGACTCTCTATTGTTTTGATTATGTTCCCAATTTCACAGCTAATTCAGCCTCGGCACCAGCTTCACGACTGGGCGCAGCGGTCGGCGTATCCAACCAAACAGTCTTCATACACGGCGGAGCAGCCGTTAATGACTACAATGGATATGCGACTTCGAATGTCCTGAACGATTTGTCAAAGCTGGTTAGTGGTGCATTTCACAAGTTTATTTCTTGTTAACCACATTCCTCCTTTTCACAACCATAACAGGGCGAAACGCCCACAAGCGATTGTTCGCCCCCCTATTATTGTTTATAACCCCTCCTTCCACCCCTCCTTCCACCCCTCCCTTTCTTTTTGACCCGTAGGATGATAGTACGTTCGTGTGGACATCGATAGCAAACGGACCCGCGTTGATGTACCATACGATGTGCAAGCTGCCCGGGATCAACAAGATGATCATCTTTGGCGGAAGCGACACCACCACCAACACGTTCAACACTGTGCACACGTTCGATCTCAGTCGGGAGGTGTGGGAGCTGGCCGTTACTGTTAATCCTGGTAGTGATGGCGGTGTACCTTCGGCCAGAAAGGGACACACGGCTGCCTGTCTTAACGACACGATGGTTGTTTTCGGTATGGTACCCTATCCTCTTGCTTTGAAAAAAGAGTGTCATCCCACCCCCCAAATGCATCTTCATCTTTCGTTCAGTCAGTGGTTGCACAAAATCATAATGGTAGATAATACAGCGCGACAGATGGTACAAAAAGAATAGTGGCACTGACCAACTGACCATGCGCACCTTGTGATCTGCGTTATAGGGGGAGGAGTGGATGGACCGCAGGACGATGATGTATGGGTCATGAATGCCTCTGTATCCCCGTGGGTCTGGAACAGGATGCAGACTAACAAGCAGGCTGGACCAGGATCAAGAACAGGACATTCGGCACTGCTGAATGGAACCAACATGCTCGTCTGGGGAGGATATGGTGCACCACTCGCCAATGATACCAACATCTATATCCTCGACACGCTCGCATGGCAATGGAGTTCTTCTAGGGATGTGGTGAAAAGTGCACCTGTCTCCCCACAACCCTCGACCAATGCACCCGGCAATAGTAAAATACCACTGACGATTGGAGTCGTCTGCGGGAGTCTTGCGTCGATTGCAGCCTTCGTTGGATTTCTAGTCTTCAAGAGACGGGCTTCCAGGAGGTCGGCAACTCAGCCAAAGCATGTATCGGACAATGCCAGCTATTTGTCAGATGCGGAACGGCATCTGTCAGGAGACATAGGCTTGGATGATAAGCCCAGTTATTACCATCTCCATGCAGGACGCGATTCAGGATCGTCTCTCGGCGGTTGGCCTGCTATCGCATCCCGGAGAAACATCCCGCAGACGCCTCAGGGATATCCTATGCGATCGATGTCAACACCCCAGCCCGGTAGCGAGACCGATTCTCCAGCAGGTGAGGACGTTGGGCTTGCAGGATCCGGCAAGTCTATGGACCAAGCACGTGCACAGCATGCGCAGCCCGCTTTGCGAGTATCTCAGAATGATCCAGGCCAGGTATCGCAAGGGACTGGAACCAGAAGTGGCTCTATTGCCTCGGATTCGTTTTACCCTGCCCATCTCGCAGAGAACGACGAAGAGGATGCGGACCGATGGACATTTGCATCGTCGCTGTCGTTTGATCAGAGAGAGAAGGCTGGACATGTTCCGACGCTGAGGTATATTCCTATCAGGCCTTCAGGGATTTCTGGCGTACAACGGTCGATGGCGCAGTCGACAGGGAGCTTGACGCCTAGCTACTCGGTCTCGAAGGGTCCACGGAGGGATGGAAGTGCACAATCAATTCTTTCGAAGAAGAGTCCTTCCATTGGTCCAGCTTCCACGACGCTCGGTCCGACAGCTACCAATGCCCCATCGTTGAGTCGGGATGGATCTATTAGCACTCGGGATGCGGCGCTATTCAACTCTGTGAGTCCCTTGGATAGGGTTAGTCTGATGTGTTCTGGCCTAGAAGCGGATTCGCAGATTTCAGGACATGATGAAGCTGTATCGACGGCGCATCTTCATCCAAGGACGAACTTTCCACAGTGGCGGGATAATTACCGACGCGAGAGTTTCATAAAGTCAACGGTCGATGAAGAAGAGGAAGAGAGCCATATCACAATCCATCGGACGGGATCTTCATCGACAGGTCATTCATCAACGACGTACACGACACTGGACCACCCGGCGATGGTGACACTGATTCAGAATCTGCCGGCGCGATATCTAGTCTCAAAGTCACCGAGTCCTATTCACGGTGCTGTGAATGATATCCTATTCGCGGTGGACTCGGATACGCAGCAACCGATTGTGATAAAGTCGTTCGCAAGAAGGGAAGCCTGGGAGCGAGAATGTAGGATGCTGAGACGGTTGCGTGGACCTTGTGTGGTGGAGCTCAAGCATGTGGCGACGTTGGTCCTGTCCGAGACAGATGATCCAAACAAACCCGCCAAGGTCCGGTTGACGATCCTGGAGAGGTTGGATGAGACGCTAGCACAGATGCTGAAGAACGCGAGAAAGGCTAAGAAGCTGGCGTTGCGAGAACAAGCAAGGTCGAGAGGAGAGATTGGGCCGGTGGATCTTTCTGGGGTGGCGCTGTACAGATCAGGTCCGGCGTTGGGTGAGAACCATATCAAAGATATTGTGAAGGGTGTGCTGAGGTGTTTGAGGTGGTGTCATTCGAAGAAGGTAGTATATTGTGGTTTGAAGCCAACGAATATTATGAGGAATAGGGATGATCCGCGGCAGCAGTGGAAGCTGATTGATATGGAGTCGTCGAGGGTTGCGGAGGAGGAGCAGACGGGTGTGGGAACGATGAGGTATTGTCCACCGGAAGTGGCACGGGCGGCACTTCGATCGGCGACAGCGGAGAAGGGGACAGGCTCTTTTTCTTCTTTAAGGACAGGGGTAACGGCGCAGTATAGTATGGACCTTTGGGCATTCGGATGCCTGCTCTATGTAAGTTGCAAGAACTGTCGCCTCGCACTGTTGCGGCGGCTATCAACTCATATCTGCTTCCCTCTGAACTTGGTCACGAACTTTTGTACTCATCATTTTTCTTTCTCTATTCTGGACGATACGTTTACTAGGAACTATTTGCGACGAGGCCGTTGATATCGATATCTGTGAAAGACGAAGAGCTGCTCAACTTTTTGGCAAATCCCTCGGTCGACACGCCTGCGCTGCCTAACGGGTTAAGATGGAGGAGTTCACAGGAACTAGAGATTCCGTATTTGGACCAGGCTGTCCGCGATAAGAGCGCCAAGGATTTGATCTGCATGCTTTTGAACCCTGATCCTGCCTCTCGGGCCACCATGGATCAAGTTTTGGTACGTGCGATGAGATGATGATGTTTTTGTTGTGTGAAAAAATCAATGGATGACAGGTACTGACACGACTTTTTTTTTTATTGGCGATCGTAGAACTCGGAATATTTGAACGCGAGCTCACAAGAATATACTTCAACATCATAATTTCGAAGGGTTCCAATCGTACTTGGTGGCAAGAAACTTAATCTCGTACATATACCAATTCTTCGTTTTCTTTTTGGCCATCGTTTCGTTATAACCTTTGCATAATAAAAACCACTCGTAATCACATGCATTCATAAAATAACAAAAGGTCGTGATGATGCTTCTTTGCTTCTGTTGAAGTAGATATATGCTGTTGGCATTTTGTTTTACGATCGTACAAAAGAGACAAGCAGAGAGATTGATTCCTGGTAAATTCAAAATTGTTGGTGGCAGGAACAAGCTTGTAGCTGTTGTGGATGCGATTGGTTTTTATCTGGTAAAACTACGGGTGAGGATCGACTGCGGAGAAGGCTGCCTGTAAAGTCGTATAGAACACAACTTTATCCCCATAACGAGTTGTATCCAACTAGCCCCGTACCGCTTGCGATACCGACTCGCCAGTGTCGTCAAATTCTGGAGCTCTGCGATCATGCAATCAAAGAAACACTCCATATCCAATACAGACCATCCGACCTGGATAAAGGCATCGACAATCTTCTCCGCAATCTCTCCAAAGATGTTCCGGACCTCCTTCTGCTGGTTGATCAATCCACCAATCGAGAGCATGTTACGCAAGATGATCTTGAAGTTACTCTGTATCCGTTCGAGCACGGGGGGGTGGGAAGATTCAGAAGCAAGGGCGTTGGAGACGCGGTTCCGGAATTCGTCAAGGACGGCGCGGTCGTTGAGGAGGAGGGATTTGAGGTCACGGAGGTCCTGGGCGAGTTGGGGGTCGAATTCAGGGAGGGTGTCCGTAGTGGGGGCGGTGAAATACTGCATGAGGATGGCGCTGCAGTATTCAAAGTCGGAGAATTGGTAGCAGGAGAGACGTTTCCGGAAGGTGTCGAATTTATTGTCAGCAATGAATAGGATGTGTGCGTATTGGCTAATGGAAGACATGATAAAAAAAAGGGTTAGTAGACCATAAAGATGGGATTCCTGGGCAGGTATATAAAAGAAGGATCACTAAGTATATGAGGCGGACCTTGCAAGATGATGGGGCAAAAGGAATTGATGCTCTATATCCTGTATCAATGTCCTGCCTTCTGCATCTTCGACCCTCTTCATTACTCTCTTCAGATTGTCGAACTAATGCACGAGATGAATAAAAAAAAAGATACAGTCGTTAGTCAGGGAGTCTATCCTGGGAGGAATGCATCCAGTTCAGTATTGACGCAGACGACCAACGATGGTGGTGGCGTTTACTTGTCTGCGACAGCTAGTCAGTTTCACGCCGGTCTTTTCGTGGACTTCATCCAGATCCTTCCTTGTTCTCGAATTGAGTTTCTTGCCCAAAATCTCCCTGATCACAGATTCATCAAAACTGTAATACCTATTACAGAAAAAGCGCGCCAAAAATAATGAGAGATCCATTGTCAACCGATTGATTCAACGAGATAAAAATCCATGATATAGTCCAACATTATCGTCCTTGCGTTGCTGTATCAATCGACATACCTCTCGATGAGGTGCTGTTTGGCGCTATGGGAGAGGGGGAACATGAACTGTCCGGCAAAGTGGCGAGGGTGGTGGAGGTAGTGGTGCATCATTTCGTAGGTCCGGTACTGTGAGGTGATGTAAGATTTGAGGACACGCGAGGGCACGGGCGGTTGGATGGCTGGCATACGTAGGATGGTTGCCTGGTCGACTAGACAAGTGTGTGTAAGGACATGAAGAGAGGAAAGGAAGCGAGTTAGTAACAATATCGGTAGCAATGGTAGATAATAGGCATGGTTGGGTCAATTGGAAGAAGGGAAGTTTGTTCTTTTTACCGTTGTGTCCGAGGAGCCAGAGCTGGAGGATTGATTCGTCCAGGACTACGGCGCTGGACGCTGTCACCATCCATTCTGACATGATGGATGAGAGAGGAGGTTGGGTGAAGGGTGTTATACCGCCAGGACTGGTATCTGTTGAAGCGGGTGGCTAAGAGTAGCGGCAAATGCTGAGAGTAAGGTAGAAAGTAATGTACAAAGAGAAGAATGTTGTTGATGGGAACGAAGAAGAAAGAATGCATCAGCTCCAATGGTACAGTACTAACTTTGTACAAGGCGTCGCGGTCTGACCCTTAACAAATATCCCCTTGGGTCTTTCACTCACTCCACTCTACTCTCCCACAGGAAGGGTTCAAGAATACGGAGGAGATGCTGATGAAGAATGGACCCGCTTAGTGGGCAGTGAAGGGGGAATGGTGCTCCCGAGTGGAGCTGGGGCAGGGCACCTCCTTTCCTCGGCGGATACTGCTGCATGTCCCTTTCTAGGCGAAGTCAAAAACGAGGCCAGTGGCTTGAAGGTGACGTCCCTTCGAGTGGTGTGTGGGTGAGGATTACCATAGAAGGTCTACTTTTTTGTTGAACTCCACCTGGCTGGCTGTCATCCCTTCCTTCGTTTGATCTTTTCCCCCCCTTTCCTCCAGCACCCCTTTCTGATCAAACACATACACACACACACACACACACACACACACACATACACACACACGCGTACACACACACCCGATATCATATTTTTCACTTCTCGTTTTATCTCACTTACTCATCTCCTCCTCTTTCCGCCACGTTCTATTTTGGACCCCGACCAACACCTTCCAAGCTCCTCTTTTAATCTAATCATGGCTACTGTTCCTGCCGACTCGTTTCAGCAGGCCGTCGCTGCTCTGAACGCTCTCTACACCTCACCCAGCAGCAGCGATAAGAAGGAAGCCAATCTCTGGCTCGAGGACTTTCAGGCAAAGGTATACGCCGCCAACCACGCATTTTTATTTTGATTCATCGCCCCCGACTGATGCCACACCCTGCTTGTCGTAACAATATGCAGCCTCGTACTCATGCAGCCGCTTTTTATTTATTATAATGGTCAGCCCGAGGCATGGCAGACAGCTGTTATCATGCTTACCAATACAACAGTCGGCAAGGAGGCACAAGTTTTTGGAGCGCAAACCATGCGACGCAAGGTTAGGCCTTAGAAAACGATCGAGAACAAGTCTTCACGAGCACAGCAGTCTGCAGATCTCGTCCACTCACCTGCTTCTTTTTTAATGTTGGGGCGAACGATAGATTGTGGAAGACTTTCAGGATCTTGATGCGGCGCATAGAGCATCGCTTCGGGACTCGCTCCTGAACCTGTCGATGCAGCATAAAACCTCGCCAAAGATCATCAGGACCCAGCTGTGCCTCTCCCTCGCAGCACTGTCCCTGAGAATGCTGGAATGGGAGCAGCCAGTCAACCATATGATCAGTATTTATGGATCCTCGACCACAGACGTTTCATACCTCCTGGAGTATCTGACGGTCTTACCGGAAGAAGTCAACGATAGTCGATGCCCGAGCTTGACGGTAGGAGCAGCAAATTCGCTATCATCATCGTCATCATCACCTTCACCTTTCTCTGCAGTGGCGTCAATTGGAGTTTTCACAATATGAGATGGAGGCACCGTTGCGACGATGATAAGCTCGCTGTTTGACGCACACCGTTGTAGCCCGACCCTCACAAGCTTTGCAACAAGGCAGCACTGAACTGATCAGGAACGCACATCGCCTGTCTTTACCCCTCCCACTACGTGATTGAACATCATGGCAGGATGACGAATATAGAACTCGCTCAGACGAACTGTTGACACAGAACGCGAACCAGATCCTCAAGATGTTGATTGTCTACATGGAAAACTCAGGTATGTTTGGTGCTTTCGTTTATGTACGTATATCTGAACAGGCCGTACCTTCCGGTTCATGTGTATTGATTCAGCCTTAACATGATATTTAGGCTCTGATGCGCATCTTCAGGAGGCAGTATTTAAATGTTTCCTCTCGTGGTTGCGATCAGGAGATATTGCTACCAGCAGCTTGTCCAACAACCCGCTGGTCGCATTCTCATTCAAAGCTCTGCAGATGCCAGAGCTCTTTGACATTGCAGTCGACGTTGTATGTGAGCTTATCTACCAGACGAAGGATATCGCAGAATCCATGCCTGTGATCCAGGAGATCTACCCCAACCTGTTGCCTCTGCGTCAGGAAATTGCTAAGAACATGGAGGATGATAACGAGGGTAACGTACGTGGGTACTGTAAGATCTTTGTCGAGGCCGGAGAATGCTATCTCTCGCTGGTCGTCAAGCACACGGACCATTTCAGAGGCATTGTCGAAGGTATTGCAGAGTGTACATCATACCACGATCTGGATATTGTCCCGATGACCTTTCGTTTCTGGTATCAACTGGCGGACGAGCTGCGTAAGAACGAAGAAGCCAGACTGATGTACCAGGACGTCTATGCGAATCTGGTCGATGTGATGATCAAACATCTGCACTACCCCGATGATCTGGATTCGTGGTCTGCCAAGGAACGAGATGACTTTAAAGACTTTAGACACGTCATGGGCGACGTGCTCAAGGATTGCTGTCTCATTCTGGGGTCCAGGATTCCATTGGGCAAGGCATACGTGCTCATCACGCAGGCTGCAAGCAAATCCCCGGCAAAATGGCAGGAAGTTGAAGCGCCCCTGATGGCGCTGCGTTCGATGGGTGCCCAGGTCGAGCCCGAGGAGAACGAGGTGTTGCCGGAGATTATGAAGTTGCTGTCACAGCTGCCAGATCACCCGAAGATCAAGTATGCGGCCACGCTGGTGATCGCCCGGTACGGAGGCTGGACGGACAAGCACCCTGAGTTCATCCAGTACCAGCTTAGCTTCATTTCTTCTGGGTTCGAGGACGAAGACGTGGTTGCGGCATCGGCTCTCGCCATGAAGTTGCTTTGCAAGGAGTGCAGTACTGTAAGTGAACAGTATGATTGAAAAAGCATGTTTTATTGGATGAAGAGCAATCTTCTTACACATTATTCTTTTTCTGCTTTGTTTGATGTTTAGCACCTGTTGAACTACCTCAACCAGCTGCATATGTTCTTTATGGGTGTGACCAAGAAGCTGAAAGGCATGGATCTGTTGGAGGTGACGGAGGCCGTGGCTCATGTGGTTGCTGCCGTTCCTCACGCAGAGCTCGCGCAAGTCTTTCAGATGTTCTGCTTGCCTATTGCTCAGCAGTTGGCAACATTAGCCTCCGGAGATCAGGCTACTCTTGAGAATAACATCCCTCTCATCATTGGTATGTCACACTGATAATTGCGCCTCAGCACGAGTAACAGAGAAATACGCGAATTTATTTGTACAATTAGCTAACACTCGCCTATTATATTTCGCAATGGTAGACAACATTTCGCAGCTCAAGATCTTTTTCGAGACCGTGAACCCACAAGTGGCACCGAGCGAGACTCACCCTTGTATCTCGATCGTGCAGGAACTCTGGCCGATTATGGATTCGCTTGCAGACCGTGTTGGCGGCATTGATGATGTAGCGAGACCCTTGGCAGGATGCTGGCGCTCGATCATTATCAGCTATAGGACACACTATGGACCACTCTTACCTGTAACGATGGCTCGACTGGTCAAGAGCTTTGAGCAGACGGGATTAGGACAATATCTGTGGGTGAGCTCGAGGGTTGTGCGGGAATTCGGGGAGGCGAACCCGGGCGCTGCACTCCAGTTTTTGGAGGGATTGAGTGCCTCGATGTGGCAGATCCTGCAAAAGTATTCTGGCCAGTTCAATGAGATTCCAGATGGTATGGACAAAATTGGTTATTTGGTTGGCATTTGCAGGTGGGGGTGCTTGTGTAGGAAATGATTACTGAACCTGCGTCTCTACTTGTGCTAAACTCCAATAGTGGTCGAGGATTACTTCAATCTGGTCTCGGATGCGATGCTTGTGTGCCCAAGAGAGTACCTGCGCAGTTCGCTCTTCCCAACGGTGTTCGACGCCATGCTGGCGTCCTTGCAGCTCAAGGAGCAGTATTCTCTGATTTCAGTGCTTCGACACGCGAGAATCATTGTCGACCACATGAACGACCTGCAGCACCCACATCCATCATCGGCCTCATCGCAGGCAAACAGCCCACGGATCTCAGCTAGCGAGGCGACGATAGTAAAGGCGCAGTTTGTGAAGCACGACTTGTTCGTGTCCCATCTGTTGCGAGGCATTATTTACACATTCCCGCCAGAAGTTTATGGCGATGCCACGGGACTGATCAAGGCGCTGACAATGTTCTGTCCACAGGAGAGTGTTCTCTGGTATGGCAAGGCGGTCTCGGCACTGGAGTTGACTCCTGCAGAGATGCAGAAGACCGTAACTGATTTCACCAAGTAAGCATTGCTCGAACAATGTGTGGGCTACAAGATGTACTTATGCTGGAATCGATATCACGACTATTAACACCTTGTTGGTCTTTTTTTTTTTTTTTTTTTTTTTACTTCTTGTGAAATGTAGTGCTGCATCAGAAGGAAACTGGAGCAAGGTCAGGGCGGTGGTGCAGGATTTCACCACGATCTACAGACGCAAGAATGTTCTTCCACGCAGTCGCGGCAAGAATTAGGCGAAGCCTTTCAGAAGAACTGCACAGAATAGGGAGAAATACCAACGAACATCGACCGAGTATAGAAATATGTGAAGACAACAAACAACCAAAATAAAAAGGACAAAAGTATGCTTTCTGTTCTGTTCTGTTCTTTGTTTATCTGCTCGTTTGATGTTGTTGTTGTTTTTCAGTGTGTATGTATTTACAAAGCTTCCATGATTCTAAGTCGTCTATCGAAATGCTATCATGCCTATAGGAAGACGGTGGGCAGGCGAACGAGGGCGAACCTAGTCTCCTTGTGGCTGTGGTGTTGCTGGAGGTGTTGATGCTGTTTTGCCTGCATGTTCCGAGAGGTATTGACGGATAAATGTGGAACTAATCTTGAGGCTGACCTCGTCAACTTGTGTCTCTGTGGGTGAGATCACATTGATGACCTCAATGTCCAGCGAAGGCAGGTTTCTGTTGCGACGTTCCTCGTTTACTACATAGAGATACCATAGAATAAGATATGAGTTAGTTGATCCTCGGCTTTTTGAAAAAAAGAACGAATCTGCAGCGGCAAGTGCGGTGTGATGTTTGTAGGGTACCTGCTGCCCCTCCTTTGAGGGTTTCCTTGGAGACCATGAGGGCCTGTAATTTGTCATCTGTGATCGTAGGTCCATAGATATCGTGAATCGGGACGACCTTAAGATCATAGCGAGAATGCAGGAGTCATGTTGAGTTAGTTGATTTAAAATTAGTCGCCTTTTGTTGGGAAGGTATAAAGAGCAGTGGAGGAGCGTAGATTACTTCGTAGATGAGTTCACGTTTGAATGTGCGTAAGAACTTTTCAACGGCGTGGATCCTCCTATCTAGCGGCTCCATGTACTCCTTGAACTTCTTCGTCTTCAGCATCGAGTCGTCTACGCAACGTCGTTACAAGTATCAAAATGGTCGATTCATTAGTCACTGCCGATCGCTTTCATTCGTTACACCGCAGACACACACACCCATACAGAAAGACTTTTACCAGTGACTCCGCAGACGACGCGATGACTGGTAACCCAGGCTGTCATGGAGAGAAGGATCTTATGTCCCGCATGGAGATGATCGAAGGTGCCGCCGAGGGCTACATCCTGGTACTGTCCCTCTCGGACCCGAGTAAAAGGCACGGTCGGATCAATAGCTTCGACAAGATGTTCGTGTACGGCGATCTCGGGTGTCAGGTCCAGAGTGAAGATCGGGAGGGCGAGATATCCCCGATTCGAGCGTGCTACGTTCAGGGCTTCTAGGGATTTGATTGCTATTTAAACCCAAAAGGAAACGGAAGGAAATATGAAAAATAGGGTGATTAGGAATCATTCTGTGTGGGATGGGTAGATAAAAACATTTACCCTGAGTGACCGAAAACTTGCTCCGCGCTGTTTGTTCATACTATTGGGCATGCCGAGGAAGACATCGAAGGGGACTTGATCGTCCGATCCGGCGCCGATTTCATACCCGCAGGATTCTCGAAAGACGATATCGAGTTCTACGAGGGGCCGGCGCAAGGCCATGGACTGCTTCGTAAAACTGACGTAGAGGGCCGAAAGCAACCGCTGTACGCTGTGGAACGACCCCGATCCTGAAATCGATGGCGACCGCGTCAGCGCCGGCGCCGGTGTCTCTGTGTTAGAACCTTCTTTCGTGGATGCTGTGGTCCTGGTGTTCGGGTGGAGAGTGTTGGATGGGTTATTTGCAAAAACTTCTTCAGCTTCGGGTCCAGCCCCGGCTGGGGAGTTGGAGACGGCGATGGTGAGACGGCTGACAAGGACGAGGGACCGTTGGATGGCGTGGAAGGCGTCGTTAAGAGGTGCGTCCAGGTCCGGGATGTGTAGGAGCAACAGGCCATGGGCGTGGTTCGAGGCGTCGACTGTCATTTCGTGTTTGATGCTGGGGTGGGGATGGCTGCAATGGAGAGAAGGAGGGGAAGAGATGCGTCGGAGGTAGCGGAGAAGAAGGCGTGTCGGAGAAAGAAGTGCCGAAGTTGAATGTGGGAAAGAGCACAGACACACACCAGGGACCGAGCACGCAACTTCATTAGACAATTGCACAACTGGGCACTGAATGCGTATTATCATCCGCATACACAGGACGTTTCAAACGCGTCCGTTTCTATATTGCCTCTTTTTTTTTTTCTTTTTTTTTTTTTACAAATACGCTATGGCGCGCATGCGTTGATATATCCAGATGGCCATTGATGAACCCGGGCTAGGGCTTCATCGACCAAGGACAATCAGTTCAGCATGTTATTCCTGAGGAAACGCGTCTTGCCATGTCTCATTGAGATGCCCAAACTGTCTTCTCTCGACTGTTCTCTCACTCAAATCCTGTAGGCTATTTGTGCGAATTCCTTCTTTGAGTCATCGTATATATGCTCCAAGGACTTTTCGATGCAAATCCGCGCTGTTCAAGTGAAGAAGGATAACCAATGGTAAACAGTCATTGCATTTTTCCAACCTCAAAGAGCTAAAGCAAGCAGTAACGCGTCGTATGGTCAAGCAATTTTGTGCTTCTAAAAAGTTGCACGCGGGAAACTTGTATTTGACACATAACTGGTATCTTTTGCCTTAAAACGTTGTATCGAAGAGGTCCCTCTTGAACCTGTATATCGCAGTGTCAAAGAACGTTGGTGTTCCTCCATTTCGGTCCTGCTCAATATTACCTTCTTTTGATCTCAGTTTCCGCCTCCATTCAATCCACACGCGTTATTCCGACGTGCTTCTTCGCCGCAGTAACGTAGTTAATGCTCATCCACCTTATGTTACACATACTTCTGCCAGCGTTCAAGAAAACACATATGCGATTTAGACTACAATGACAACCATATCCCTCCAGTGCATCCATGAATTTTGTCCGCGCCTTAACGATGGTTCATTCTTGTTTCCACAGAACTTTTCAAGGGCGGACAACCTATGTTCGAGTATTAGATAGTCGCAAGTCAACTTTGAGACTTGGCAGCACACACGATAGCAGTCTTCAAGATCACTTCGCTGCCTTTCTTGTACTCGCGATGGTTGCATGCGAGGTGATATGCAAGGCTACATTGAAACCCATACAACATAAGCTAGTCAGATTAGCTAGCTCTAGATGCCAAATCGTACTAGACGGGACCACCATTCTTGAGGGCGATAGGACCTAGTTGGAGCCTTCACGAAGCAACACTAGCAGGAAGACGAGCCGAGAGATCCCAACTAATTGCAAGGCAGGAAGGAAATTGAATTTAGCAACGTGAGACAGCACCAATTCCTGTATCTGGTTGGTTGTATAGGGTGCTGAGGGCTGGGGCAAAACATCGAGCAGGTTTTTTTGAAAGGTTTGGCAATAAGAATTTAAAGAGCTTTGTCCGATTGCCCGGCATCGCCTCCAAGGAGTCTCTGAGAACGATTTCCGCAATGACGCGCGATTGCTCCGTATTTATTCTGGGGATAAGCTAGCCAATAGCTTATAATGTGCAATGCTGCTCGAGGCACTCCATACTGAATTTTAACGCTTGCTATCGTTTTGATACAGGGCGTGGACCCAAATTGATGGTGATCTGTTCAAGTAGCCAACGTCCGTATATGCTCTTGATCCGCTCGTATTCGTCCTTTTTACTGCCACCGACTGAGGACGACTGGAAAATCCCAGTTTAGAGGCCTGCCTGATTTTTTGCAAATTCGCGTACACTTCTAAGCACCTGTTCTTCGTCTCCTTCAAAGAGCAAAAGCTTGATTGTAAACGGATGGCGCGAAGAATAGAAGAACAGCGATGAATACTTCATGAACGGTGTCCAATAATAGCGTGAAGACCTGGTGTGATATCTGTCCTTTGGATACAAAGGACACGCGCGATAAGCAACCAATTATAAACAGACTACACTGAATAGATATTTTGCTTTTTATTGTGTAGACTGAAGAGGATGTGCATTTGTGTCTGCTTGGTCATATTTAAAGTAATGGGTATGCGCATACATTCTTTGCTTTCCTATGGCTCACTCTATTTTGGGAGATTATCTGATTTGCCCGGAAACAGGTCTATTGTTTCCAAAAAGGTGTTTAAATGAATGAATACCATCGGAATGCACATACGTCAAGAGTAAATATGGTCTTTCGTACACGACTGCAGTACCTCAAGTTATTTAACGCGATGCTTCAATAGGAGAAGGCAGCGTCTGATTATTATTTTTCCTTCCCTGTTTGCATATGAATCCCTTTTCGCAATTAAGAGCTCGACGATGACCTGGCAGAGGCAAACGATCTCGAGGATGACTTGCTGCTACTGCTACTTGAGGAGGAGTCCGAATCAGAAGACGAGCTCGGGTCATCGTCTGAGGGCGAGGATGCTGACGAAGGTGACGACCTTGGCGACGATTTCTCTGAATGAGACTCATCCTTCTGCTCCTTATCATCTTTGCCCTTGGCCTTCGCGTCCTCGTCCTTGCTAAGAGAGGCCGCCTTGCTCTTCTGTTGCTGCTGCTGGGTCTTTTCCGGCATGCTATCCTTGTCCTGCTGCTGAGTCTTCCTCATCTCGGCCTTTTTAAGTGCGACCTCCTCCTTTTTGCCGGCTTTGTTCACTAGAGGACGTCCTCGCCTCTTGGGCTCATCCAAAAACCTGCGTGCGGCGGCCACGACTTCGGGATCATCCGACTGGAGGTCCTCCTGCGCTTTATGGATAATCTCCCTGCGAGCCTTCTCCTTCCTGCGACGCTCAGCCAGGCGCAACTCCTTCTGCTCCCCTTCCGTGAGATCCTCGGGATCCTTAGACATCAGCTCTTGGATCAACAGGTCATTGTTGATCTTGCGCGACGCTCGTGCAGAGTTCTCCTGAGATCGATGGCTGGACAGCGCGGCGAGAAGAACTTGTGGATCGGCTGAAGGCGATGATGAACTCGAAGCAGATGACGAAGAAGATGGAGTAGGGCTGGAATCGACAGCCGAGTCCACTTCCCCTGCAAATGTGTAATATAAAATCAGTGTAGAACGAGATAGTTGGGTGAGCAAACTAAAACGCTTCGAGTCCATACGTGCCATTTACACTCCAGGCGAATGACGAGGAAGAGGATTCGACCGCGTACAAATATATCAGAGCGGAGAGCACAAAACATTGATCCCATTTTATTGTATCCATGGTTGCGCGGTATCCCCTCTCGGTCTAGCAAGGTCGAGTCCATGTAATCCCGGTATTCCTTAACTGGGATCATTTACCTTCAGCGTCCGCCTTGCCTGTTGCTTTGGCCGCTTCCTTCTGTGCCTTCTTCGCGGCCTTCTTCATCTTCTTCTTGTCGGGTACAACCTCCGCGCTGTTGTTACTGTCGGCCTTATTGTTGTTGGGCTGAGCTCCAGCGGCCTTTGCTGAAGCAGGCTTCTTTTGGAGTGCAGGGGCTTTGGATTCCGCGGAAGCCTTCGACTCGGCGGCAGGCTTGGATCCTGCGGGCTGTCCTTCCTTCAAGGTCCCCTTCTCTGCCTCCTGGGCCTTGCGCTTTTTCTCGGCCTTCAACTGCTTCTTTGACAGAGCAGGTGACTGCGTGGCGGTAGTGGTGTCTGCTGTGGAGGATGAAGATGCTGTGGACGACTGAGCAGACGGGTTCGCTGCAGGGGACTTTGTTGGAGTCTCGACCGCCGCCTGCTCCTTGTTGTCGCCGGCCTTCTTGGCTCTGGCTGCCTCTGAGATCTTCATCATGATGGCCTCCTCCGCGTCATGTTCCGGGCCGGTTGTTGTTGCTGACGCTGGCTTGGCAGCCACCTTCTTGTTGGATGTGTCCTCCGCGGTGTCCTTCTTCTTCTGGATCTTGACATTGGTGGTGGAAGTAGAATCCTCGTCGCGCTTTCTCTTCTGCTGCTGTGGGGCATCGGCGACAGGCTTGGCGGCGGCAGAGGTGGAGCTGCTGGGCTGCTTCTCGCTGTTCGAATGACTATTATCACCGCTGGTGCTGGCGGTGTCAGTAGTGTTCACGACAGTCCTGTTTTGTGTCTTGGCTCCTTTTGGTCGACCAACTTTGCTCTTCCTCCTGCCAACCACGTTGACAGTGTCGAGCTGGTCAAAGACATCGCAGACGAGAAAAGAGTCGTCGAGATCAAAAAACTCCTTGTTTTGGAGACCCTCAATCACAAAAGTTTTACTATAGACCAAGCCGCGCGATATGGAAATTGGTTAATCTCATTGCTCGCACGTATCCAATTCGAGCAATTGTGTGCGATGCAGCGCAGGAGCCAACTAGCTGCACAGCCGCAAAAGGGGCAAACAGCAGAAACAAGCAGAAGCAGCAGGGCCGACACGCGATAAACTGAGCAATTGTAAACAAAAGCACGCACAAACGCGATAAAAAGCGGCCCATTGCTTTGAACACGCACTTACGAGTCTTCAGTATAGCGGGCCTTGAAGTTACTGTCGATTTCCTCCCTCAGTTCCTTCACAGTCAGTAACCCATCCGCAAGTGTTAAAAATCTCTTCTCCGTCGAAGTGGCGGAGGCGGAGGTTTGTTGGTGCTGCTGTGATGCAGGAAGGGTGTACTGCGGGTCAACTCGGACCTGCAGTCTGTACTTTGATGACCCGGACATTATTCGAAAAAAAAAAAGTAGGGAAGGATCCGAGGCTAGATGAGTGTGTTTAGAGTGATGATCGAAGATGATCAGCACGGGGTGTGTGATCTCTATTTTTGCGGGAATTCAAAGAATTTTTTGGCTTTTTCTGCTGCGATGACGGAGGCAGACATCGAAAACGGCTGGGAATTTTGTTAAGGGAATTGTTAAGGGAATTGTTAAGGGAATTGTTTAGGGAATTATTGCCACAGATGTGGTCTGGCAAGGTGAAACAGGCACCAGGCACCAAGAAATATTTTCTTCATAGCCCTGCACCTGTGCATGCATACCATCGAATGCTACAGCTTTATCTATAAATTTGATGCGTTTATTGTCTTTTGGTAGTGTATTCTTATGCGCTGTGTATCTGACAATGAAGATGACAAAATGAAAGAGAAAAAGATTAAGAAAAAGAAAGAGAAAACCAGATGCAAGGTAGAATTGTGAGTAACAACGTGGAGGATCAACCTCCTTCAACACTTATGCCTCCGTTGATTCCGCTGATGTGGTCGATGCTGCTGCAGTGCCTGTCAATTTGCGCTTCTTGGACCGATGTGTCTTCTTTTTTGATCCGCCATTCGCCTTGGCATCCATCTCACGCTTACGCTTCTCCTGCTTCTCCTGCTTCTTAGTCGAGCCCGTTGGCAGCTTAATCTCGCTTCCAATCAACACCAACATCTGTTGGACCAGCGAGCGCAGTGCTCCGCTGTCAAACCGTGTGTCCTCGCTAATCCTCTGCAGCAAGGGCCCCAAGTTGTCGGTTTCCCAGATCTCGGTCACACTGCGATCCTCAGAGCGCTTGACCATCCTTGCAGACAAAATCGCGAACTTCAGAATTTCCCGAAGACGAGCCACATTCAGCCCCTTGGTAGAGTTCTGCTCCTCCGTTGATTCGTCGAACGCGCCCTCGAACGTCTCGACCAATGAATTGCGGATCAATGGCAGGGTGTCCAAGAAGAGTTGCTCGAACTCGGGTGTGTTTTTGTTGGCAAGACGCTTGACCAGGGTTGACAACATCGTGAATGCCATAGCCTGACGGAACGACTTGACAGCTGCCTTGGGGCTCGTGTATTCGAGCAATGTGCTCGACAGATGCCATGCAAGGTGGGGAAAGCGGTTAATAAACTCGAGAAACATCTTGGCGGACAAGTTCGAATTCTTGCGCGTCATGAACTCCTTCAAGCTGGCGCTATAGAGAGCAACAACATGATCCTGCTTGGCCTTAAGAGCAGCCTCCTCGGGATCGACAGCAATAGCCTTGCTCTTGGCACTGCCGCGGGTCTTCTTAACTGGCGTCTCTGCCTTGACTTCGCCAACTGCAGTCTTGTCATCCTGTCCACCGATCAACACCTTAACCAACAACAGCGACAGATCGCCGCACAGGCCAGAAAACTTGGCATCGGGCGACTTCTTGGCCAACTCGTGCACCTGGCTCAAGATCTCAAAGACGTGCTCATCGTCACACTCGCGTGGGTAGTCCTTGATCTTGGCAAGTTTGTTGCGGAGCAGCGCCGAGATCTTGTCGTGGACGGGCTTGTTGCTAGCCGAAGGTATGAGGACAAGCGACAACAGCGGCACAATCAGCTCGAGCACCAGCGCGTTTGACGATTGCTTCTTAATGTAGAGTTCCAGCAGATCGAGGACCTTGTTTTTGAAATGGATCAGCGTCTGCTTAACATCCTTCTGTTGCGCCTTGGCCAGTTTCTTCTGCTTGAAGATCTCGTTCAGCTTTTCGTCGAATGCCATCATCTGGTCATCATCCAGGAGCTCCTCCTCGGATTCGTCCTCGGATTCGTCACCATCCTTGACGTTCAGAGCTGCCGCCAACTTTTTCCTGAACTCCTCATCCACGGGAGCGTCGTCATCGTCCTCGTCCACCTCCATATCCTCCGACTCGTCCTCGTCAGAATCCTCCTCCTCCTCCTCTTCCTCGTCATCATCCGATTGGTTGTGAGCATCAGCCTCGGCGTCCTCGTCCTCCTCTTCGTCGTCTTGCTCTTCGCCAAACATATCGTCCTTGTTATCCTTGGTCTGGAGGGTCGAAAGCATCAACTCAAGTCCAGTCTGGGTCATCTTGTCGCAAAATATCACAAAGACTTGCTCAGAAACATGACGAAGCAGAGCTGATGGCTTGATCAGGAAACTGAGAAGGATATCGATGATGACCTCCACTGGCTGAATCTCCTCATCATCATCATCGTCCTCGATCGATGCAGCCTTCTTGCCGTTAGCCTTCTTGGATCCCGACGCAAAGACCTTGTCGTAACAGTCGTGCAGCTCTCCAAGAATGCTAGTCGAATCCTCGGGCTCGACGTAAAGCTGGAGAATCATTTGGACAAAGAGCAACTCAAATGCCTTGTACTGAGCTTTGAGCTCCTTGGACGCCTTCTTGCACTTTTCTTGAATCTTGGTGACAAAGGATAAAGCAGTCTTCTTGGCCTTGTCAGCGTCGTCACCGAGGCTAATCAGGTTGTCAAAGTTCTTGCTCTTCTCAAGATCGACCATCATGCTCAGGGCAAATGAGCACCAGAAGGTACCATCTAGCATCGTGCCGTTCAGCTTTCGGCTATGGTTGACGGTCTCAATTTCCTCGTTCTCCTTCTTGGCGGTCAGGGGCGCCATGGTTGACAACTCGGCCATCATACCGTAAAAGCGGTTCCTGCAGTGCTCGCGGGTGGCGGCAGAGAGGGCTGGTGTAGGCAAAACATGGGCTTCTACGTATTTGGTCTTGGTATCAACCTTCTTGATGTCGAAAAAGGCGTGGACAAGATAAAACTCGAGAATGGATTTGATCCAGCCCTCTTCACGTGGGACCTTGGGGTTGCGGAAAAGAGAGAACATCTGGTCAATGGCCCACTGTCTGCTGATATCGATGCGCTTGCCGCGCTCTACGTTGTTTGATTCAGGACTCTCTTGCTGCAAGAACGCCTCGATGAGATATTCGAGGTAGTGCTGAATGTGAGAGACATCCAGTCCGCCCAGCAGTGTCTCGACAGTTTTGGAGCGGGTCAAGCGGTCGAAGTTAGGGTTCTTATCCAGAAGTTGAGTAATCAATGTCAAGCGGACAGCCTCATTCGTGTCGGCCTTGGCGTGCATGGCGGCCATGGTGTGCTTGGCGGCCTTGTTGAGGAAGCGATCCTCGCTCGAGAGGTTGTTGACAAAGCAGCGCATAAAGTTGGTGGTGAAAACGAGCGGAATCTGATCCTCGCTGAGGACAGGCAAGATTTTCTCAAAGATTTGGAACCCCCAGAACTTGCGCTCGTGTGATGAGCTGGAATCGAAGAGGGTGGCTAAGATGGACATGATAACAAAAAAGACCAAGATTGTTAGACCTCCAACGATCTGTCGTCGAGATTTTCATCCATAACCAGACAATCACGTATTGCCGTCGTTTCATGAGACAGCTTCTCAGGACTTACAATCGATAACGACGTTCCAAAAGTCATTGAAGGGAGCAATCTGTGTTTTGGGAGTGATGGTGCTGAAGTAATGAGCGAGGATGCGGTCCCAGACGGGGTGCAGGTTCTGTCTCCAGCTTGATGATGCCTGGGTGCCCTCCTCAGTCGAGGATTCTTTCAGCAGAAGACCGAGGAATTTTAGGTTGGAGGGATGAAGAATGACGGGGTTCTTCCATGATTTGCCGAGAATTTTTGTCCAATTGATCTGCTCATTCTTGGGCAGGTGTTTGTTGACATCATCCAAATGCTCCTTTAATACCATCGCCACGCTGAGCTGATCTGGAGTGTTGACACCTTCCGCAAAGATTGTATCGGCGATATATTTAACTGACTTGGGGTGATTGACGATCTAGAGAGTAGGTAGATTGAGATCGACGATGTTAATCATGGTTCTCCTTTCCGTATGCCAGGTGATTATAATCCTACGAGCGTGCAAACACACATTTGCATACCTGAGGAAGCATTGTTACAAGAACCTGGTGACAGCACTCGGAGAGATATGACTTTTCCTGTGAGTACTCGGCCAGATCGTTGACGATAAGCTTGATGTCCTCCTCTGTTGTCTTCGGCCGAGTGAGCATGCCTGATTGGATGATGCTCATGTATCCAAAAATCCGTCCGAACATGTGGTTCCTCTCCTCCTATATTTAATTACAGCACAGGTCAGGGAGAGATTCCATGGTTAAGTATCACCTTTAGCCATGGATCGTTGAGAACTATTGAAACCCTATGAAAAATAGTTCGCCTTCGCGGACGAAATGCTGCGGGATATGTCCAATTACCTTGCCCTTCATAAAGTTCTTGATCTCTGTGAATCTGAACAACAGCTCGAGTACGATCTTGGCCGTCAGGAAATTCAGTCCGATCAGCAACTAAGGAGATAGAGGGGAAAACACAATGAATCAACTAGTAAATATGGCTGTCTGATATATAAATTGAATAGCTCCAACTGGAACCTGTGGGTCCAGGACGACTTCCAGAATATAAGATGTTGATATGCCGTACCTCAGTCAAGGCAAGTGAAAATCCCTGGCGGGCTGCCTCACGGTCGCTAGGAAGACCTCTAATAAGACGCTTAAGGGCATAGACAACATCAGGGTGGCAGAGCTGATCGAGCCTCTCCTCGGTGATGTCTTCTGCATAGGGATCAAGTTCACATTGATGTGCATTCTGCAAGACCGCAAGGGCCTTGATGAGTGTCAAGGCCGCGGCATTGCGCTCTGCGACATCCAGTGAGGCGAGGATGCCGAAGAGTGGCAAGTGTGGCTGACTCATTTCTGACGAAGGCTGTATATGTGAAGAAGGTAGGCGAAAAGGAGGAACGGACACAGGGGAACAGCGGACGGGAGGGGATGAAGTGAGTAGCAAACGCCTAGTACGTTCAAGGAAAAAAAAAAAAAAAAAATGCTGTTGAAGTTTTGTTGACGAAGGTGACTGTTGGAATCACCAAGCCGCATCAATCTAACCTTATTCTTGCCAAAAAAATTGGTGGCAACAAAAAACAAGGAGAGACAAGCAGGACGCTCACTCCGGTTCCCAAACTGACACTCACTGCTCTTGAATCCGCACCTGACATGCTTGAGTGATATTCCATATCTGAGTCCCCGCCATACATTTAGATGGATTTGTGAAATTCTCCGCACTTTGCGTGCCTAATATGATCATCTTTATCCACTGTTGCAGGTAGTAATTACGGATACCGAAGCTGAAACTGACCCTCCTTGTTGGGCCGACAAGCATAGTCACCCCTCAAAATAAGGCAGGCGCAGGTCACAGAGCACATATCAAATGATTCAATGCCATAACGACCGGCAACTCCCTTCTTCTCAACATTATGAATGCTGAAAAGGGTATGGATGGAGATGAAATTAGGTTCGATTGCTGGAATGTTGCACAGACGTGATAACCGTTGCGGTTTCATTTTTCTCAGTATCCAACAATTGGTGTAACAACAGGGACAAACCTGGCACCGGAACAAGATATTTCAGCTGCAAGGAAGTGCACATTCTCGTACCTCACCCAGCACACAAGCTAGTCTTTGCTCCTGCAGCCCTTCAATAGTCTAACGTGACGCAAGTAAAAATAAAATAACGGCAGTGCTCTCAGTGAGGGTGACAATAAAATTCGGAGCCATATTTGTCTTGGAGGAGCCTCGATCTACTGCTGAATATGGTCGCCTGCCACTGTAAAGAGTGTCTGCAAACGTGTCCATGAAATCCACTGCACATATGCTGTGTAAAGGATGTAGATTGGATCTACATAGAGAAGCCCTGAACCGATTCAAGGGCAGACCAACAAAGGTCAAGGGTAATCGGGATGGGCACACGATGACACTAGCAGCTTCCTATCATTGTCTGCCATTCCCACAAGCCATTAAATTCTAACGCCGAAATAGAATAGTCCGTGGCTCTTAAGGTGCTCCTGCTGGCCATAATTGGATATGTCCACCTAGCCATTTTTATCGCCTACATGATCATTTTTGTACTCTGCTCTAGGCCCTAGGACCCGAAGTCGGTACCTGTATTTAATGACAGGTCCGCTGCATCCGGTTATCCTCTTCTCTTTCTTCTTCAAGCCTTTGCAACTTCCCCCTTCACTTGGATTACTTCCGCTAAACACCCATACTCTCTCTCTCTCTCTCACGTACCTAGCCCTCAACGTCCCCCAACCCTCTACCCACCTTACCTTCACGACACATCCTACCTAACTCACTTCTTCAACATGCGTTTTTCCATCGTCGCTATCGCTGCCGCTGTCATCGGCGCCGTAATGGCCGACCAGGCCTATCCCACTGTTCCCACTGGCGATACCAAGTGGAATGCCGGCAAGAACTACACTGTCACTTGGAATCTTATCACTACTGAGAAAGTCGCACTCACCGTTGACCTCTTCAAGGGTAACGCCAGCAGCCAGACCCTTGTCAACAAGTTTGGTTCAGCCAAGGCTGGGGCCACTTCTTTCCAGATTAGCCTCCCCAAGACTCTGCCTGCGGACTGGTACTCAATCCGCGTCGGAGATTCGTGGTCCCACTACTTCATGATCAGGTCCACAACCGGTGCCACCCCTACCGGGGCCATGCCCACCCCTGTCTCTACCGCGACTGCGTCTAGCTCTTCCTTGCCCACCGTCGGCCCAGCGACTGTGTCTGCGATTGGCGCCAAGGCCGCGCCCACCGCTGCCAACACCCCAAACAGCGCCGCATACTTGTCTGCCGCCCCCATGGCCATGGCTGCCGCTGCCGTCGCTGCCGCCGCAATGGCTTTCTAATTCCTACTGTAGAAGAAGTTAAATACGGACGCTGTATAATTTAGCACAATAAACAACATTAAAGCTCGAATGCAATGCACCAGGTAGATGCTACAGAGTTAAAAGACAGAGAATTACAGTGTGTGCGTTGCCTTCAGTCGTTCGCTGAAAGAAAGGACTCAAGGTCTTAGCGTGCGCCTTGCCCGTAACTTCTCGTTAAATGAAAGAACAGAGGCTCTGACGCACTCTTAACCTTCAATTGCTCGCGAACATGACACTTTTCGGAGGACAGAGAACTGATCATGACAGCTCCTCCAGGAGTAGCTGCCGCGAGCCATGGATATGCCTAAAGGTCCTGAGGGCCAAACATATTGCCGATTGACGCAAAACTTCGCACTCTGGTGTTCAACTGACGCGAAAATCTTCGCTCTGGGTGTCCAATTAACGATCTGCTGAGACCCAGACCAAGGCGCTCGCCGGTCACGATCTTCGAGTGGCGCTTAGCAGCCCAGATCACAACAACGCGGCGCGGGGTATAAATTTGGGGGCGTGAAAAAATTTTCTACTCCACTTCTCACCTTCCTTCCCCTTTCATCGCTCGTCTCCAGGTTGCTCCATGGTAAGTGCCCCCTCATCTTTTTACCCTCCAGACCTATTCAACCAAGTCGACCTTTTGAATCAACGTTGTTCTTTAGAGCTCATTCGTGAACGCGATGAGAAGAGTAGATCCGCGATTCAAAAAGGGAATTCGACTTGTCTCTACCTTGTGTGAATGATGAAACCATATCTTGTCTTCATGTTATCTTATCGACCATGGTGATACCTTTACACTCCTTCGCTGAGGAGTGTCATACTTGCCAGTATAATCCACTGACCACACATTTAAAGAAGATTGTTCCCTTAATTATTCTTTCATAATGTTTTCAAGCATGTTTTCTAATGAACATACTTCATTTATCTCGTCGACGATGCATAGGTCTCATTACTCGGTTTGAGATTTTTGGCCATAGATGGACCACGGATGAAAGCGAGGACACCCAGCCATGAGTGTATTATGGTGAGTTTGGCGTCTTTTTCAATCCACTTTGTACAAAAGGAAATTTGATTTAATGATGAAGTACCATAATTCGCAGTTTCCACCGAAGGGACCATGTATAAGACGATTCACGGCCACTTCCTTCTTTCTCCTTGTGAGGAAGTGTCAGTGAAGCGATCAGAGAGCAGTATGCCATCGTCGAGCGCTGTGGATCTTGTCTTTCCCGATGCTGGCTATAACTTCCTTGGATGTCTGATTACAAATCTTTCCTCGACTTGTCTCTTCCAAAATTCTTCTGAAGTACCTTTGTGCGATTAAGATCTAACAATGATTCTTGTATGTCAATTGACAACAGTAGGCTGTTCATGCTGCATTTATTGGTGCGCGACATTGCGTTCATAGATGCCGTGAAGGGCTACGAAGATCTACACGATGTCAAGGTAATAATTTGAACCACCATGCTTTCAGCTTCAATTGAACATTCCGCGGTGGGCTTTCTCAGACGCTGGACTTGAAACCAAGCAAAAGAAAAGATTCAGGGACATTAGCACCGGGTTAAAAGAGAGAAAGAGGAGGAGCTGTGTGGATTTCGATGATGAAGTTACATTTATACAAATTCTTGATAGGAAAAGCCGTCTTATTGCTTCCGAGATATGTGAAGCATGACGAGAAAATGTTATCTGACAACAAAACCACCTTTTGGGCCTTTGCACTCCTCGATCTCTCCACTATCCCGACCATCCTTGTCGATCCTTTTTTTTTGTGTTCCGATGCGGCTGCGAGGGCTTTGTGGAGAGTGTCAGGTTATTTGTCATTGCATCATTAATTACATCGGATCATGGTTTTCTAATCGTCCTTTTGGTCGTTCTGTTTGACATGATCTTAGGTTCATTTTGTCTGGCATACCCGGCAAGTCTGCACAGTCGTGTCTCGTCACACAAGGTAAGTCAGAAATCAAGTCCTATAGCGTAATATACTAAATGTCGAAAATAAAGCAATCCTCCAACAGATATGTCTTTCTATCGCTCTATGTTTCGCGTATTATGGCTACTTGGAATAAAATGTGCTCTTTACTTGAAGCGGCAGGCATTCTTTTTCACATATTTCGTCTCGATGGTGCTGAAGCAATCCGAGCTGTGAAATAACTTAATATACTGTGAGGGTAGTCCCTAGAAATGAGGGTTAGACACAAAGATTGATCAATCAGCGGAAGCACAAGGAAGTAAACGTTTAAAGAAAAAAAACTAACGCAACGCGCACATGCATCCCGCACCCAGGTCGACAGATGCATGGCGACTTCATACTATACCTTGATGCACCCGCAACACGGCCGTCAGTGCACCCGTTGGCATCTCTCTGCGCACACGGCCGACCAGAGAGTACAGCGATAGGATCATCAAAAGCAATTAAATGTGAGATCCATGACACCGCTGCCAAGCCGGTTCATTCAACCTTTTCTTTTCTGTGCATTGAAGGCAAGGATGAGGTAGACTTACGTTGGGCCAAGTATACTTGCTTGATGAAGGTCGAAGGTCGCAAGCACACTTTTAGTGGTGGCACGTCCTCTCGGGAAGAACGTCTTCGGTGACGTATTTTCGGTTATTTTCCATGAAATCTCATTGGGTTACATTAGTCTGTTCCTCATTTCCAGCACCGCCCTCATCAAACATGTCAACGAGCAACCACATCGGTCCAGGTTTTCGTGGCGACGGCATCTTTAATTGCCCCGAGAGGCTCAAAGTCCATCAATTTTTCAAGGATAATACTCAAAACATCGCTGAATGGACAGTTGAAAAGTTTATGCAACAATATCCACACCGGGTCGATGAATTCCTGGGCGGACTGAGAGCGATTTCCGATTACAAAGCCGTTTCGCAAATAATACGCAGCTTTTGCGTGACTCAGCTACGGTATCTAGACAGCGAGTTCGATAAACCGAGAATACGCCTTATGCGGGCAAAGATTCAGGCGACATCCAATAACGGCGTGATCAAGGAGAACACGTATGTGTCATTTCAGCACCGTGCCATAGCCCAGCAGGAGAACGATATGCGGTCAATGGCTCCGTCGCCTCCATGTGGCAGCGGAACGGATACACGAGAGATGACTTCTCTAGAGCGGGAAGTAGCAGTGGGTGACCAATACCTCCAGACAGAATGGCATAGCGAAAATGCATCTCTGGGTACGTATGCAACTTGTCGTTGATGATGAGTGTATAATGAAATGAGCGTATCTATTAATATTTGATTGGCTACTTCTGATATTTGGTCTGCGGTTCAATATAGGCCACTTTAGGAAGTTGAATCAAAAGACGGCATGGCTTAACGGGCCTGAGGACTTTCTGTCTCGCTTTGATGAGTTTGCAGAGGAGCAACAGACAGCGGGCAAGAAATATACGCTCAGCAAGGATAGGATCGCAGACATGACTGAAGAAGGAGAGTTCTCGCTGGTACTGACGGAGGTCGAAAATGAACTCGCCCTAGCTGATGTCCTGGACATCGAACCCCTCGAACCTGACAATCAGGTTGACTCGCTGCTGGGCACCATTTTCGCTAATGAAACGATACTTTCGAGAACATGCACCTTGCTGTTCGGAAGCTAGGCTACACAGACGATTGTGTTTACTACATCTCGCAGGTATTCACTGGAATGTAAGTGATCATTAGCTGTATGGAGTAAGTGATAAGCATGGAATCGACATGACCTTTAATCGATACGTGAATTTTGCAAATAGAGCCCGCCATTTACGCTGCAATAGACTGCAGGCCAGCCCCAATGAGCAGCAATATTTCGATGATCTTGTGGTTCCTGCTTTTGAGGGTGCGTTTGCCCTGTCTAACTTTGCGGTTCGACGATTTGAGGTACCCGTGTACGGTTCTAGTGGTCGCCGAAATGCCGGTAAGGATCTCTTATTTGAGCGACAGGCGCAAGGTCACCAAGCAGATGCAGTTGTGGAGACAGCCGAAGCTTTACAGCTTGTCATTGTCAAGTGTTCAAAGATGTCTGAGAATACAAGTGATAAGGAAGCTAGGGATCATTATAAACCTGCACGAAATCTCAAGGATACCTGGACACGCATCTTGAAGGAGACCGTCAAGGACTGCAAGCAGCCTCGGCCCTTCGCTATATTCAGCCTCCAGGTGTACGAGTCGGATATGACATTTCTGGCAATGGATTTCCGTGGATGTTATCGGCTCTATGAACTGGCCACTGTCAGAATCCCAAACTCTTGCACGTCGATCAAGAAGTACCTTGGCCTCATGCTGAAAACCTGCGTTAGCTTTGCTGGACTGGTGAAAGCGCATCATAGGAGCCTGGACCAGTTGACAGATTTGAGCTATGGGGAACGACGTGCATTTGGCTTAGCTCTTCGCAGCATCGAAGTCACTTCCGTTTCCCCTACAAAGATTTCTAAAGCAGGGAAACGAAAGCGTATGGAGGACGATGGAATATGATTCGCGCGCGGGAACTGAATACGGGATGAGGACCATGTGGCAGCCTGACTTTATCCAAAGAACGCCATCGACGTGTTGGAACAATAGACTGTACATAACTTTCAAGAACCAATTTCTGTCCTAAGGTATATTCTTTCTTTTCGCTCTGAAAGCTATGGTGTGCATTGCTGATCTATGCGAGTTTATCGTCAAACGTCAAGCTTTATGCTACTGCAGCACAGGAGAAGATTTATCTTAGGCTAGCTTCTCAGTAAACGTTACACTGGACTCCCAACATCTTTGACAGGTCGATATCGAGCATGAACAACCAGTGGAGGCTCATCTACAAATGAGTTGCTAAAGCCGCCGCGATGCTAAAATGCTATGGCTACAGCAGCTTTTACAGCTTCCTCGACATACATACGTACCTCTTAGCGAACTATCCTCCTGTGGCGTGGGCTCCATGTGTGTAGTCTTCTTTTATATAGATTGCTCGAAATCTCCAGAAACTAAAATAAAATGAACTTTTGTTCCCTGTTGGAGCCATGCTGTATGTGTGCCCTCGCTATCGTCCTCGCTCTCTTGTCAGCTGCATGTGCACATATCTCTTTGCCTCTGTCAACCCTCCTCGTCATCCCTATCGGCCGCAGCTGCATTGCAGGGTAAGAATGCTAAGGTTTTAACATAGGAGCCGATTGACATCCTCAGTGTCCTCAATAGGCCCTTACCCCTTGTCAGACGCTCAAAGGCGCTAAACAGATCCTCTTCCGAGCACTGTACTTGCATTTTTTTTTTTTTACAAAAACGGTCTTGTCCGCGACGTAAGGTTGTCGCTTTCATAGATGTCATTGTCAAAGACGTATGCCCATGATCTCCATGGAGCAGATATAAATGAATTGACTCAAATATATATATCGTAGTATGAAGAAAGACAATACCGTAGTCGTAGCGCATATTCATTACCTTCCGTATACGCATTGGTGCCGCGTAAGAACCAAAAGTGCTGAGGCCCGAAAGTTTATAATATTCGTCATATCGGCCATGAATTGTTCCTCAGGGTTTTTGGAAGCTGGGGCCCGATATCGCCGTTTGTATGACCGACTACTGCAGTCAAGCTGCGTCGTGCCGTTGGCGTTGGCCCTTCGGAAGTGTGCAGCTTCTTTGGACTACTTAAAATGTGATCCGGTATTCTGCTGCGGTGTCGCCACCGCTGTTGACTATTGATTTTGATCACCGGCAGCAGCACCATGTCGTAGAAGTTGTTATTTCTCTCCTACCTCCTCTTTCTCCTTGAACAACTGCGAAGCCATTGTTGAGAGCTGATGGTTGATAAAGCTCTATTGGGCCCTCTGGATGTTGATGAATTTCCTTCCGGTGAAAACCCAATGTATCCAATTAAAGAGTCTGGCGAAGCAAGTTGCTCTGCAGGGTAAACTCCGCCTTGCTCGCAGCCGCGGCGAGATGTTCTGCAGGGCGAAATATTCTTTCTCACCCCCTTGTTTCCACTCGTAGAGTCGTGGCGAAGCAGGTTGCTCTGCAGGATAAAATTTACTTTGCTCGAAGTCCTGGCGAAGCAGGTTGTTCTGTAGGGCGAATTCTACTTTCTCGCCTCCTTTCCTTTCTGCTTGCGACTGTATTTTACAGATCCTCTTCCGTTTGGAAGCATGGAAAGGGATCTCTCTATAGACAGAAAGAACTATAAAAACTATAAAACTAGCGAATTGTTGGCATTTCTGCCCATTTCTGCTCCCCACCAGCTCCATCTAACTCTCCATCCCCAATCTAAGCTCGATTCTATATAACCGTTTCTGGTAAGCTACTGATCATCTATCTCCCTTTTATTGAAGGAAACGAATGTTCAAATATTCAACAATAAAATATATTTTGAAGCTGATGAAAAATTGGTTCCTATTCATCTAGATTCGATGGCGCCCAGCTTCAAGCAACTTTCTGGACAACTCGATCAGTCGGGACCAGAAGTCTGGTATCCAGTTCTCTTTGTTTTGCTCACTTTCATCGGCGCCATTGCTGCATCGTGGAGGAAATCGAGCCACCAGTCTGCGCGAATTGAGAAACTGGAGAGTAGGGTCGCAGCTCTAAGAAATGAGGAGCCGGAATGGCCGAAGACAAGCCAAGGACCCACTGGCTTAAGCGGATATAGATTAAGTCCATTGAACTCAGCCGCCGAGCTCTTCAGAGAGCATAAGTCTTTGACAGCTGACAACAATTATTCCCCATGCTCTCAAGAAGCCTCGCACGGACTTTTCACAGGGTGGCAGAGTTTCCCTGCTTCCGGGCATGCGGATCGAGACGGCTTTCTCCTCTGCACCTCAGGCTTCAATACACATATGGCCGGCTACACTTCAGGTGTCCTGCGATTTGAGGACAGTAGGCGCGACAAATATGGGCAAGGAAATAATACAGTATTAATGCCAGTGACGGGAGGTGAATCCTACAATATTCAGGGCGCCCAGAAGGTGTGGTTTATGGGCATGCTGAGGTTCAACATCAAGCGCGATCAACTAGCAATCCCTGTTATGGATGTAGAATTACAATAGATTCTTAGTGGTTCGTTTGGCATATTGGTTGGGTCGTATATTCATACCTTTCGAGTTTCTGAATAAGCAGAATGAAAGTGCAGCTGTTTGATTGCCAACTGCTGTTTGATCGTTATCTTTATTTTATACTAGAACAGTATACCCATGGATTGGTTTGTTATGCGCCTCCAGCAATTACTTTTCCACACTTTACGCCTCAAATGCTCATCGTAACAGAGACTCCCGAGTCGCGATTGACCCATACGCCCAGTTTTGGTCTCTCCAGCTTTGAGGTCTCTTCTTCCTGCTGCACTCGCTCCACCTGGACAATCTCCGTGATCGCGACCACCACACTGTCCTTTGCGTCGCTCGCCTTCTTCTGCACCGTTTCCCGAATCAATGTCTCCGTCTCCGTGCCCGGGAAACTCGTAAAGAAGTACCGCGATCGGACTAGATTCCGCTGATAGGTCGCAGGCGAGTGCGAAATCACGTTCGGGAACGTCAACAGGAACTTTTCAGCGTCGCAGGGAACTCGGAGTCGACTCTGTTCGTTCAGATCGTATTTTAATTTCGCCCGATCGATTTCTTGTGCCATCTTTTGTGAATCGAAGCGAGACTTTGTAGACTGGGACGACGACTTCTTCCAGAATGAGAAATACGATCCCGAAGTAGCCCTGGCTGAATCTGTTGAGGCTTCTGTCAGGGTGATCTCGATCTGTTGGAGCAGTTCTTTCATGTTGTCATCCGTCCGCAAGACTCCTGCACACAAGTTTGTCTGGAAATCCGATGGTTTGACAGTCGGGGGGAGCGGTTTGTTGGGCAAGGATACCATCTGGCCCACATGTCTGTAGTCCAGCAACGAATTCAAATGTTGTGGTGCTGCTGTCGACGACTGCTTCGTGTTCGAACTGCTGTCAACAGATCCATAGCTGGCCGATTGATTTCGTTGCGACCTCAACGGTGCTGTGGCTGACTCGTGCGATTCCTCCACTGTGGCCTTTGTTTTTGAGCATTTCAAGCAAGGGAACATGCGCTCGTGGTGATCGTCGGGATCTGTGCTGCAACTTGGAGGCATCCTCGGGACAATATCCTTGTCGACGATAACGCGGTAATACACGGGTTTATGGGTGGCATTGTTCAGGAATTGGGTATGGTGCTGATCGAACCGCTGTGCAAATTCAGAGTCGCCGAGTTTGGGGCTCGCAAAACTGTAGCAATCTCGGAGGATAATCAGGTCATCATCGTTATGAGTGTGCTTATAGTGATGTCCGTGCTCGTGTTCGTTTCCGTGATGACGGTGACCGAGATGGAAGAAGGAGAACGGGAAAGTCGATTCCGTAGCAGTGGAAGACGATGACAGTGTAGACACAGACGAAGAAGATGCGATGGAAGAGGACGTGGCATTGAAGCGGTAGAGCATTTCCTGTATGACGGTCCTTGGAGAACCATCGCTGTTGTGGGTTCTGACAGCTGCGGGATCGCAGTGCTTGAACAGGGGATCTTCATCACGGAGTGGCATCTGTAGCCTGGCTATTGTCAAGGCAGCCAGTGCTCCTCCTTTGAAAAGTTTGAGAATAAATAAAAAATGAAATAGAAAACAGCCTTGGTTAATGAATGTATGCATATAATCAGCCAAGTAATCGAATCCATGTTGAGATGAATATCCTTACCAAGAGAATGTCCAGTCATCCAGAGGTTGACGGGCTTGCCGGTCTTCTGCTTCAGTTTCTTTGCCGTCTCGAAAATGGTCTGCATGATGGTATTAAAGGGGTTGGTCCTATCGTATGTCGCCCGCTCATAGCAATCCAAAGGTGCTGGGTCAGGGAACAGGGACTCGTAGAAACCCTTGTGGACCTCGCCATAAAGATATTCTCGAGCATCCACACGTTGAATCATTCCATCGATCAGATACTCATCTAGCGTAAAGGATCCGACAAAGAAAAACGCGCGCTGTCAGCCAGTGCACATCCTAGTAATGATTCCTGTAATTGTTGATGTTCAAGTTGGAACTTACTGAAGGCCAAGACCGAGGTGCCCTTGTACACCAAGAGGATGGACTCGTCGTTGTAAAACAACCCTGCATAGGGTCCTCCCAGGGACTTGAGCTCACTAACTCCCATGAACCGCATTCCTAGCAGCTGAGCCTTCGCATCGATGGTCTGTTCACTCGCCTGCAACAATGCCGCTGCCTCGGCTCGTTGAGCTTCGCTTTCCATGTCACTCATAATCAACGATGCACTTTTTACGAGGTTGTCATCCCGCTCGTACGTCACAGTGGAAAGGATGAGCATGAGGTTGGCAAGATAATAGCTGAACGATGGTTTCGACTTTGGTTGCATGTCGGTCAGCTGCTTCAATGCCTCGTCTGTACCGTGAGGGTCCACTATATCTGTAGGTAAGGAAAATCTGCATTAGTCGATCTGCATGGCCACTCAAACGAGCTTCGCCAGATATATATATATATATATGTTTTTCGCAAGCACCGTTCCCCTACCAGTAGTGTCAAACATCAGGATTTGATCCTTCAAGAATAGCTGGAATGCCTTCCTGCCAAGGGTAGTGTATGAGCTCCAAAGGATAACGAACGTGATGGTCCATTGACAGAAGACCAGAACCCCTATCAGCGCTGGAAGAAGGCCTATAGCATAGAGCTTGCTCCAGAAGCCCCTGCCTGGGATCGTGGATGGTTCCCTTAGGTTGCGGATGTAGAGGGCGAGTCCATCGAGCAAATAGTTGACGAACTCCATGGGTTTGATGGAGACACGCTCCTTCAGCGGCTGATGAGATTCATCCGTTACTGTGGTGTTAGTGGTTGTCTCCAAGCCATTGAAGTCTGGAAGACCGGAGGAGGGGCCATGAGAGGCGCAGAACTCTCTAAGGTGTCGATCACAGACGGGAAATTTTTCAGGTACGGGCTGTGATATAGATGTGTGCTGCGTGTGCTGTGCAGTGTGCAAGTGGTGCGGTGCAGGGACAGAGGCAGTGGCACCAGAACAGTCGACAGACCAGGACATGGTGAAGATGTGGGGGATGAAAATGAAAGAAGGGCGATCGTGAAGGGAGGGAACGAAAGAAGAGATGAAAGAGAAGAAGAGGGATAAATAGAAGAGAACTGAAAAATGAACAGGAATGCTGCATGGAATAGAGAAGGTCGGGAACAAATGGCGCGAGCGTGGCGGAGGACAAACACGCAAACGGGAGATAGCGGTCGGACATATGCTGCATTCCTGTGTTCCTCTCTTTCCATTCGATCCATTCGGTCGAAGAAATATGAAGGCACTGAATTTTTTCTCCGAGGAAAAAGATGAATTCGTCCATCCCATTTATTCCTATCAGAAGGCCCGCTCGTGTCGATGTTCATTTATTTGTTTGTTATTCTGCCATGCTTTGCACTTTGTCCTGCATGCTCTTCCCGTTCTGTTTGCAAGTCGATTGATGAATCTGTTTCCCATTGGTGGTACACATGCATTTGGTTTGGTGCTGTGTGTGGGTGCTCTGATTCACCTGCTCAGCATACGCCCTCGCCCTCGTGTAAGATCTTTCGCTTTGTCTCTTTGCCTCGAACTTGTGCCCGAATAGTAACTCAACAAATGTCATTCGCATTAGAGCGAATACCTGTCTTGTGGCGAAAGGTTTTGCGGCGAATCTTGTGTTCAGCCTTGAGAGCGTGCTTCTAGCATGCTTATCGTCTGAAGGGCAGTGAGGGGGACATGGTCAATTTACCTTGTTAGGAAACAAGTCGGTGGCATCGAGGCTGCTTATAACGGATGATAGCCCAAGCCTCAAGATATAGCATTGCAAAGAATCCGACTCACGTTTGATTTCCCATGACTAAGATTCATCCTAGTGCTGCTAGTAATATACCACATGAAGTTGAAGCACCAGATAGACAGAGTTGGTTTCCTGTACCAGAGACACTTGGTACTAAACCGAATTGCGCTCTGTGAAGTGAGCTGCGGCGGCCCCGTGGGTTTCGAGGAGCCAGAAACTTGGGGAATAAAGCGTGAGGAGTGGGAGTGGATGAGGGCAATTGGTGGCACAAGAGCTGAGGGGGGCAGAGGATCTGCATCTGCTGTACTGGTCCTTGAAAATAAAGCGCAGAAAACACCCTGTCGCTTGAATGAAGTAAAAAGGGGAGCGACGCGCATGTGTAGTTAATTACCCATTTGTAGTCATCGTATAAAGAATGCTCAGCATAGAGCCAGCCGCAGTCGGTCAGACTCATTTGCCGCGCTGACCAAGAACCAGAGCTCAGCGTGTTATGGACACGCTGCTTGCCGGTATAAAGATGCAGCTACCTGTCTACTGGGCCCCCGGTGTCCACTTCCTCCTTCTCACTTCCCCACCTGAACCCTTTCATCGCGCACTCTTCCAACATGGGTAGGCGCATGCCAGCCAGTAATAGTCGATGCTACCCTTTTTCTAAACACTCTACTAACCGCCCTTTCTTCTTTTATAATGCATACACAGGCACCAAATCTTCAAAACCACTCAAGGCAAATCGCCCTCATCCCTATACCCCATATCCTACTCCAGCATCTTCTGCTCTTCCCATGCAGCCTCAGCAACGAACCTTTGATCCGCATCAGGACTTCCACCTTCCGTATCCTCGTCCTTCTCGGTCCTCAACTTCACATTTACAACAAAACCAGGCACCTCTCCCAAGATCACCGAACACATACAGAGCACATTCCATGTCTGATATCCGCGAGACTTCTGGCTACTACTACGAGGCCGAGCAACGGAGGAGAATTCAGCTAGACCTAGAGAGGATGCGGATCGAGGCTTACGGATTAGCGGCCGCAAGGTCTTCATCCTCCTCCTCTAGAGCACACCCACAGCCTATCGTCAGAGCTCCGTCTACAAGGGGCACGTACAACTCGACATTAGCACGAAGTGCCTCCACACCTCGCGTAGTATCAAATTCTTATGATGGACATGCGAGACAGAACAGTCCCCACGAGCGAGCCATGTCCATGATCCGCGAATCCTCCGGCACGCATCTGTAGTGATATGCTGGATCTAGCTTGGTCTTAGTCTTGTCTTTTACATTACCATAGTCATGTAATACACCAATAGATTCTTTACTTCCCCTGCTTTAGTATTTCTACCCGATTTATTGCTAATCGGCAACCTTTTGTCGACTCATTTGGTACCTCCTTCCATTATCACTTTGATGTTTAATCAGGTCAAAGACGCATCTCATTCCCACAAATGTACTGCTGAAGCTCACTGTTCTGTAGCGAGAATGAGGTGAAGGCTCTCACGAACTTTCGGATTTGCCACCATAACTTTGATTTACAAAACTCACCAACAGGGGTGTGACCTACTGATACCAGACGTCGATCGCCATGGCTGGTGTGCTTCTATGTCGAACCCCACTACTAACGACGAAGTGATATCAAGGGTACGCACTTGAATATTGCCCCGTTGGGTTTTTGCTACCGACTTTTGTCATTCACGCGCAGTACATGATGCTACTAAGAGCTGCGCGGTTTTTCTGTGAAGTGAGTGTGCCGCACTGTTTGCACCTATGCCACACTCAGAGTTCCTAGATGATTTTCAAAGCAGGGAGCGATGCGTCCTCGTTTATGCCATGAATATGCGCTTTTATTCATTCGTGCTTGCCCTCGGGATGTCATCACCATAGTCAATCGACTATTCCTTTGTTTCGATATCTGAATTTGAAGAGCTTTCCCAATGTACACTATTTTCTCGATGACTACTTCTTCATAGTACCGACAATGTGGATTATCAGCATCCGTCCTGAAGTGTTAATAGAAGCACGCATGCAGTGGGAACCCCTTTGTAATGCATTTTAGTCAAATGAAAAAAGAATAAAGAACCAACTGACACACATGTCAGGCTGCATCTAGTCGCGTCGAGTGGGGTCGACCAAACCTTGGATTGCATGCAAATAGGGGCGTCGGTCGCATTGTACCACCCTGAGAGAGAAGTAGTTGCGCTCATGCATTGCTCCGATGGTACTTGTGCTACTCTCCTCCTTACCCTCTACTTCTCAGTCTCCGCTCATTCCTCTTTCTTCCTTCCTCATCCTCTCATTCGCTTCTTCTCATCTCATCATACCATGTCTCGCGAGCTCAGAGTCACTATCGTTGGCGGAGGAATTGGTGGGCTGGCGTTGGCCAATATGTTGGAAAAGGCGGGAATTGAATACCTGGTCCTCGAAAAATCTTCGACCATCACGGCCCTGGGTGCTTCTCTCGGATTGGATGCCTCGACGCTCCGAGTCGTTGAACAGCTGGGCCTGTTAGATGACTTTCTGCAAGCGTCCAAGCCCGTGAGGTGGTTCAACTTTTACAACGAGGCCATACAGTCTACCGGCCGGGTCGATTTTTCGTGCATGGAGGAGATGTAAGATATTGACACAAGAGTCAACGTTCATATGCAACCCCCCGTTTTGTATCTCTACCATAAAGGACTGAGCCAATTAACCTTTTTTTTTTTTAGTGGTGGCTATCCAGCTATCATTCTCGACCGCCCTGCATTCTACCGATGCCTACTCAAAAATCTGCCCAAGGAAAAGATCCTCTATGGCAAGAAGATGGCTTCTATCGAACAGGACCTGACCAGCGCCACAGTGCGATGTGTCGATGGCAGGTAATGTTACCAAGTTGCCCCACCGACCTTGTCCCTGATCGATTGGGCTCTCGTCAGCTGGCCGGCGTTCTGAATTGTTTGGAGTCCGCGTCTTGAACCATGTGTTACTCTAATCAATTTTCTATTGCCAATATTTGATCCCGATAGCTCCTACAAGAGCGAAATCGTCGTCGGTGCAGATGGCGCGTACTCGACTGTTCGCAAGCACATGTACGAAGAATTGGCTAAGAAAGGCAAGCTTTCTGTGAATGATGCCAAGCCCTTGACGTTTGACCAGCATTGCCTTGGTGAGTGTTTCTCCGCCTTCGTTCTTTTTTGTTCATGGCTCAACCCCATCTCAATCAATTTATGTACCGAACCCTAATCTGATGTGTAACACATCCCGGCTATCTCTTTGTTTTCTTTGGCTGCTTGCTCGCAGTTGGCGTCAGCGAGCCATTGGACCCCCAGGAGCATGAGATAATTCGAAGAGAAACAACCGACTTTGAGATTGTCATTCCCAAGACCGACCCATTCTATGTAAGTGGCTCTGCTTTGAACTGTGGGTTATATTGGAACTGTGGGTTATATTGGAACTTGAAGAAAGAGTTCCTTATGCTTTTTATTTTATTAACTCGTACGAACTAGGCTATCTATATGCCATTGCCCGGCAATCGCGTCTCCTGGGCTGTGATTCATAATGTTCCCAAGGCGGAGGCCAAGGTTGGAGAGGGCAGATTGTCAGAGTGGGGTTCTGAGGCCAGTGAGACAATGATCAACTTTGTCCGACACCAGCCCAGTCCCTTCAAGGGCACTCTAGGCGATATCATCGACAAGACCCCTAAGGAACTTATCTCGAAGATTGCGCTTGAGGAAAAGTATTTTGAGTCTTGGTACGATGGACGTGTTGTTCTCCTTGGTGATGGTATGTACGCGATATATGGTTGCGCAATGTGCTTGAGTTTGTCTACCTGTAACTGCAAATTCTAACCCACGTTGTTTTTTACGTGATGGAAATAGCTTGCCACAAGGTACACAGCCGTTGTCGCATTGGATGTTGGTTTCTAAGGTGTTTTTTATCCAGCGCACTCATCTTTTATGTATGACATTGACAACTTTTGCTGTGATAGGTCGTGCCCAGTGCAGGATTGGGAGCAAATTTGGCCATCTTGGACGCCGTTCATCTCAGCAACCTCCTCGCTGATCTTCCTTCTCCGTCGCAGGAGAATATCACTCTAATTTTCGAGAACTATTTCGACAAGAGATCAAAAATCGCACAGGATGCGTTGAATAATGCTCGTGGATTTGGGAAAGTCATGTCAGACAGGGTAAGGATTGCTGTGCCTTCTTCGATTGCTGACCTACCTCTGGACTAGATATTAAGTATTACTTGTTATACTTTCTGTGTTTTTAGGGCTTCATTCCAGAGTTGGTGCGCAAACTGTTTTTGAACTATGTGCCAGACTGGATGACGCGTTGGTCCAATACGCAGCGTCTGCAGTATCGCCCACAGCTGCATTTCTTGCCCGAGGTACCAGATCGTGGCACGCCCAAGGCCCAGCCCCAGGAGCCGCGAATGTTTGTGCCTGTCACAGTAGCATAGCACGTTTTATAGATCCCTTTCTATATCTGTTTGTGCATACCCTCAATAAATATTAATCCACTCGCCCTGTTTATAGAGGTCACTGTGAACGTATCCGCCAGATGCAAATGATTGATATATGCGACGGAGAGGAACCGTTCTTTAAAGCGGGGAGAGGGTCCCCTTAACCATGTCCCTGACGCGCCAATTATGCCGTGAACTGGACACGTTGGGTCTGTCCCTATTTTCCCTGGCCCCTTGTGTACGATGCAGGTTATATGAGGCACCTTTTTACTGGAGGAGAGCACCACGGTCCTTCATTGCACCATTCCTCGATCCTTCTCTCTTTCTCTCTCTCCCTCCATTCCACTCACTCATCTCGTGCCTACCGAAGTCCTGGCCTCCCGACCAGATTTACTCGCCAGATAACAACCGCCATCGCTTGGTAAATACATGTCTGCTGAGGTCTTTGACGGATCTCAGTCTGAGAAGAGTCTGTCATCTAATCGCTGCGCTCTTCATGCACATTCAGTAGCAGACACACGCGGATTCCAAAAAAAAAAAAAAAAAGAAGCGAATGGCGACTTTTAATCGCTCCAGGGCCAGGTGGCTCTTAATGCTGGCCGTGGTGGCGCTGGCTGCTGTTACGCTGGTCGCGGCCCACAAGGGAGCTCACACCCAAGCTCAGATGCCCAAGGACCACGCTCATGCCAACGTCGACCCCAAAAACGCCGGCGAGTGTCCCTTCCACGCGGCTGGCAAATCTTCAGGAGAGGAGGAACAACTGTACCATGCGCTGCCTATCTACGACAAGGACGGGAATCTCGTAGGATCTGGCGTAGACCTTGGCGATGATGGCACGGTGACGAGCAGTCGGATGAAAGCCCTTTTCGCATTCTTGTTCCCTGGATCGCCCATGGTCAATTCTCTCCTGGGCACGACCTACATCTCGTTGATTCCAAATTTGCTGCTGTACTTTGTTCCGCCAGATATTAAGCCGGAGTCGTTGAACACGTTGGTGGCGTTTGCGGTGGGTGGATTGCTGGGCGATGTGTTCTTGCATCTCTTGCCGCACTCGTTCTTGGGCGAGGTGCATTCGGGCGATTTGGTCACGGCGAACGAGAAGAAGAATGTTGTAGTCGGACTAGGCATCTTTGTCGGATTCTTTATGTTCTTCTGTATCGACAAGGTCATGCGTGTGCTGAGCGGTGGTGAGGGAGGACACAGCCATAGCCATAGTCATGACCATGGCAAGAAGGTCGATGGAGAGAACGAGCACCACCACCATTACGACCACGACCACAAGCATGAGCATAAGCACACCCATGAGGAGAGCAAGGACTCGACTCTTCGTCAGCGTAAGGGTAGCAAGGAGCAGGACGACGTGAACAAGGACAGCAAGGAGCCCGCTAAAAAGGAGATTTCGAACAGCATCAAGCTATCGGCCTACTTGAACCTGATTGCAGATGCGACTCACAACTTCACGGACGGACTCGCGATGGCCGCATCGTTCTATACCTCACCTGCGATCGGAGCCACGACAACCGTCGCTGTGTTCTTCCACGAGATTCCACACGAGGTTGGCGACTATGCGATCCTGATCCAGTCAGGCTTCCCACGCAGCAAGGCGATGATGTCCCAGTTTATTACGGCGATCGGTGCGTTCTTGGGGACGCTTGCCGGGATTGCGATCGAGGAAATGAGCAAGGTCGCGAGCGAGGGCGAGGCTGGAAAGGCCGTTGGGGGGCAGGCGTTGGCGTTGTTTGGGATCGAAAGCATTCCCATGCGTGCGGGGGATTTGGTGATCCCGTTCACGGCGGGAGGGTTCTTGTACATTGCGACGGTGGGTGTGATTCCGGAGTTGCTGACGGTGAGCGGCAAATTTGCAAAGGATGCTCGGCAGTTCGCTTCGGAGATTGTGGCGATGTTGATTGGCGTGGGCATGATGACCATCATTGCGCTGAACGAATAGATGCACATGTCTTTTTGATGCTTCAGGTCGCTTTAGAGGCAGTAAACAGTTATATTGTGCTGTAATGAAAATGAAAATGACAACGACAACGACAACGACAACGACAATGACAATGACAATGACAATGAAAAAAGATCTTGAATAAGCATTAGATGCAGCAGATGAAGGGGGGGGGGCGTGTTGGCTGAGTGGGCCGTTCATAGGGTTTCTAGAATGGATCAATAACGCCCTTCAGGCACCCAGAAAACGTGCGTGCATGGGGAGACAAGGCTAATCAATGGCTGTCCCACGCCGAAATTACCCACGGCTCTCTCCTTTTGGGCTGCAGTAAGTATAAAAAGTCGTCCAAACACTGCCAGGGTTGCACCTCACTTCTTTCTCTCGACTCCCATCCACTCCATCGGTCCTTTCCTTCCATTCCTCTTTTCACACTCCCATTCCTCTTTCCATTTATTCCACTCCATCATGTCTATGTCAAACGCCAACTTCCCTATGGATGCCGAGGGTCGCACCTAGTAAGTAGTTCTAGTTGCCTTAAAGGATACCTTACTTGATCGCCCCATTACAGCTCAAGCAGAGTTCTTGTTACTGATGTCATCGAGTCAATGAACTCTCTTTCTTTTTACTCACAACTCATCTCTATATCGTATTCTTCTTCATTCAATTGTTCTAGCCATGTCGGTGTGAAGCGTGGCGAGCTGGCGAACAGGATCTTGACGGTCGGTGATCCAGCCCGTGCGATCATCCTCTCCCGATCGCTGGATGGTGTCAATCTCGAGAATACGGCATCAAAGGCGATTCCCTCGAACCTCTTCAGCTTCGCCTCCCACCGTGGGTTCCTGACCATCACTGGTCTCTACAAGGGTGTGCCAGTCTCCATTGTTGCCATCGGTAAAAAAAAAAAGAAGCCCTTTGCATATTTGATTGCGTCCGTGGAAAAAAAAAAAAAAAAACTGTGTCGAATATTTCACAAACCAAGGTTTTGTTCTTCTTTCTGAATTTCCTTGTCATTTGATACAGGCATGGGCGTGTCGATGATGGACTTTTTCGTTCGCGAATGCCGCGCGGTCGTTGATGGCCCCATGATCATCATCCGTCTCGGCTCCTGCGGTTCCCTCTCCGACGCTACCGTCGGCGACATCTGTGTGCCCTCAGGTTCATACCTCGTCCAACGCAACGTCAACCACTTTGCCGACGACGTCTCGGCCGTGGACGTGGCAATGCCTTATCATCTCTCGAAGGTCTTCACGGCAGATGAGGAGATCGCCAAGACGCTCGTGAAGAACATGTCATTGCAGCTCGGGTCTGACCACGTCTGGTCCGGAATCAATGCTACGGCGGATTCGTTCTATTCGTCGCAGGGTCGCCAGGATGAGAACTTTGTGGACGATAACCAGGAGCTCTTTACGGAACTGGTGAGACATGAGCCCAGAACGATGACGCTCGAGATGGAGACGTTTGTGTTGTTCCATTTGGCAAAAACTTCAACGGGTGCGCCCCTGATCCGGTCCGGCAGCAGTGGCGCCAATGGCGAGGAGACACTTAGGAAGAACAGCATTCGGGCGGGCGCGTGTATGATGGTGTTTGCACAGCGCAAGTCGAATGCGTTTATTGCGAAGGAGGATGTGATCAGGGTGGAGCCGATCGCTGGTAAGGCGGCGTTCGATTCGTTGATTGAGGTGTCTTTGGGAGGCGTGGATGCGTTGCACCCGAATGGAGGCAGTGTCTGGGAGAGGGCGTTGTCGGCCATCGGGGCTATCTGAGACAGACTACAAGAGACAAAGGTAGTCCGCGGGATGCATGAATAGTGTACACAGGATTTTTGTTAGACTCTCTAGAAAAATGTATATATTCTCTTTTTTCCTTTCGGACCTGAAAAACAAAAAGCTTGGTGTGCTGTTGAAGAGGATGGGATGATGGTTGTAGATGGAGTTGAAGAGAGAAAAAAGCATGCCGTTGTATCGTACGATTCCCAAAAGGCGCTGTTTGTCTGAGAGGAGAGACCGTGTGTTTATGTCCGTGATAAACTGCACACCATTTGTTTTGCTCCGCACCTTGCGTTCATGAACCTTAATTTCTCCACAAAAACACACATAGCAGAGTGAAAGGTAAAGAAAGCTCCCCCGCTAAACCATAAACTACCAAAGTGAAGCTGTTCGCTCGTTCACAGACAGCGATGGCCTTTTAGAGTTGATATACCCTTTCGTGTAACGCGTGGGAAGACCTCCTCTTTTGTCAGCACAAATGCCCTTACTTGTCTATCGTCATCGTTCGTTATCTCGTCTTGTTGAATGATCTCCACAAACGCTATTGTCGTTGCTTTTTGTACATCTTTGTGCAGGGGGGTGGGGGGGGGGGTTTGTGGGGGAGGGAAGTGGAGAATAGGGTGCAATAATCTAGTCCAAAAGGCGGCATGTTCTTATGATGTCGGTATACTCATTACGCGACAAAACTCGCTCACTTGGACAACAAATAGTAACATAAGGAGATGCACAAAAAAAAGAAGGCCCAAACCGCCGTTAATTCGATTCTGCAAGTCGGATTACTTCCTTTCCCCTCTCTTCATTACAGTAGTCTATCTTAAGGTACACGTGTCGCCAAAGATAAGGACCATGTCATACCCCACTACGTCTGTCCCTCTCTTTCTCCGCAGAATCCGGGGAAAGCGGAGACAGCGAGAGAAGGTGGGGACTAAGTGGAAGAGAGATCATGCGCCTCTCTGACCTTGCTCATACCGTAACCAGACTACATGGATCGCTACCTTTCTGAGCATGGCATCCAGAACAAGCTTTCTTTTTTGGTTTCTTTTTTGTTCTCACAATGGGTTGGTTCCCAGGCTGTTCCTTATGTCTGATGAAGAACGCGTTTGTTTACTTCAACATATGCTGTGCCTTACCTTGCCACCCCATCACGTTGGTCTTTGTTTGTCGTTTGTTATATGATCGTTGACAATGCTTTTAGTTTGTAATTCATGAATGAAGAATAGGTTCTAGAGCGTAATGTCGCGCATGTAAGCGGCAAAGAGGCCGATCCTTGAAATCGACACAGCAACACTCCAGTGTGTTGTCGACCAAAGAGGGTGTAATTCCGTGTTCTTCCACTTTGTGCAACATTGACGAAAATTGTTATTGGCTGCGTCAAAAATTGAGCTATATAAAAAAAATGGAGCCCTGCTGTGAAAGTAGGAGGAGAGAGGGAAACGGTCTGGCAGATCAGAATATATCGTGCATCTTGAAGATAGTACTGCGGAATGAATAAAGTGGGATGGAGTCCTCTGACCCATGATCCATGGACTAGGATTCACGAACAAGGAAAGAAAGCGGTCAAACGCGGCTGAGGTTCTAGAATTTTTGCATTTGAAAACGCTCATTTTTCTTAGAGTCAACCGCTCATAATGATGTTGAAGTGCATTTTTTTTTCTTTCTTGTAATAGTACTCAGGTTCGAATCCCCGCCCATCTTTAAATAAACACAGTACAGTCTGTCGTAGGGGTAACAAAGGTCTCCGGTTTTTACCAAATTGTTCTTCTCTCGTCTCTCTCCACCGGTTACAGCGGCAAGAGTACATTTCAGCAATCCAGTTCCACCTGCTCGTTCGCCCTTGTTTTGGCCGGCTCTGGTGGAAAGAGTACATGCGATCTGGACACTTTTTTATTTTTTAAAGCGCAGTTATTTGTTCATAAAAAGAAAATGCGGGGGAAGAGCTGGAAAATGTATTAGACAAGTGTGAGATGAAGCAGATCAGCCAGCCTTTTGTCATTGTCAGGAAGTAAACAAGCTGCACTTCAAAGACGGTGATGTGCTGACGCGATTGTATAGGTGTCTATCCCCCGGAAGAGTATATTTCCGATTCGATTGAGGACGACCAACAAACAAACAAATAATTAAATTCTCTATCTACTCGACCAAGACCCACTGGTGTAACCCCAAACGCGCGTTATTGAACGCCGTTTTTTTAATAATATATACGTTTGAATAGGATGTTTAAAACGTTAATCGTTGTATTGTCGTGCACAATTCCTGGCGGTGGGGGGATTAGAAAACGACCGCTTGAAAAAAAAGCAGATCAGTTCGAGCGATAATGTAGTAAGGGGAATGAAGACCAGAATCCTTTGTCGTCATGGTCCTTGGTATAAAAAAAAAGTCCGTGGTTTGTTCCTCCTCAACTAGCGCTAAACCTTCGGAAAGAGTCAGGAGAAGCCAAGCACTTAACGTGGCGTACGTTGCGGTTATACATTGTCTTTCTCGACGAATGGACCGACCGTTTTGGACCCTTTTCTGCGTCTCTGTGATGGGAAGAAAAGACGGGCCTGTAAATAGCCTTGGGGCGGGCATCGAACTATAGTCGACAGACATTTGCGGACCAAAAGTAATGCGGCTGTCTTGACCTAAAAAGGTCGCTGACCCCGAGATCATTACAAACCGCGACAGGAGGGCGAGTGCTCGTGGTTCTTTCATGTGGGATCTAATGTGAAAATGTTCTTTTTGTGAGAAAAAAGGAAATGATGAGAGATGCAGACAGAATGCTGAGTGTGAGACCTCGCAAACGAAGAAATGGATCGCCCTTACATCGATGACGACTAGGCGATCGAGCGAGGCCAGCGTTGTAGATAGAGTAGTGGTTTGTTGGAATACACCACATTCCAGGTACTCTCGCGAGTGGTGAAGACGGTATCCAATCCTACTGCAAGATATTACTATTGAAGATCCGCCAGGAAAAGATACACGCGAGAAGTACTCCCAAACCCACCCACTTACAAGTGGAGGTATTGAACATATTCTTTTCTAGGCTCTTTCATTCATTCAATCCCTGGCACCTTTCCCCTTGAGGCAAAGCTGTTGCCTCGGTTTTTTCGCTGTTGTTCATTTTTCATTCTTAGTTGCCGAGTATATATTCTCAACTTCATCCCTCGTCTTTTTTTTTTTTTTTTTTTTTCTTCTGTGCCCACTCAGATTCTCCACATTCTGTTGCCCACGCACCTTATACCTCCACTTCACGCCCAACTGATTCTCTCGTAGAATCAACTTCCCTTCCCCTCCCCCTCTTCCCCTTCTTCCCACTTCTTCTTCCGTTCACACTCCTCTCCTTTCCTTCTCACGCCATGTCGAGTGAGAAGCAAACGTCGATCCACATGGATGATGAAAAGGCCCAGTTTGAGGACCAGCATCAGAGCCACCCTATCCATGGTTTAGACCACGAGGACGATGATACCTTCTCGCAGCGCTCATACCATGGTCGATTCGGCTTCTACTACCGCCATAAGTCGCTGTTGAACCACCTCCTCACCTTCTTGATCTGCACCGGTCTCTTCATCCCCGCTGTCATCATCCACAAGTCCGGTAACGTCCTCGTGCTCTCGTTGCTGTATGCTGCCATTGTCTGGTGGTTGGCCCTTCAGCATCTGCCCGTGGGCTCCGTCTCGGGCCCAATTGCCTTTGTCTGGAACGGAGGCGCTAGGGCCTTGAACATGCTGCCGAGTATTGCGGTTAAGGTCATTGGGTATGGTGTCCCGCCTCTGGCCTTGATCCTCACTGCTGCCCTGAGAGCCGATGATATCCATGGTACCCGTGGCCAGCGCTTGATCTCCTGCTTGGGTCTCGTCGTCCTCTTGCTGATCACCATTGCTTGCTCCAAGGTAATATCCATTTACTCACCCCACCGCCACTTATGTCTTTACTTTGGCCGTTATGAGAGGGAGTGCATCATTTTGGACTGGGTAGTGGGGGGGGAGGGAGGGGCGCTAATGGCCTGTCGGTCGGCCCTTTGGCCTTTTGCCCAATGATGAATTTACTATTAGTAGTCCGCGCTATGTTGTTGCTGTGTATCTGCTAGCATAAAAGGATGCATTATGATGTCTTCCTATGTGCTCTTCGTGGTACCCATCCCTAGGATCCAATTCCAAATACACTATTAGTCCTCGTCTCTGCCTCATTAGCATGTGTCCCTCCCTCCATGGGATGAGCATGTGCCGATGAGGCATGAATCACATTCGATGCATCCCTCCCTCCTTCTACGTTTATTCGTGTCCCCCTCCCCATTAATGCAGTCTAATTATTCTATGCTACGCGTCAACTGTTTGCTCGCCTTGTAACCAGCTGAACGGATTTTGTGCTACCCTCTCCATGGTAAATATACACAACAGATCACTTATACACCCATGTACACATTTGCGCGCATTCTGAACCCACCCAATAGAACCATAAAGCTATCTCCTGGAAGATCGTCTGGACCGGTATCTTCATGCAGTACATCCTCGGTCTCCTCATTATCCGCTGGTCCGTCGGCTACGATGTCTTCCAATTCATTGCCCAGCAGGCAGAGAACTTCCTCAGCTACGCCTCCCAGGGTCGCGAGTTTATCTTTGGCCCCAATTCCGTCAACTATCACGGCGAGGACGTCGCCTTCGCAAGCTCCTTTGCGGTCTCGGTCCTGCCCGCCATTATCCTGTTCGCGGCCGTCATCCAGTGCCTGTACTATTACAACATTGTCCAGTCTGTCGTCGCTAGCATGGCCTCGCTCGTCATTCATATCATCGATATCTCCGGTGTTGAGTGTGTTGCTGCCTGCGCTGCACCCTTCGTCGGCATGTCCGAGGCCTCGATGTTGGTCGGTCCTTTCGTCTCTGAGATGACCGACGCAGAGTTGCACCAGGTCTTGACCTCTGGTTTTGCGACCATCTCTGGTTCCGTCTTCTTGGGTCTTCTGTCCTTCGGTGCTGATGCTACTGCCTTGTTGACCTGCTGTATGATGTCCGTCCCCTGCGCTATCGTCATCTCGAAGATCCGTTTCCCAGAGGAGGAGGTCCCTCTGACCAAGGGAACTGCTGTCGCACCCGCCTACAAGGACCGTGAGTCGAACGCGATCCACGCGGTCTCGAACGGAGCCATCTTTGGTATCAAGCTGTGCATTGTCATCATCGCTGTGCTCTTGGCCGTTATCTCGCTCCTGGGTCTTGCCAACGGCTTCCTCGGCTGGATCTTTGATTTCTATGGTGTCGATATCTCGATTGAGAAGATCGCATCCTGGGTGTTGTACCCCCTGGCGTGGTTGATCGGTATTCCTAGCAGTGACCTGACGCCAGCAGCCGAGGCGATGGGTATCAAGTTTATTTTGAACGAGTTTGCGGCGTTTGGGCAGTTCACGAAGATCCAGGACACATTGAACCCACGCACGGCCTTGTTGACGACGTATGCGATGGCATCGTTCGCGAACGTTGGATCGATCGGTACCCAGATCTCGTTGTTCTTGACGTTGGCACCCGATCGTGCGGAGGCGATTGCCAAGCTGTCGTTTTCGGCTTGTTTATCGGGTGCGGTCTCGACCCTGATCTCGGCCTGTATTGCTGGCATTGTTTCGTAAAAGAGAAGGGGTAGAAGCTGCTTAGGCCTATTTATTTATTTATATATTATTTTTTTGTCTATGTATGTATCCATATTCTTACCTCTCGCATGGTACCGCCAAACAGTCATCGTTTGTCGTCGTCGTCATCGTCGCCACACACTCACACCCTAATAAAAAGAAAAAACTACCAGATATATATATACCAAAATATACTCTTTTTTCATTGTGTGTTATCTATTACATACTTCACTTTTCATGAATTTGAGAGGTATTACCCCGGGTCGCGTTGCATCGTTTTTGTAAATTCTAAAACACCAACCATACTCTTTTCTGAGCGTGTACATGCCTGCGGAGCGAATACCAGAACGGTATAGGTCTTGGACTCGTACAAGCATAGCCTACCTCAACGTTAAAAAAACTGTCCGACCCCCACCCCACGCGATCGAAAAAGGCAAAGCCAAAATACATCCTATCACAGGGGTCATTTCTAAAGCTCGATAAGCTCGATGAAACCAACCCTTGCATTTCCGACAAATTAGGTCCCCCTCATTTCCTCCATGCGGTCGCGCAAGTAATTCGAACGGTGTGGTCCCAGCGGCATTCGATATTGAGAAACATCAACCCTTGCGGTTACTAGGGGTTTATGTATATAGTTCGGAGTAAATTTCCGTTGTTGTCAACAATGCTAGGAGGAGAGGGGCAGAGTCCAGAGTTCGGTTAGCGGTGAAAGGTCGATTTGGCTAGTCGTCAGCAAGGCGTCCCTTTACGTCTATAAGAATTGTTGTCTCTACGGTTGCTCTTTGTTTCTTATTTTCCTTCTTCCGTCCTCCTTTTGCTTCGTCTTCTTTCTTCGTCTTCGCCTCCTTCACTTCTCAAGAGCTTTTCTTTCAGCACGTATCCTTCCATTAGAGCATTCGACGAACAACACTTTTCGCAGACCCACATACATACATACATACATACATACATACATACATACATACATACATACATACGCTTGACGAAGGATTTTGCAAAACGATGGGGACTTCTTTGCAGCTTCGTACCCGCGCTCTACGCGCCTGGTATCCTTTTTTCGTCATACTCTCGATCCTCTCAGGTATAAAAAATACGCGCGAACGCCTCATTACACCAGCTGAACACCCCTCCAAAGACTGTCACACCTTGTTTATAACAGTGATTGTTTCTGTGGTACAGCCGCTTGGACTAATAAAGAGAGTAACAATGCACGAAGGAGGGGATTGATCTCTGTGAACACAATTTTTCGCTCGCAAACGCATGGCGGCGGTGTGACAATATCGGTCTTTCGTCAGTTTTTTTTGGCGCCTCTGGTTGCTGCTGGTTTGGCTTTTGCTGCCACTCTCCCGGCTCTCGTAACCACCTCGCCCCTTCTTGTTTCTCTTCTTCCTACACCCCTTCCTTCCCTCCTTCCTTCCCTCCTTCCTTTGCTCCTTCTTGATACGTTACCCACCCATCAATCCACTCATCCATTCTCTCTCCCTCTATCACTCTCTCACTCTGTTCCCTTACTATGGGCTTAACGAATGTCATTGCTTGCACGGGGGTTTTATTGGACACAATCGAGCGAGATGTAGAGATGTAGAGATGGGACGGACCCTGATATTGCTTTGCATGACCGAGGAGGGCCTGGAACTTTACGGTTAAGGTTTACGGTTGGTTAATTGGTTTGACTTCAACGATCCAAATAAGTAAATTGTGTCCATCTTCATTCGTTGAAACCGGCCTCCCCCTCCCTCCCCCCCCTCCTCTCCTCTCCCCCCTTACTCACTCCCCCCGCTTTCTTTCAAAAAAACTTATTAGCGACGACATTCGTGTCGATGACGACGGGTCAGGCCCAACAGTCGCAGCAACTGTGCAGCGAACAGATGTGCATCTCGGCAACGATCTACTCAAAGGATCCGAACAACATCGAGATCTCGCTGTACTCGAAAATCGCGATTGGGTGGGTCGGTATTGGCATGGGCGGCAGTGCAAATGGTATGGCTGGCAATGATCTCGCGGTAAGTTGCACTTTTACATATTTTCAAGAGAATAATGGTCCAGCGACAATTAAGAAACGTCATTCTCAACCTCTTTCTTTTTTTTCTTACTTTATTTATTATTGTCGTCGCCCGTCCTCGTAGGTCTGCTGGCCAAATGCGACGGGTACAGGCGCGGTGATCTCCCAACGTAGCGCGACCATGAACGGAACCCCCTCCGTAACCTCGGCCACGGTCCCCTTCAAGATCCAGCCCCTTAAATCCGGGGTGACCTCGTCCACGAAACAATTCACCTGTACGTTCTCACGTCCACTGTCCTTGGCCACCGCGCCTATCACTACAGCTGCAACATCTGTGAATGTGATCTATGCGGTCGGGTTGCAGGCCGTCAAGGCAGACGCGGGTGGGGATCCTCAGAAGGCGACATTTCAGCGGCATGCGTTTACGGGACATGGGGCCCTTACGATCACAAAGAAGGAGGGTGGAAGTTTGGATGGGTTTAATTCGACGACACCGACAAAGGGTGGGAATAGTGGAACGGTTGGGAGTGGAGGAAGCACTGGGAACGGAAGTGGATCCGATAGTAATACGGAAGATCTGGAGCAGATTCTGGCAGCGCAGCAGTTGTATGAACGACTTGTCAAGGCCCATGGTAAGTACCACACAAAGAAATCCAAGGTCTTTTTTTTTTATTATTATTCTGGTTCGTGCTTCAGAGCTGATCCCCTCCGCTATACTAAACCCGTTTTTTCTTTCTCAATAGGCATCATGATGTCGATTGCATTCCTACTGGTGTTTCCATTGGGGGCGTTGCTGGTCCGGTTCTTCTCCCACCTGCATCATGTTTTCCGCTGGCACCGACCTCTTCAGGTCACCGGGTTCCTTTTGGCCATCACCGCGCTCGTCTGCGTCATCGTCGCGATCTACAAATCCCCCGATGCCGAAGACGGGGTCGAGTTCGAGGCGAACCCGCACACGGTCCTAGGTGTTGCCCTCATTGCTGCCATCATCCTCCAAGTCTGTATCGGCATATTCATCTTCCACACGTTCGATCCTAACCGGGATCCGAGGAAGATCCATGTGCCGACGTGGATGCATCGGATTTGGGGATATGTGGTGTTGATTGCTGGATTGGAGCAGGTGCACTTGGGGATGTTGTTGTATGGAGCCTGGCCGACGGGAAAGGAGGGGATTTGGTATGTGTTTCATGTGTGGATTGCAGTTTTGGTGGTTGTGTTCGTGGGCGGGTCAATTGTGAAGAAGTGGAGGGAGAGCAGGAGGGAGAGGAAGGAGGCTGAGCATGAAGAGTACAAGCGTTAAGTCTGTCTTGGACCACGTAGCACAGCCGCCAACGACGGGTTCACACACTGCAGCCTAACACTCTTTGTCAATAAATATAAATAAATAATAATTTGTGTCTTTCAGACCATCCTCAGGAACATGGATTGAAGGTCGAACGTGTCGTTTGTGCGACTCGTTAATATGTCTTGGGGTCCTGCTGTCTTTCCATGACCGAACTTGAGATCACTCCTCCTTGTGGCCCTCTAATCCTCTATTCCTATGCCTCCTGTAGGAGACCCATTCTCGGCGGGACCCTGTCCCTGCTCCTGCCCCTGGGACCCAGTGCATACGTACGCTCGAATGCAGGAGGATATATGCCGCGAGTGCGACGATGACGATGATTGCCGAGGGAGATTGATGGTAGCTGCGCTAAGGCGGAGAGGTATGGATATGAATCCGCAATTGTACATGTACCTGATTTCGGATCTTCGACAAAAAAAAAAAAAAAAAAAAAAAAAAGCCGGTACGCCGCTTAGAGGGGTGTCTAGTCTAGCGGATAGCGACCCTCGATAGTTCTGTGCATACATGTGTTTCTGTAGCGCGAATTCCCTATCAAATCTTCTACAGAAAGTGACTGTCGGAGTAGTCCGATAAGCGCACATGGCCAAGACACTGGCAAACAAAGGAGAAAAAACTCTAAGCAGGCTGGATATGGAAATATCTGGGGAAGGGACAGCTGCGAAAGTGCGTGTGTACAGGGGGCTCGTTGATGCTGCTCCACTGACTGGACTGGATCGAACGAGGGGATGCGAAACTGGATCCTCGGGGAGGGGTGTCAGCATCTGAAAGAGGACAATGGCCCCTGTAGTGTCAGCGAGAATAACGTGTATGCGCTGCAGACAAAAGAGATGAGATCCGATATTAGTGTGGGCTGCCAGGGTATGTGGACTGGAGAAAGGGGGTGGTGGTAGAAATGCGAGGGAAAGGGTGTTTCTCCGGCTGGTTCATTGGTCAGCTCTCCTCTGCGTACATGTACGTTGTTTTCTGCCGCGTGTCCGAGATGACTCTGACAAAGAGCGCTGCCGCGAACTGCCTGGCCCCCTCCTTGCTATTCCATATGAAAGTCGCATCCGGACAAAATACCTCTGCTGCATGTGCCAAAAGAAAAAAACCTTAACCTTGTTCCCTATCATGATGCTTTTGTGGTTCGGACTGGACGATATCGCGATATGACATGACACCGAGCTGCAGTTGCACCTCCCACTGATTGGACCCTGAAGCAGACAGAGAGATCCGCTCCGTGCCGTGGATCCAGACTGCTGCTGCTGCTGCTGACGGCCAGCCAGCAGTATCCATACCCTCAGGGACATTGGACCTGCGGGTCACTGAGGACGTGGGATTGCACTTCCTCCTTTTCCAATTACTGTCGCTTTGCGCAGGGATGGCCATATAAGAAAGACCAGGCAAGAACCCGACCGGAGGTTTTGTTTGATCCTTCCAGTCCCTATTTAAAGGCAGAGAGTATAATGAACTAGACCAAGGAAGTCGCTCGTTATTCCATAGGGACCACAAAGAGATACGGGCTCGAATGTGCTTCGTGGACACCTTATCGGGTTCTTAATTGACCATCCTATTCCAATGACACGCACGCTACCAGTTCAGTAACAGGATCCCCCTCTGTCCCTCTGTCACTTTGCTCCTTGTTTGCCCCTTCCGAATATCCCCAATGGCGTGTATATAAAAGGGATGCTATCTTTCCGTGTGTTTCTTCATTCATTTCTCTCAGTCCTCATCTCTGTCTTTTCACGTTTTTGCTTTTATTCTCTTACCATTGCTCCAGCTGGTTATCAGTCCTTTCACATAGCACACACACTCTCTCTTTCTCTCTCAAGCAGGTGTTTTCCCATCCTACTCTCCACACCACCATTACACACAGACACCATCCGCATACATTCCGATCTGGCCAGCAACAGTAGCACCAGATCGATTAACGCAAACTCTCACAGCGTCACACTCCACGTTTCTCTTGAGCTCTTTCTCCCCCCCTCCCGCCTTTGGCTCATACGCTCAGCTCAAGGCTCAGCCCTCTTCCTCCTCTTCTTCTTTTGCTAAAGCGCGCCATCTGAGCTTGCTCCGCGTCCTTTCCTTTATACACACAGATCCCAACAAATGGATCCCACAGAGTACAAGCCAGGCGATATCGCCTGGGTGCTCACCTCGACCGCACTGGTTTTCCTGATGTGTCCCGGTCTCGGTCTGTTCTACGCAGGCATGGCCCGCATGAAGCATTCACTTTCACTGATGATGCTCTCGGTCCTCGCCGTCGCCATGATCTCGATCCAATGGTACCTCTGGGGATTCTCCCTGACCTTCTCAACAACGGGTGGACCCTTTATTGGAAACTTTGACCATATCGTTGGGCGTAACATCGGATGGGAGCCTCACCCAAGTGCACCGCATATTCCTTCAAGCGCCTTCTTCCTGTTTCAACTCATGTTCGCGGCAATCACCCCTGCATTGGCGTACGGAGCCTCGGCCGAGCGTATGAGGATCATGCCATCGATCTTGTTCTTGTTCATCTGGAGCACGCTCGTCTATGATGTGATCACCTATTGGGTTTGGGGACCCAATGGATGGTTGACGGTCATGGGAATCATGGATTATGCCGGTGGTACGCCTGTGCATATCAGCTCTGGATCGGCCGCGGTTGCGTACGCGATGGTCTTGGGCAAGCGCAAGGACTATAACCATCCGTCGACTGTTCCACATAACGTTGCCTTCGTCTTCATCGGAACAGCCTTGCTCTGGTTCGGATGGTTCGGATTCAATGGCGGAAGTGCTTTGGCCGCGAACGCGAGGGGTATCCAGACTATCATCAACTCGCACTTGAGCGCCTGTGTTGGAGGATTGGTTTGGGTGATGTTGGACTACCGCCACAACAAGAAGTTGACGCTGATCGGATTCTGCACAGGGGCTGTTGCTGGTCTGGCGACGATCACCCCTGGAGCGGGATTTGTTACGAGCTCGAGCTCGCTCGTCTTTGGATTGGTCGGCGCTGGCGTCTGCAACGTCTGCGTGTCCTGGAAGTCTAAGTACCATTTTGATGATGCCCTGGATGTCTTTGCTGTGCATTACGTCGGTGGTTTGATGTAAGTTATTTTTCCTATTGGCATATTTTTGTCCGCTGCATCAAAAGCAAGTGTTCTTTAATCCTAACATAATCTGTGTCTTTTCTTTTTGAAACATAGTGGGCTTATCTTAACTGGAATCTTTGCTCAGCAATCCATCATTGGTCTTTCTTATCCCATTGGTGCTACGGATGTGCCGATCGGAGGTTGGCTCGACGGTAACTATCACCAAGTTCTGGTCCAACTTTACGCCATCGTCTCAGTCACTGCCTGGTCCTTCGTTGTCACCTACGGCGTCCTTTACCTCATGAACAAGATTCCCGGTCTGCGTCTTCGTCTCGAGGACCATGAGGAAGAACTCGGTACTGATATGGCCCAGATGGGTGAGAGCGCCTATGGTTTTCTGCCTTTGTTGGGTAACCTCGCGGACCGCACCGGCGATACCGAATCGGGTCTTTCGTCGATGAACGTGAAGGATGACCGCAGTACGAGCAACATCCAATTGAGCAGCCTGCAGAGGGTCGTGAGCAAGGGAGGAAATGGAACGCCTGTCAGTACTGGAGGAAGCACGGCAGCGGGCACGACGACGAACGGATCGTCGACTACGCTGAACTTGGATCTGCATGTACCGCGGTCGGATGAGGATGAGGATCGCCCAAGGCGGTTGCCGGTGCTGACGGAGCCGAGTGCTAACCGTCCGACGCGACTTTCGCATGCGCCCCGGCATGATTATACGGAGGAGGGCGATAGCGATAGCAATTAGTGGACACAGAAGGAGCAAGCTGTCATTTTCATATCATTTTTTTTTTCGCCATGTAATTTTACTCGAATCTCGCCTCTCCACTCTTAGAACTTCACTGAAGACCAAAATAAATCGGTTGTAAATAGTCAACATATCCCTCCACGAAATTACTATGCTCATCATGCCGATTGCTACGCGAAGCACTCCTCGGGATAGATCAAGGTGCGATGCATCCTGGCTGGTGCAACTGTTCCCTCAATAACGTCCACAACCAATGTCGCTTCATAGGCATCGTCATGACTATAGGGCGGACAAGTATTTGGACCCGCCGGGTGGAACTTGTTACAGCGCGCATTCGTTAGCATAGAGTGACGACCACGAAAGATCTGGGCCTCCATGAAGATACCGCTCTTTGGCGAACAATGGCAAAGACGGATGAGACAACGCCGGGTTGTACCAGGTTGTGCATTGGTCATTTTTAGGGTGCTCATCGCATCTCCTGTCTAATGGAAGGTTATCCGGATGCCATGTTGATCGCCGTTTGGTCTAATAGATAGTTCCAATTGCCTGTTTGCCCCGCCCAACCATTGGCCACTGCCCCGCCCCCCTCAGCTTGATGGATCGAGTTGGTTAAACCGTTTCGCCCAGCTCTCAAGGTTCAAAACAAAACTCTTTTTTATTTTCCGAACAAACTCATACAACTCTACTCTTTTCATATAACGTTTTCTTTCTATCCCACATGATCCTTGCGCATAGGACACAGCACAAACAGTGAAAGAAAAAGAGAAGGATCCAGGCTCTGGGATCAAATGCAGTGCACATACAAGCAAGTACGCACGCACGTACACACAGGCACTCTTTTTTTTTTTTTTTTTTTTTTTTTTTTTTTTTTTTGGTTTAATAAACGGCATAACTCTAAGATCGAGATCTCGTGTCTTTCTATCCAGTTTAACTCATTAGATTGAAATTGCTCCACACCAGTCCTTGTTCAAGAAAAGGATACATAGATAGCAAGCCCAAGGTGTACAAGTGGTGACCAAGGCAGCCAACCATTTTCCAGTTACTATGCGTTTTGTACACATTCTGCGCTCTCTGTCGACTGCTGGAGGAGGGACGGGCAGGCGCTGGTTCGGCTGCTTTGCTCGGCACTATGCCTAATTTGTTCATCGAGCCTTTGCTTTTGCTTGGCCGAGTAAGGGGAGTGGAGTTTATACCTATCGTTCTGATTTGTTTTGTTTGTTGGCTCCTGGCGCGGATCGAAAATTGGAGGGAAATGCAGCAGCAAAAATAAAATGACGAGAGACCAAGGCACGTTTGCAGTGAGAAGAAGGAAGAGAGGGGCAAACAAATGACGGCGTGGTGCAGGCGGGATTATTATGCATTGTTCATTTCTAATGCTTATTCTGCTGCCTTGGATGGGAGGGGGGCGGCAGTGGCAGCAAGTGGAGCAGCAAGCGGTGGAATGGGCAGGAGAGACGTGCGGGGGGGGGGGGGGAGGGGGGAGGGGGGAGAGGATAATGTCCGACTGAGACAGCACCAGCGAGAAAAATGGGTCTTAATTGGACCCAGACAGACAACGACAAGACGTCAGTAAAGAGGGCGCCGCTCCTCGCATCTCTCCTCTCTCTCTCTCTTCTCCATTACCCTGACGCAACAACCCACCTCCACCTCCATCATCCCCATTCCCCATCCGCCCTCATCGAATCCCATTCGACCGTCCCCCACTCCTGAAGCCTATAATAAGGTACTAGACCAAGTCTTCTTGTCCGTTACAAACCTTATTGCTGGCAGCGTGATCCCCCCTCCCTCCTTATCCTCCCAACAAATAGCCATTATCGATTTTCTCTCCTCCGCCGACAGCTCACTCACTCACTCACGCCCTCGTCCTTCTCCACCTCGCTAGCCAGGGCAATTGAACTCTTCCATCCCTTCGTTGAACCGATCTGGCGTCCTCCCTCTTCCTTCACTCCCCACTTTGTAGCGCACACGCATTCCCCATCCTCCTTCCCTTTCCGAATTGACGCTTGGTCCACACCTCTGCATACCGCTCCGTGGTTACACACAATGGCGCATCAGAGCCAGAGTTCCCAGAGCAGCAGTGGCAATGCCTCGCACCACCTGCAGCGCCAGCTACACCACTACCAGATTAAGCAGCACCAGCACCAGCACCAGCACCAATTGCAACCCCCACACTCTCTTCATCTGCACCACCATTGGGACTCGCCCACGCATGACACAGCTACACTGCAAACAGCATCCATTTCCTCCCAGTCCAGATATGATACCCTGCAGCCCTCAATCACCTCCTCCACCTCGGCTTCCTCACACCAGTCTCACATCAGTAGCAGTGGTGGATCCAGCTTCTTCAAGCAACATCATCACAACAGCAGTGGCGGAAGTACCAATAGCCAAAGCAGCACACATCATCATCACGGCAAGCACAGTAAGCACGGCAAGCGCGGAAGCCTGAACAAGGACGATCGGCCAACCCAACAGCACCAGCAGATCAGTGGCGGGATTAGCACCACAGCTCACGACCGGCCCTCGATCCAACAGACAGTCAATTCGATTCCCCCGATGCTTCAGCACGACAGCAATAACGGCGACGCAGGGGATGCCATGATAGGTGGCGACTTGGATATGGGCGAGAGTGATGTGCTCCAGGAATGGCTCCAGAAGCGGTCGACGTCGCTTCAATTGGTGTGGAAACGGCGGTGGTGTGTTCTGCGGGATGACAAGCTTTACTTTTATCGATCAAATGTAAGTATAACAAAAAAAATAATGGAGCAATTCTTTTCTATTTTGAGTCCATGCTGTGTGGTATCTACATTTTTACACGTTGACTGGAGTTGTCATGCAATAGTTCGTGACATCTGGCGCAAAGTATCTTCTTTTTTTCTTTTTTGATTCATGCATGAATGGGGTGTAATGGTGGCCAAGAACTAGTTGTTTGCTGCATGCGCGGAGAAGGAAAAAAAAAAAAAAAGGAATTTCGCACCCAGATGACAATGCTCATGCATCTCATGAGAAAATATCCACACTCGAAAGTAGCCAGCTGTGGTGTTAACAATTTGATGTTTTTTAATTCATGTTGTGTCTCCTTCCATAGACGGATACGAAACCATTGGGGGTCTTGAACCTGGCAGAGTACTCGATCCTCGCCTTCGGCGCAGAAATCTCTCGCAAGTCCAAATTCACCATTCGGTTGTCGTCCCCCGACCCGATCCCACACCAGCATCAGCATCATCTGTTTCATACGGAGACGGCTCAGTCGCTCCAGAATTGGGTCTATGCGCTCCAGGTCCATATCAACCGGGCGACGGCAACCTGGGCAGCCATGACTATGGCCTCTGGTTCTACGGGGCTAGGATTGCAAATGACGAACCAGAGACAGGCATCCGCAGGTAGGGAGCAGTCTATTATCGATAAAGTACTCGACCGACTCCAACTGGAGGGCTCGGCACCCTCGGATATGAATGATGCAAGTGCGCTGACGACGGCTGCATACCAGAATTCGAGGGCATCTCAACCACCAGTATCGGCATCGTCAACAGCGTCAATGGGGACCGCAGGGGCAGCACAGGGGCAGCTTCCGTACCTCTCATCGAATTTCCCACAGTCGTACGAGGATAACAATGACACTTGGTCGTCAACCTCGTCCATGCCGAATACTAGTACCAACACCAGCTCCAACCTCGAGTATATCTTTACGCTGAACCAGCAGAACCAACAGCCGTTGCAAATGAAATCGAGTATGGATTCCACCCGCGATCTGTACCAGGCGCAGCATAGTCCTGTGGGTCCACAGCCTAGTGGCAATTCGGGAACACAGTTGAACTACGCAGGGAGCTATAGCAGCAGCAATGGATATCCTGGTGGATCGAGCCTTTCGGAACAGCAATCCAATATGTCTGAGACCAACAGGTCGTCATTGCAGTCGATAGAGAACCAAGGAAGGACGAGTTTGCAGCAGCAGCGAGCGGCAGCCCAAGGCCATGGGTTCCACGCAGGATCATCCTCGACGAACAGCTTCATGCATCAACAACAGAGTCCGCACGTGTATCCGGTACGATCCAGCGTTCACTCTAGTGTCTCTATGGACAACAGTAAGTATTTCATCGCTGTCATTCGTTAACTTGCTTATCATTTGATGAATGCTAACAGTTTTCACGTGCTGTGAAACCTATTCTTAGGTGCTGCTTCTTCTGCAGCGGGATCGCCCTATTCGTCCCCGGTATTGGCATCACAATCCCAAGGAGTGTTCAACAATGGTCCAGGTAATAGCATCCCATCCTCGCCTCGAACGTTTTACAGAGTTTTGGAGAACAGCTCCCCGAAGCGCGCAGAGAGTATAGGGTCCTCGACATCGGTTTCGACGATCGCGTCCTCGGGAGATGTCTCGACGATCAACGATCTTGCCTCGGACAATGGGCTCGGTACGACGGCCACAACAGAGTCCAATCAGGGTAAATCCAGTGGGAATAGCCATGGCGCCATGCTGCTGGGATTGGTCACGGGTGGGAAGTACAAGAAGGAGAAGGAGAGGCGGGTACATAGCAGCGCCAGTTCTAGTCACAGCGGAAGCGGGAGTGCCAGTAGTCCGGCGTTGAAGCTGTTTTCTTCAGGAGTCTGTTCCTTCAGTGGATGTACTCAGCCGGCGAAGACGTGCACGTTCCACAGCAAGAGATGTCGACAGGAGAATCCGAAGAAGAACAAGAACAAGGACAAATGTAACGACAAGGACAAGGATGAGGGTAAGAAGCTGAAAAAGTTCTGGTCCGGAGCCGATAAGAATCATACCCAAGGGAGTTCCTCCGCCATCGTCTCGCCGCTCTTCAACAGCGATGGCACACCTCTGACGTTCTCTGGCCAAAAGTCGAGCAAAGGAATAATGTCGTCGAAATCGATGTCGTCCTTACTGAAGGGTGGCGAGTTTGTGCTGGAGGCACATCCTGTGCCGGTCCCGTCAAACCATATGCTAAGCCTATTGTCCTCGCCAACAAGAAGACGATCGCCTTCGGTCTCTGTGGTGGATGATGCATTGGTGGCGACCCAACTACAACAGCTACAGCGGCAGCGGCAGCAGCAGCAGCAGCAGCAGCAGCAGCAGCAAAAAATCCAGCAGTTATACAGCCTGGATCCGATCCCACAAGCAACAGGTGTTCAGCTCGTACAACCGCGAACACCGCCAACAACAGCACCAACGAAGGCTTTGCCGCCACCACCGCCTCGCGCGACGTCTTCGGCATCGAACCATCGTCCTCATCCTCACGACAAGGAGTCGCTCAGCCTTAGCAAGAAGATGGGTCTGCAGATCGGAGGCGACTTTGGAGCGCTCGACAAAACTGGATTGGCAGGGGCGACCATGGACGGCAATTTCTTTGTGGCGAACCATCATAGGACGATGCAAAAGCTCCAGGTGATGCAGAACTGGAAGAACCAGCCCACTGGGCCCTTGCCCGCTGTTCCTGGAACGTCGCGGTCGCCGCAGCCGCAGGGTCAGCAACCACAACAGCAGCATGAGCAAGTTGAGCTTCAAAAACAACAAGATCCAAGACAGTCGCACCAGCAGCAACAACAGCACCAGCAGCACCAACAACAGCACCAGCAGCACCAACAACAGCACCACCACCAGCAACAGCAAACGCAGACGCAGACAAATCTTTATAACGGTGGTGTATCGCGTCATATTGTTGCACCAGACGAGCTCGCGCTCGCGATCGAACAGGAGGCCGAAGAGATGCGGCGACAACAGGCGCAGGACAAGGAAGCCCAGCGAAACCGACCGACCTCGATGATCAAGGGCAATGGGTATCAGTCTTTGCCGATCCATCTGTCATCGCTCTCAACCGTCTCGGAAACATCGACCTTAACGGACGGTGGGGATTCGCTTGGGACGAGTCAGTTCAGTTCCCCGAGGGAGCGACAGGCTGCGGACCGGATCATTAGCAGCCAGGAGCAGTTGGCCTATGGGAGTCCAGCGGATCAGGAGGCGATCGAGGATCAGAGGAGTCCGATTTCGGGAATTACTTCGGCACAGCATACGCTGAGTCCGACACCTACGTCTCCGCTGCCGCCTACATTATCGCACAATCTCTCAGAGTCTAGCACAGCAACGACAGCAAGTGGGAACGAGAAGACGAATGGTGGCTATGGAAGTTCGTACTCGACGCCGTTGTCGGCGGGATCTTCTGAGGTCTCGTCTCCGGGATCGTATCTAGCATCGTTGAACAAGAATCATCATCATCCGATGGAGCTTAAGACACCGCCGCCGTATACGCAGCAGCAGTATGAGCAGCAGGCGAGATTGCCAGCATCGCCGCTGTCGTCACTTCTGGGGGAGAGGCAAGATTTCTTGACCACGTCGTTACCGCCGCCAAAACGGCACAGGGTCGCGTCCCAGGGAAGTTCTGCTTCGGGCAATGGAGGTGGGGTAGATTCGCGAATGCTATACCAAGGTGGACCGCCGAGGCGTAGTTCCGCGGCTGCTGCGGTGACGCTTTCGACAACTGGAGCGGACGCCGTGAATGGGCAGGATGCTTTGAAGTCAACGAGCGGAGAAAATTCTGGAATGGTGCGACCAGCCTACATGACAAGGCGACAGTCGTCCTCGCCGGTGATGATCCGATTGAGCGAGCATGGGGCGCAGAATATTTCACCGCTTTTGAGCACTGGGGCGACAAGGACGTTTGTAGGCGACGCGCCTGAGATCCGCAGGCCAGGACTGACACCGATCTCGTCACCGGCGGGATCGACGTTCTCGACATCGACAGCGTCATCCTCGTTGTGCTCGTTTATCACGGCGAGGTATATCGGAGCGGAACAACATGCCGAGGAGCATTTGGCAGAAGACCATGTGTTGACGCTCAGTGAAGAGGAAGGTGGTGTGCTCACATCGTCGTCGAGGAATAGGAATTTTCAGAGCAAGACTTCGCTGTTGGCGGCTGTGATGCCCGCAGAGGGATCGGTTCTGGGATCGCCGGCGTCGAAATCGATGATACATACGCATTTTTCAGAGTCGCTGACGATGTCTAGATTGAAGGACACCGAGCAGGCAGGTCAGGATGGTGCAGTTTCCGGAGACAAGACATCGACAACAGCAGCGGCAGCAGCATCAGCGGATGATGAGGAACAGCGACAAGAAAGAGATGGCATCTCGCATTTTTCGACAGCTACGAACCAACCTCGTGGCCCTTCTTCATCTAGCAAGGACCCTCATCATCTCCATCAAGTCGCACCCAAACGGATGATGCTTCACCCCGCGGCCTCGTTTGTTTTCCCAGCACCATCCGTGGCAAGATCCAAATACACCACCGCGAATGGTCGCCCACTCTCTTCATCATCGGTCGATTCCTTCTACAGCGATGACGTATCCGAATCTGAAGGTGCTGCCGAGGCCAGTGTGCCACAGAGCGAACACAGTTCCAGAGGCGGATCACCCGTGCTCTCACCTCATGCGCATGCACTTCATGCGGCCGCGGCGTTTGAATTGTATCCTGGCCTAAGGAAACTGTCATTGTTCACTGCGGCGCATGGGGGACATCCACCTCCAGCGTTGTTGGGTAGTCGGAAGGGGAGTGCCGGGTCGACATCGACGGCGGCGTACACGGAGGCCGATGAGCAGGAGGAGGAAGAGGATGACTGGAATGACGAGGATTGGGCCGGGAATTTGAAGAGTACGAGGAAGTTGAAGGAGCCCCCGGTGGCGATGATGGCGAGAAGGAGGATGAGTCTGCCGATGACCTCGTCCCCCTTGGTCACCGCGGTTTCGTCAGCGTCTGAATCCGTCGGTTTGGACACGGACACGAACGCGAATGCAGATGCTTCGGCTACAGTCCCTGCGAATGTTACTGCAGCTACCCGACCAACGGGTCTTCCGGCGCCGGAGTACGACGCGTCAGAGCTGTTTGTCTCGACAGTATCGGATCAACCTGCAACATTGCCGCCCGCATCTCCACCGGCGGTCCCACCGCGCTCGCCCCACAGGAGTGCGCCGAATTCGCCGACGAATGAGAGGGGATTGAAATCGCCACGGTCGATGCAGTATCTTCAGAGCGCTCCGAAAGGGGCGTTGCCGCCAGTACCGGTGATTCCGAGTGCTCATGCCAATTGGAGTGGTCAAAGTGGTAGTAGTGGTGGGGAGAAGTGAGAGGGAGAGTAGTGGAAGGAGTCCCTTTTTTTTTTTTTTTTTTTTTTTTTTTTTTTTGGCGATGCAGCACCATGTATACTATAGAAGAAAGAGGAGGAGGAGGAGTATGAGTAACTTGTATTAAAACGCACTAATTTCCGTCGTCATAAGCATAAGGAAGGAACAGAAGAGTGTTGTGGTGCAAAAAAAAAATTGACAGGTTTCTAGATCTTTAGAATGATAGTCTACGCGACTAAACGCGTATTTCCATCATCGTAAACAAACATCGAGATGCAACCCAGCTGGCTTTTTTTTTTTTTTTCTGGAGATGAATAGTCGACGCGAAAAGAGTAGATGTTTGCTATAGGATACATACACTCCATTCGGTCCTAATCAACGGCATGCGGCTTGGATGCTTGTCCAAATGGAGAATTTTGAAAAAAAAATGCGGGGTAGAGACGGCCCCAGCTGTGGGAATGTCGACTCTGTTCAGCTGCTTTGTTATCACAAATGCAGTAAACAAAACAACGGGCTCCATTGGACGGTTGTCAGTTGAATAAGGTTTTTGTTTATGTTTATGCTTTGTTTGGGGGTGTGGATTTTTTGGCCGGATGAATGGGATGCAGACCCGAGAGGATGGTACGACTGGAGTAGACGGAGTGAGAAGGATGTGGAAGTGCGGAGGGAGGAGGAGGGGCTACATCACAGGGTCATGTAGTTCACCTGGCATACATTCAATGCTCACGAACATAAAAACTGGGGAAATAGGGGGAGCGATACGACACCCTGACATCTCTCTACCACTGGAGATAATCAGGCGGACGTTTCGGTATACTTTACTGGCGCTAGGACACAAGTCCTCTATCTAAGCATTTTGCGGGGTAATTTAAGAGAAAAACAGTGCAAGAAGGTAGGTTGGTCTATCGACCTGTTTTTTTCGGGAGGAAGGTCTAGGCAAAAATGAAGGAGAGATGATTGCTTGCAGCTGCTGCTGGTGGTGCTCCTCTTGCGCTGGACAGACTAATGTTATTCCCAGGAAGTGCTTTAAACACATGTCTGTCAGTGCTGCATCGCCCAGGCTCTCGAATGAGATTGTATACACGCCATTTGATGCGCACTAGCATGGGGGGGGGGGAAGATCCTCATGGGAAACAACAAAAATTCATCGAACCTCGGCCTTTTTCTATCGAACAAAGCAAAACAAAACAAAAAAAAGAAGAAAAACAAAAAAGAGCAACGCTAACGGAAATAATCATAGGTGAGAAAGAGAGAAAGAGAGACAGGGACAGGGGCACGAGAGAGATGAGTGCTTTTTGGTTTTTTTTTCCCCTTTAGCATCCAATAATCCCACGATGAACTTTTCCACGCCTGTTTCACGCACAAGACAACATCAAAAATGCATTTTTGCTTCTTTCTGTCCGGCTCCACTCAGTAGTTCCCCGAAATTTCTTATTTCCTGCTCCGCTGGAAGAGCATGCGGCCGCTAAAGACGGAGCTGGAATCAAGTTCATTCTTTTGCAGTCCAGGTTCTGGAAGGAAGGGGGAAGTGGCGGCTGTTCGCTGCTCAGGGACTTTCTTGCCTTTTTGAGTATGAGCGAGTGCGGGGAATAGAGCGGTGACTGAAAAAGGAGGAAAGGATTCGGAGAACCAGAACCAGAACGTAGAGAAAATTCAAATCGACCTTAGTAATGCGAGGGGGAAGATTTTTTTTTAGAGGGCGGTAATGCAACTTAAGGCGACGGCGATCATCTTCTCTCATCCACTCGCTCCTTCACTCGCACTCGCACAACATGCGGGTGGAATAGGATAGAGACCTCAGGATATGTGTGTGTACAGTGCGTTACAGGGAGACCTTCAGCCTTTTGAACAAAAGAGATTGGGCAGAGCGGTGAGGAGCCGGGGGACACAAGGAGGAACAGAGCGCCATGGGATAGGGTGATGTGGAAAGAGTAGGAAGAGAAGTCAGCCAATAGCATCCATTCCATTTCTCCGTGCATGTTTGTTTGTATTTGGATGCCGTTCGTTTACAGCCCATTGTACAATCCAGAGGAGAACTGAAAAAGCGGCAAACGAACAAGTCAGTCGACTAAATGAAGTCTATAACATACGAGAGCATTTAAGGTTTTCTCAGAAAATGCTTGCGTGGCGTACGTCCGAAGAAATACATGTAGACCAGCAAATGTAGGACTAAGAGAAGGCGAAGAAGGGATGCGGACAAAACTGTGCCTCTATGCTCTCATGTCGAAGCGGAGGAGTACAAAGAGATACTTTTTAGTAAGTATGCGAAATCAGGACTCTCTTTCTCCTCAAGTGAATCCTATGCCGCCCCCCGCAGCAGCAGGTGCACATGAGTAAGAAAGAAAAGCCCGCATGGCCTACAAGAAGCGGTGTACATTTTCTATGGGCTGGAGAAAGAAGGCATTTTCCGGCATCCATCTCCAGAGCGAATGAACTAGCTACGAGGAAATGAAACGCTAGAGGTGTAGGCGTTTGGTCATCCTGGTAAAACGAATAAAAAGGAGGATTTTTGCTTGTCCGTGGAACTTTCATTTCAGGCACCGGGAACCACGTTTGCGTCTGATTGCAAAATGGTGTAAACAAAAAAAAAAAAAAAAAATGGGGGGTAGAAACTCAACCACAATGTACACATGAAGGTCCCATGTAGCTCCTTTCTCACCCATCTTCCTGTGAAAGAGAAGCAACGATAAGGGCGTCGTATAGACACATGAGTATTATGAACCATCATTTTTGTTGTTGTTTGCTTACCTGTAATTTTGCGTTGAGTGGAGCGCATTTTGTTCATGTATGCCGCTCACTAGACCCTGTTGTCCAATCGATAGCGCTCCTTGGCCAGAGAAGTTAAGCGTGTGCATATTCGCCGTGGTGATCCCTTCTCCAAAAAAAAGAAAGCAGCCAACCATTGTGTCCGATGGAGCACCATGGGGGCGTCTTCTGGGTTGAGAGTGCAGCAGCAACAGCCAATCAGACTGCATGACCGGCATTAGATCCTTCTTCGCTGCTCATGCGAAGAGAGGGGACAAGAAACTTGCACTGTGGTGCGATATGAGGGTGTATACAAAACCCAGAGAGCAGTGCATACACCAAATAGCATACACATGCTAACAGACGGTTATTTTCGAATACTATATCCTTACTCAATGGCCGTGAAGAAGCACACGATCATCTTGTTCTTAAAGAAATGAAATAAGCAAGCAGGACGTTAAAAAGTTGATTATGTCTCCTCTCTCTTTAGACTACTCATACGGCGGGCTAGTTTGTTTGTATCTCACAAACACATACCAAGTATATCAAAAATGCCTTTTGGCTTATTATTGGATTTGCTTATTGTATTCGTCCTCAGCCTCTAGGCCCTGTCCAAAGGGATTCCTTTCTCGCATTGTGCATGTAGTGTAGATTAGACTAGTACGCTGTATTCGCTATCAGAGCCATTGCCTATAAAACGGCCCTCCACCTCTTTTTTTTTTTTTTTTTCTCTCCTCGGCTTGATTCTTTCGTCCGCTTCTCTGCTTCCTCTTCTCCCTCTGCCCCTTTTCAACAAGGCACATACCTCTCCCTCCCCTGCTCCTTCTCCAAAATGTCGTCTGAACAAGTCGAGCACAAGAGAGACACTCCAGCGCCACTGGAGCATGTTATCTCGCACAGCACTAAGGTCGAGACGTCTTCGCAGGAGAGCATCGACGAGAAGGACCAGACTCTCTTTCAGCGTCGTCCCACCACCGAGGAGGGACTTGTGGATGAGAAGGCCCCTGTCCAGGATGCTGAGGATAACAAGAAGGTCTTCGGATTGCACCAGAGACGCTTCAGACAGCTTTCGCACTTGGTCTTCTGGTTGTGCTTCACAGGTACGGTTCAAGTTCTGATGTGGATGGCTAGCACCCTTACTCAGCAAGGGAAAGGAGAAAAAAGAAAGAGCAATCAGATCAATCGCAATGGCAGTGCAGCGTGGAATGTTATGCAGTGCTATGACATGGGTTATCGACGGGAAGTTATCCGGCGTCGTTCACTCTTGTTGGCCAACAGGGTCGCTTGGGTTTGTTTGTGTTTGTTGACGACGTCCTTGGGTTTTATTCGCCGTGGCAGTGGCCTGGGAATTTATGTGAGCGAGAGAACAGGCGAGGAGGGGAAATAAGGTGGCCAAAGACGCGCTGAGAAAAAAGACCCCCGCGATTCAGCTTGACAGATCCCATGCTGATGCCATTAGCATCGGCATGAGGATGCCTTTGACATCATCCCTTCATCCTGGTTGCAGCGAAGCGAGTGTGAGAGGTTTTTGCGGGCATCCAAACCCCTCTTTCCCCCCAAAGCCCTGAACGCTTCTGACAAACGCACGGCGTTTCTTTTCCCCTTGATAGCTTTCCTGATTGCTGCCATCATCTTGAATAAGAACGGCCCCATTTCGGTCCTTGCCGTCGCCTATGGCTTCACCACCCTGTACCTGATCGCGGCCCATACTCCCGACCGCACCTTTGCCCGCCCCACACATGCCATCTGGAACATGGGTGCCGGCGTTGCCAGCAAGCTTCCTCTCAGAGTCCGCCAGATCGTCGGTTACGGTATCTTCCCGGTTGCTTTGCTCCTCACCGCCGTTGTCCGCGCCGACAACGAACACGGCACCCGCGTGCAGCGCATCATCTCTCTCTGCGGATTGCTCATCTTTCTCCTTGCCCTCTATGCCACCTCGCGCAACCGCAAGTTGATCCACTGGCCCACCGTCGCAACCGGTATCGGTCTCCAGTTCTTCTTGGGTCTCTTCGTTATTCGCACTTACATCGGTCAAACCATCTTCTCGTACATCGGAGGCTTCATGGCCACCTTCTTGGGCTTCTCTTCCAACGGAATCGGTTTCGTTGTCGGCGATGATTTCATGAAGTTGTACGGCTCCTCGTTCTTGATCGGCGTCTTGCCCGCCATTATCTTCTTCGGTGCCGTCATCCAAGTCTTGTACTACTGGAATGTTATCCAGACTGCCATTGGTGCCATGGGCAAGATCATCGTCTATCTCTTTGAGATTTCCGGTGTCGAGGTCGTCGCTGCTTGCGCTGCTCCTTTTGTTGGCATGTCCGAGTCCGCTATGCTGGTTGGCCCTTACCTCGAGCACGCCACCAACGCCGAGATTCACCAAGTCATGGCTTCTGGATTCGCCACCATCTCTGGATCTGTGTACCTGGGTCTTGTCGGATTCGGTGCTTCGCCCACTCACTTGATCACCTGCTGCATCATGTCCGTGCCCTGCGCCATTGTCACCTCAAAGATGCGCTACCCCGAGGAGGAGGTTCCCCTGACCCGCGGTAAGGCCATCACTCTGGAGCGTCCCGATGCCGAGGATTCCTTTGTCCACGCTCTCGCCAACGGTTCGATCTTGGGTATGCAGCTCTGCATTGTCATCGCTGCCGTGTTGATCGGTTTCTTGTCCCTGCTCGGATGCGCCAACTATGTCCTCAACTGGGTCTTCCTATTCTTGGGCGTCACTGACTTGAGCATCCAGCGCGTTCTCGGATGGTTCTTCTATCCCTTCGCCTGGATCTTGGGTATCCCCTCCGCGGATGTGTACGAGTCGTCGAAGATGATGGGTATCAAGTTTGTCTTGAACGAGTTTGTCGCCTTTGCCGGTGCCCAGTCCGACGGCTTCTTCACCGAGGCCTATTCGGCCCGTGCCCAGTTGTTGGCCACCTTTGCTTGCTGCTCCTTTGCCAACCCCTCATCCCTGGGTTCGCAGATCTCGCTCTTGGGCAAGATGGCCCCTAACCGTGCTGGTGACATTGCCCGTGTCTCGGTCTCGGCTATTCTTGCCGGTGCCCTGAGCACGATCATGTCCGCCTGCATTGCTGGCGTTGTTCTGTAAAGACGCATATCTTGCTATTTCTTACTTCGCATTGTTGTATTTTTTTGCACAAAATGCCATATATCCTTTTTTATAGCTTTTTTCATTTTCTTTTCCTATGGTCGATTGATATAATGGGGAGGGTCATCAATCGATCGCGCCTGTGCTTTTATTAAAATACGCCCGCAATTCCAGCCCCATTTGTCGTAATAAGGGCAAATTACAACGCAACACATCTCGCTTCCTCGCATTTTTCTTAATATTGAATGTCAATACTGCTTTTTTGAAAGTGAAACAAATGGCCTCTCTCAATTGAAAAAAAAAAAAAAAAAGCGTTCAACGGATCGCGTCCACGCGCGCGAAGAGATAAAATTAGCCTTCCTTGCTTCCAGGTGTTAAGGGGGTACGCGAGTGTTTGGTATAACCAGAAGAGGCAGAAGCCCGAAAGCGCTAGGACGACAAAAGAGCCCGTCGCATGCATATTCCTCGCTTCATGCCCATGTCCATAGTAGTCTGTCATAGGAGTCCTCATGTAGAGAAACTCAGTGCCTCGTGCTGGTGTGTTGCTCTGCTGTTTTTTAACTTGGTGTGCTAGCATGATTTAACTAAAAATTTCAGCTCACTTCCAGCCCGGAATCAGCACAGCCAGCACAACCAGCTCAAATTCAGCACGGCCAGCACCATTTCGCCTGCATGGTACAATACGATGCCCATGTATTCACGCATGCAATGCTATTACCCCGAGTGGTTTTTTTTTTTTTTTTTTTTTTTTTTTTTTTAGATGCATGCATTCTCTACTAATAGTGTCTCTTTACCGTTTCTTTTCTCCAACACCTGCCTCCACAGCTCACGGTTGTCTTTACTCTCTCACCTTTTCGATCTTCCACGCCTCACCAAGACTTTTATAAAAAAAAAAGAAGCCTCGAACATGAACGCCTATGATAGCAACCATGAAGACGACTTCCAAAACGATCAATGGGATGACGACTATAGCGCTGAGGAGAGTGAGATCGCTGAAGAAGTCCCAGTACTTCATGACGCTAGTCATCTTTGGAGCAATCCGGTGGCACCTTCACCAAGTACAGTCGACCTACAAAGCCAGGCCCTTTCATTGAAGGGCAGTCTGCAACTATTCCAACGTCTGCTGCTACTACTATGCTCTCTCCATTAAGCAGAATGCGATATACCTCAGCATCGCTGGAAGATCTGGCCCAGGATCTGGCTCTTTACCAGGATCGGCGCCGGGTCCCATATGGGGCTTAGTACCAGGCTCCATATCAGGCTCCGTACCAGGCCTCGCACTAGGCTGCGTATCAGACTCAGGATCAAACGCCTTCTACGCAGAATCACAAATTCAGCCGCGCCCAAACTTTTCACTCTTTGCCTCGTCTGACTCGCGAGCGTAGTCTCGATACTGGAAGAAGATCGCCATATTCAGCGCCTTCACGGTCCATTATTCCATCCCTAGCGCGTTCGCCCTCGTTCTCGGACCAGTCGATGTCTGCACGGTCCATTTCAAGTCGTGGATCGAACAGTGCTTCGTTTAGGAATTCGTCCATGATGCATGCGTCTCATGTCGACTTTACCCGGTATTATGGTCTACAACTCGGCAGACTTCCTCCCGTGGGTGCCTGCGTGGCTGTTGGGAAGACTTATCTCGCTCTTATACCTATCAGGGACGTCGCTCCACGTCTCGAGATATCATCAATCCGCAGGTACTTCTTCGCAAAAATAAGAACAGAGTGCGACGATCCTGACGCCTCAGGCGACATGTTCTGCCGAGTCGTTACTAACGGTCAGCACTGTGTAGCGCATGAGACACGTGAAAAAGGAACACCCTCTGATGCTTGATCAACTCATCGACTTCTGAATGGGCCAAGGAGAAGACCCTCTTGCCTCTAATCCCGTTACATCTCGGCAACCTGACTCGATGTTCCGTCGATCGACAAGACCGGGACACAACAAACCTCAAGATGATAATAGAATGCGCGAGCTCTCAGTCGTTTTGGCAAAGGGCATTGCACTCGGCCAGTATCCAATCTCAATTACGGAAAGTGATCTGGTGAAGAGCTTGGTGCGCTTCTTCGGCCCGAGCTGTGTTGAACCAAGCCGTGACTCCAGCGAGGACTCTTTGATGCGTGTTTACTACCAATTGGCTCATGATGTGAAGCAGATTTTTCTGAAAGACGTCGCTGTTGGGTCATTCACTGCTGATACATGGTCGAGCAAAGGAAACCGCAAATTTTTAGGTCTGACTTTTCACTACCTTCAACCAGACTTTACTCCACGATCTGTGGAAATCGGCTTCGTACCCTTGGAACCCTCACACAGGAGAAATTCTCCGAGATGTGATGCGTAAGTGAGCTATACAATCTATAAGTGCATGTGTTGCGCTTGCATGACATATGGATTATTGACGTTCAAGCGTCGCCTTTTTAATATTGTCTAGCGAAAATTTTTGAAGAATGGGGTCTTCAGAATAAAGTCGCTTGTGGACGACGGATCAAGGAGCCAATATTAAGAAAGCCATGGGTCTTCTCAGCGAAACAAAGAGTTATGAATGGTGTCCCTGCTCTTCCCACAACATACAGCTATGCGTGAACACGGCCATCTCGGAAGCAGCAGATGTCGGGGCTTTGCTTGATAAATGCCAAGAGCTCTCCTCATTTTTCAGGAATGTCGCATATTTCACCAGAGTTCACTGTATATTTAGTTTAACAAGTGTACCTCCAGCTCACTATTATATTTAATACAAATAGATACCCAATCGGTGTGGTGTGTGGAGCCACTCATTCTCAATCCCAAAAATATCTCAAGGAACAACGATGTTGCTAGCCGCCTTTTGAAGTCTGCCCAGAAATCGATGGATCCTTCAGCCAATACACTTAGACCGACGAGCCATTGTCCGACACGCTGGAACTCGAGATATCTTATGGGGACGCGCGTGGTGCAGCTCTTTCCTACTATTAACTCCTCAGTTCTCAACATGACGGGTCCTGATGCGTCAAGAGAGGCTAGGAATGCACCGAAGAAAACGCAGAATATTATAATTGACCAAGACAAAGCCTCCACCCTATAAGAAATCCTTGTCCTTCTTGGATCAGTCAACGACTTCACTAGGTAAGTCAGTATTGACCGCACGCCGATCGTTTCCATTGTTTACCCAACCATCCACAACTTGATCAACAAGGCAAGGATGCCTGCAGCCAATCGTACAGTGGAGGAATTTCGAAACAAGTTTGTGTGCGAGCTAGAACGACGATGGAATTCACAACATATACCGGACGCTGTCCTCATCGCGACTTTTATGAACTCAGCTGATACCAACCACGCCATTTTCAGTAATATGGTACAACGCGAGAACGAAAGTGTAAGCCTACGAGGTTACGCGGAAAGTCAAATCCTCAAGATGTTACACTCCATGGTCAAGAATGGCTTCCGCTTCGACGATGCAATGGCAATGGGTGCGCGTGGAGACGATACCGACACTCAGTATTGGACAAGGAGGTTCAATGACGAGCTTAAGCGTTACGACATCGATGTGAAGGAAGTTCCTTGCGACACGTATCGGACTGAGCCACATGTTTGGTGGAGGCACAGAGTGAATGCGTTTCCATATTTGCCAAGCATTGCCCGCGTGTCCCTCTCCGTTCAAGCGTCATTGGTATCTTCGGAACGCCTGTTCAGTAGCGCTGGAGGCATTCTTACGCCTAAGCGAGCTAACTTCTCGGACTGCCTGTTTTACCGTACTTTACCAATTAGAAGCCTGAGTTCCTTCATCTCGCAGGATAAATAACTAGATATGTTTACACACAAAAAAAAACGACTCGGCGTAATAGCATCGCATGCGTGAATGCATGGGATCCCGTGTAGAGTTACACAGCGATATTGGCATCGTATTGTACCATGCAGGCGAAATGGTGCTGGTTGTGCTGAATTTGAGCTGGTTGGGCTGGCTGTGCTGAATTTGCGCTGAATTTGAGCTGACTGTGCTGGTTGTGCTGAATTTGAGCCAAGAAATTTCAGCAGAGCACTTCCAAAAGCGCGGTGTAACACCCTCAGTTCTTGAAGTGCGCTTCTGCTTCCTCTGGTTACACCAAACTCTTGCGTACCCCCTTAACATCTGGAAGCGTACATGAAAGCGCGCTTCGCTTTTAGAACTGAGGAAGACTAATTGACACCGTAATAAAGGAGCCTCTGCGTAAAACCACGGGCAGTTGGTGTACCGATTGGGAAACGGGATGAGATGTCGGACGGTGTTCGAAAGCAAGTTTCTTCGTCCCTTCACCAGTGAGCGAACGCGCACAACGAGCCCAAACGCACGTCCGACAACGATTCCAGCGCCAGTGTCTTTAACATTGCCGTGGCTCTGTCCTATTTTCACGCCAACAGTTTTCCCTCGTTAACGTTCTCATTTCGCGAATGCTAATGAGGGGGGAGGGCCATCCATAGCGCTGCAGCGCACAACTGCTTCAGGCATCTTCGATCGCGTTGTGCTGTGGAGCCTTGAATGGATCCAAGAAGCAGAATAGCAATGGTTCTGGATCCAAGGTAGGTATAACGTTAAAAGTACATACGTATCTTACAAGACTCTTTGACTGTCGCAAGCACAGAGCCTAACTTTGGGTCTCGGCACACGATTTACGGCTGGTATGCAGCCGATTCAGAGAGGTGAGCAGATGCACAACATGAAGCCGTCACGGGGCCCGACATCTTTCTTGTTACAAGTGTTCGAGACTGTACCAGAGAAGGTATCATAGGAAGCAATGACCAGGCGGTACATTGCCAAGGCAAAGAGCAAGCAAGTGTCTCTGTGCAAAGCCCTGTTTGGAGGAATTCACAGTGTAGATCGGCGCCATCTAGGCACCTCGATAGCTTTACTATACACTTTATGGGGACTGAAATGGAAAAACCCGCGTTTTATAGAGTCTGTTCATGTAAAGAATATTCAACTGGGAGAGTCAATCGCAGTAGCGCGGTAAGCGGCCTTTTTTTTTTCTGCTTAATATAGTCCGCGTGCCTCCTCCCCAATTTTGTTCAGCTGGTCATCTTCGCTCCTTGATTGTTATACTTGAGTCGAGAGTGCTGTCAAGCAAGGCATCTTTAACGTCCAGTTCCTGATGCTTAACGAGACAATGCGGCTACAAGCATTGACACAAAATGAGCTGGTTCAAAGTACGACTCGCAACATAGATCAAGAACAGGGCAATCATAGCTGTGAGTTTAGCCCAAGGAGAGGCCTGCTCAGCGTGCGAATCTGTTGCATGCCGGTGCATCGTGGGCTCCTTTGCCCGCGCATCGACATGCTTGGACAGGAAATTATATTCGAATACGAAACAGACTACGCCCAAAAGAGTACCGCACACGTTGCAGAGTGCTCTGGTTCAGAGTGAATGCAGAAAGCAGCATGAGCGATATACCTGGCCTGTCCTTGTTCCTCATGAGCCCTGCTTTTCCCACACTTGTTTCTTTGTCATCTTTGTAAAGTAAAGTAGAGTAAAGTAAAGTAGTAAATAGGATAAGACCCCCCGAAGGAGGCCAAAAAACCCCCAAGGCCAAGAACCCCCAGCTATTTAGCCAGTGGTCAAGCACCTCAAGGGATGCTACGTGCCATGCTGAGCAAGCACGAAGACTTCGAGGGGAAAAAGAAAGAGGGGGAGGATGGTCTTTTTATACTCCACAGGAGGTAGTCACTTAGCGCAACAACTGATCACTGATCTGATCGTTGGACCGCATTGGCCGGTTGACAATTGTGGGACCCTCGATCCAAAGACGCAGCAGTCAATTTGCATACCCGGGAATAGCGCATGACTTCTGTTCAGCAGTGCTATCGAGAGTGAACTTCAGCCGAGTTTTAACAGCGGTCAAGGAGGGACCCCTCTAGGCACACACGCACACACGCACACACGCACAATCAAACAACGCTGCAGACATCCTGCTTCCTCCACTGCTCCACTGCTCCACTGCTCTGGACCTGCGAGAGTCCGTTTGCTAACCAACACAGTTCACCACATCAAGTTGGAGTGTGAACCTTGACCACTCTGATATCTCATAGTGCCTGAGCCCATTCTTTGGTTTGTTTACCTCGCACATTGTTTTGCTCTCTGCTTCGCCTATCAGTATCCCTGAGCAGCAGTAGCCATACAGCTGCAGCGGATCACCGCAGAGGCCAGCAGAGTTTCAGAAAGGTATGTCTTCAGGGCCCAGTCTTTGTTATTCTCTCTTGTGGATAAGAAGTGCCTGTGTGTGACTTCTGGCTTCTTAACGGGCTTCCTGTGCTTGCTTTTGTACAAACTGCTCTTCGTGTAGCTTGTGCTCCCGTCTGCTTCGAAAGAGACGAGGCAGCAACCATGCACCGTCTGCTCAGAGCGAGAGCCTCAGTCCAGTCAATCTCAATCTAGCACGCTGCCCAGCGCGTCGGGCCCGTCGAGTCCACCAAGTCTGAAAATGAAGATATGAAAAAGCTATGTGCGCTCCACTCCTCCCATTCTTCTCCCCTCCTCTCCTCACTCCACTCCTCCCATTCTTCTCCCCTCCTCTCCTCACTCCATCCCACTCCACTCCCCCTACCATTATCGTACTCGACCCCTTCATCACCCCCATCGTCGCCAGGACTAACACCATGTAACTACGTTTACGGCTTTATTGGCTGCCGATCGTATCGTTCTTGAGCATACTCCATGCGGCGAATCTTCTGGTTTGGGCTACTGCACATTTTTTTTTATATAACAAAAAAGGGGCGAAGCACCGTTTTCACACCTTGGCCTCGAGGCAAAGGGGTTTGATTAAAAAGCGTCGTCCTTCTCAGTCAACTTTCCGGAGCCATAGGCTGAAAAAAGATAATGTAGAAGAGCAAACATCAATCAGCGTGACTACAAACTGTCGGGTTTGGGCAATCGGTGGTGTTGGAAAGAAAAGAAAAGAAAAAGAAAAACAGCGTATAAAGACAGCCAGCATCTCCGTATACTCTATTCCCCAGGATATCCTTCTAATGACCCCGGACTACTATACAATTATTCCGTTTCGCGTCCTCATCGCGCGCTTGCTCTCCCTGCATCATCGCTATATCTATCGGCAGGGAATTCTCATCTAACAATCCGCCTCTCAACTAGATATGCCACCCTATCTAGATGACGACCCCTCTTTCGCCACTGAGGAATCCTTCCGGGACCCTATACACCTCTGTGCCAACACCATACTCTTCAGCATCGCCCCCTTCACCTTATGTGCCCGCAGTGTCGACAGTTGGTCGCTCTCTTCCACCCTCAGGCGGCCCATCATCACCTTGACCCTTTGGAGCGTTGCTATCGGCATCTTATCCGACATTTACATCCTGTTCAACTAGGAAAGCTGCAAAGATCCGTACTTTATCAACACAGACGAGATGTTATATCCAATACGGGGTCAGCAACTGTGAAGTCCTCTGTGGTATCTTGCTCATCATTGAGAGATTCATGATTATCTATCGAAGACACAATTCCAGGTGGAATCATCACGCTGTGTACCAACCAGATCCTTCACCGCCTACGGACAATGATGTCAGGCAGCGAACAACTCTAGAGGGGTAATCGAGCTGATGACTATTTCATTTAGTCAGAATATCGACGGTGCCGCGCTACTCAGCGGCTTTACTTGACAACCATGTGTAATAACCGCGTTGTGTTAAATCCGGGGACCATCCCCATCCCCCATCATCGTTTCTCCAACCCCTGTGTAACACAGAGTGTCCATGCGCGCTTGTTCTGCCATGCACACCACGAGAATCAAAACGTCTTTTGTCTTTTCTTTTCTGATCATATAAGCGAATAAGCGGCGAAGATATGAGATGTTGTGTGATTGCCGGCGCCCATGTGGGGGGAAGGGTCTCTCATTTCTGTTCTAGTGGGTCACCAATCAGGATGCGGACTCGAAGGAATCGTCCTCAAACGAGTCAAACGAAATTCACCCAAACGGATGTTTCGCTCTGGGGAGTGGAGGGAGGGTTATCTAGCGTTTTGTTTACATCGCTGCAATGCTCCCTGGCCATGAGACGACTTTTTTTTTTTTACAGGAAAAAAAAGGGCGCCTTCTATCACTCTCTCTTCATCGCTTCACGGCTGGCCCTCCCTCCGTCACCATCTCTTCCACTCCACCCTTGCTCCTCACAGCACTCTTTTGCCCTCACTCTTCTTCTTCTCTCCACGACATCCTCTGCTGAAATTGCTTTTCGCCTCACTTGATAACTAATTCAGATATCCAAGCAAGGGCTCGCAGTGGATCACTTCCAAAATACATCAACGACCTATAACTTGCCCCTCCCTTTTTTTTCTCACTCTGCAAAGGCAGCAGACTCTTCCTCACACTATCCATTCATTTCGCTCGCGGTCGTTGGACACAGATGGCCATGTTCTTTGAGAGATTGAATTACAATATGGCGATGTCTCCCATCGGAAGATACTTTCGTCTCGAGGGCTCTGGTGCGCGTCGGGAGCGACTTGGCTCCAAATTCACTACAGAGCTGCGTGCTGGTCTGACTACATTCGTGACCATGGCAAGTTGAAGGGATTTCCGGATGGGGAAGCAAAAGAGCGCACCTGAAGGACCGAAAGAGGGAGCTGTCTTCTCTTTCATCCTTTTATCGCAGTGAATTCTGTTGAATATGGTGTGCGTTGACAGCGTTAGTCCTCTTTTGGTTACACACAAAAATTAACACCTTCTGTTCCGCATAGGCCTACATCATCTCGGTCAACGCCCTAATTGTCACGGACTCTGGTGGTCCCTGTGTCTGCAACGATGCTGGCAACACCACCGATGTCGGCTGCTTCAATGACCCCGACTACGTTCAGTGTCTTAGGATACTCAAACTCGACCTCATCACTGCTACTGCCGCCATCGCCTGTCTCTCTACGCTTCTCATGGGTCTTTTTGCGAACCTCCCTCTTGGTCTTGCGCCCGGTATGGGACTGAACGCCTATTTTACATACACGGTCGTGGGATTTCACGGCTCCAAGGCGATCAAGTACGAAACCGCCCTCGCTGCCGTCTTTATAGAGGGCATTCTCTTTGTGCTGCTGTCAGTCTTTGGAATCCGACAATGGCTCGCGCGGTTGGTCCCACAGTCGATCAAGATCGCTACGGGTGCCGGCATTGGATTGTACTTGATGTTCATCGGTGTCCAGTCTTCGGCTGGTATTGGGTTGATCGGAAGAGATGATGCCACGCTGGTGACCCTGACAGGATGTATCAAGGATGCGACGGGCCTATGTGAGGATGGAACGCGCATGCGGAGTCCGACTACTTGGATGGGTATCTTTGGATTCGTGATCATATCGATCTGTCTACTCTACCGCGTCAAGGGTGCGGTCTTGGTCGGGATCTTGTTCATTTCAATCTTGTCCTGGTTCCGGGGCACGACATTCACGTACTTCCCGTACACGGACGCCGGCAACGCCATGTTTGATTACTTCAAGAAAGTTGTGACCTTCCATCCGATCGAGTATACGCTGGGAAAGATGAACTTTCAGCTGAATAACTCGGAGATTTGGATCGCGCTGATCACATTCTTGTACGTCGATATCATGGACACCACAGGAACGCTGTATTCTATGGCGAAGTTTGGAGGATTCATGTACAAGAACGGAGACTTTGACGGATCGTCAGCGGCGTTCTTGTGTGATGCGACCTCTATATCGATCGGGGCCTGCTTTGGTGTCCCACCTGTTACAGCGTTTATCGAATCCGGCGCCGGAATCACAGAGGGTGGCAAGACCGGTCTGGCCTCGGTCGTCACGGCGTTCCTGTTCTTTATCTCACTATTCTTCTCGCCGATCTTTGCGTCGTTCCCACCCTGGGCTACTGGTCCCGCACTGATCGTAGTCGGGTCGATGATGATCAAGTCTGTGCGATCCATCAACTGGGACTATATCGGCGATGCCATCCCTGCGTTCTTGACGATCGCGTTGATGCCTCTCTCATACTCGATCGCGTATGGCCTGATTGCGGGCGTAGGATCCTATGCGGTCATCAATGGGAGCGTGTATTTCTTGGAGATCATCTCTGGAGGCAGGTTCACGCCCGAGGACAAGGATTTGAAGGAGCCGTGGACGAATGAAGGATTCACACTGGCGAATGTGCTGCCTGGATGGGTCCAGAGATTGATTTGCAAGGTGCGCGGGGAGATGTATATCGATCCATTGGATGTGCTTGAGGAGGAGGAGCGGCTGGAAAGGGAGGCTGCGGCGAGAGCGGAGGAGGATACGAAAATTCATCTACATGGAAATGAAGTTCATGATGTGGCCGATATTCTGCAGGGAGCTCATGGTGGACATCATGGCATGGAGTATCCGTCAAGATCGTTACAGTTGCAGCAGCAACATGCCACCTCGGATCACACGGAATCAATTGCCGAGAGCGGGATTAATGGGACGCCTAGGTACTGAACGGCTAGAAAACAAAAAGAAGCGTGTTCTCCTGCTTTGTCTATACCAAATTTATTCGCGTCGAAATAAAAGCGCGCAGGATATCGTTGACGGCACTGACACCTCTCTCTCACGATGAAAAGGATCTTTTTGGCGACGTTAACAACTGGAACGCGGTGTCGCTGTTCATTTAGTTTCGATTAGCGATAGTCTTTGCCCAAACTACAAACTGGCCACACTAGCAGAGAACCTGCGTTGTCCAGATGTGGTGCTAATGGTTCCTCAGGGTACTTGGATGTTATCCCGCGTATGAGAGTGCGGTTGCGCTTAAAGATATTTGAATGTTGTCTGAACTTTATTTCTCGCGTCTCTCATCCCACAAATGACAACGTCCGTCCCAAGCTCTTTCATAGACGCGTGCTGTGCGACGATCTCTTGATCCAAATCGGGTTCGGTCTAGACTAAACGAGCAATTGGTCTCCCTAGCCAAGCAAGGCAATACAGTTGCCGAAGATGTGGGATGGCATTAAGGATTTCATTTGTTCCGAGGAGCAAGAAGGAACAATCGTTCCAAAACAAACAATCCACGACTCCCCCTGCAGCGTCTGAGATACAGAAAAGGCAAAAGATGTAGTCTATCTTACCTGTCTCTTTTACCTTTGCTCGGCGGAAAGAAAAAACTGTTATTTGCTATACACTTCGGGGATATAAAATAAAAATAAAAATATAAGTCAAACTAAGATACAGACCGTGAATGAGGACAGGCCAAAAACTAATGGTGCGTCCCTGAGATTGTCTGCTTGGTAGACTTGGGCAGCCAGGTTTAATGACACATGTCGCCAGTTGACTACATCACAGTCCTTATGCATAGTTTGCTTGGTCACTCCCGCGTTACTCCACTGCAATTCTCAAAGGCAGCTCCACAACACGAACGTGAACGAAATGACTTCGCCATACATGTACAATCGGATGTACCAGATACATTCTAGGACATACGCAATCATGTCGTCATTGGGCACGGAGGAAAACTTTTCTATCTCCATCCAAAAGTACGCAAGGAGCCTGAGACCTGGTCCAGTCGTCGTATCTTTCTCTTCACGACGAGAAAGCGGCTACGGGAAACGCACTTGGCGATCCTCAATTGCTTTAGGAAAGGTAGACGCGTAGTCGCGGACTCGCTCAAAAACTATAGTCCAAAAAGAAAGTTCAGCACAGCATGAGTTGAATACAGGGTAGATCCACATACAATCCTCAAGAATGTAGACTACAAGGCCATGTTGTGTAACGTGCTGCTGAAAAAGTTGAAGTGAATATAAATATATGCAAATGTCGCCCCTGCAAAAAAGAGAGAAAAAACTCCTTCTTACACACATACAAAAGCCAGGAAACTGGTACAAATGCCCTCTCGTCTCTCTCTCATCACGGCAGCAACAGCAGGTACAGAGTAAGAAGAAGAAAATAAAATGACGAGCAGGATATGCGGCCTCCAGAGTGGGTGATGGGTGGTTGCGCAGGTGTGCATGCGTGAAATAGAGCCTTGTCAGAAAGTCGCGGACCAATATTTTTTTTAGAATAGCTTCTCAATTCAACAAATAAGGTTGCGTCTAAATAAACCGCCGTCAACCACTTCGATGTCATGTCTCCTCACCGCCATTATCTTCACCAGCTGCATCCACCTACAGAGCTAGTAGCGCGTTAATCGATACTGACTAGGTATTCAATTAAAATATAATTTTCCAATGAGGACAAAACAAGACAACTTTCTTGAATTGCTGGGACGACCACATAAAGCTGTCCTGGAAAAGATTCACTTTATGCTCCGCGGCCAAAGCTGTTAGAGTTATATTTTGGCAATTCTAAATCAGATTGAATACTACCCCGTTTTGGCAACCCACTTGCTTTTGCAATTGAAGATAGGGAGGAGGAAGAGGATAGGACGTGTGTAGGATAGGATTGGGGATGGATGCAGATTGGTGGCGAAGGCATTAAACTGAAAGAGCTATTGAGAAATCATGTTGCAGACCTTCTGGCGAGGACTCTGGAGTTCATATCTGCTTTAAATAGCAAGTGGCCATGGTATGAGAGAGAGAGTAAAGGATGGCCTTTTTTGTTGTTTGGACTTAACAGGTATCTCCGGCCTTGGCAAACAGCTTTGTTGACCGCTTTCTCCTCCCCTCTTTCTGTTAACGACTCTGTTGCCCCATGCACCCTGCCTTTCCCACTGCAAACGAGAAAATTCTGATATCACTCTTTTTAAATGACCTTTTGGACACAGCACTGTTCACTGTTCAACTGCACACTTCACAGCCAGCACACTAGCTCAATTCTCCATCTCCATCTCCCAGCAGCAGTATAAATACCTTCTCCCTTCTTACTATCTGGCCTCCCGCATTTCGCTCTCTCCTCACTACCATTCCTGTGCTCGTTGTCTTTTCGTGCTAGTCTGCATATAGCAAACAAAGCCGGCAATTGTTTGTTCTCTCCTGTCCTTTCCTATCCTTTTCTTTTCTTTCCTTTCACATCAACCATTGAAAAGAACTAGTTCCTTTCTCCTCCTATTTGAGTAAGAACCGGCGCACTCGCCACTTTGCTAAGCACGCGTTTTTTTTTTCTCCCCAAGCTTTTTTGTTCACGAATCCAATTTTCTTGCTTTCCTGTAGCTCACCCCGATTTCGTGTCCCCCCACAATCCATCCCTTTCCTTCTCAGGTCTCTCGGCCTCGGCTTTGTCTGCCTGCTGCTGCTATCTCGCTCGCTCGCTACGCTTTGTCCCCTAGCGGATTCTCCATCCAGCCTTATTGGTTGATCGTTTGTCGCCCTTTGCTCCTTGCCTCTGCCCGTTCCCGACCAGTCTCTTGTCCTTGTCGGCAACCAGCCAGGTTACACCAGACACGAACAAACATATTGAGGAAGAGCTAAGGAGCGAGAAAGAGAAAGAGAGAGAAAGAGAGAGAAAGAGAGAGAAAGAGAAAGAGAGAGAGAAAGAAAGTTCAAGAGTGAGAAGTGTGCTGTCGTTGAGAAGAGATAAAGCTCTTTTTAAGAGAAGGGGAGCCGGCATAGACATTGATGCCAAGTCGCTGAATGATGCAAAGCTTAAGCCCGACCGAGTCTGTACTGATGGCTCCGTCGATTGTTTCTGACAGCATGGTCAACAAGAGCCTTCGAAACCAACTGAAGAGGCTGGAGATCAACCCCCGGTCTTCTTCGTCTAATATGGGTGTTGATGGCAATGGCGGCGGCCATGATGGTAGTGGTGGAGGTGGTGGAGCTGTTCCGTCGAGTGGCAAGATGTTGAGGAGACGCGCCCGAATGGACAGGCCTTGGAAGAGGGTGACATCTACGACGCCACTATCATCATTCTCAAAACAAGGTCAGGGACAACACCAGGATGATGGTATTGGTGGCGTTGCTGAGTCGAATCTCGGGATCGGATCAATCGACGGTGGTAAGGGTTCAAGAGCAGTGACAGGAGGTGCAGAGAGGGATGAGATGGCCGATGGAAATGGGCGGAAAAGAGGACGGGGAAGGAAACAGGCGAGACAGACCAAGCACAGTGACCAGAATGACGGGGACAGTAGCGTAACAGGAAGTGGGATCGGCAATGGGCGGAGGGCTAACAGGAGACGATCTGGATCAAGGAAGAGAGACGCCGCACATGCATCGGATCGGAACCAGAACCAGACTCCGTACCGGAAACAGAGCCAGATGTATTACCGACACGCGCAGAACAACACTCAACAGCAGCCAAGATCACCGAATACGATAATGAAGAGTTCACTCTTGCAGGGGATCCAGTCGCAATCGCTTCAGTTCAGCCAACTGACCCAATTGAAACTGCTCCAATACGAGTTTTTGATGGATGAGTTCCTTGAGGTGATGCGCCTCCTCCCTTCGCTCCAGGTCCTTGATCTTGATATTGTCGCGCTAGTATCGATCAGATCCTCGACGCATACGTACTGCCATGACCAGTATCGGCAACAACAACAGGTACGGCAGCAACAGCACACGAATATGATGGACACGGACACTTCTTTTGAAAACCAGGACGGAGAATGGCGCTCGAACGTACAAGGCAAAAATAACGAAGCCATGCTTGTGGATCAAGACGAGGAACGGACGCAATGGGATAGTAGCGGTGGATCACAGCAGCACAGTCGATGCCAAAATTACGGCGATGGGTTTCAGGGCAAGGAAAAGGACGGTGGACCGCGTTGGCGCTCGACATGCCAAGAGTGCGTCCAGCGACTTCGATCACAGCATCAGTTCCATTCGGTCAACTCGTTGACATTCAGAGGCACGATTATCGTCCCGGAGGTGGTGGCGTTCTTCCCGAATCTGGGGACACTGGCATTGGAAGAGGGACTTAGTCGATTGGCCCCGTATCCCAGCTTTGACAGCAATGGATTCAGTAGTAGGGCCGACACGGACGGCTGTATGAATAACAACGATAGTAATAGGGGTGGTGCTTACGGAAGCGGAAACTGCAGCAGTAGCTTCTGTATGGAGAGCGACAGCGACAGCATGGATGTAACGGTTAGTCGACTGTCGAGCATGGTCGACGACTTGGCACAGACACTCTTGAATGGTTGCCCCAGCTTGCATCGACTTGTCTTGAACGAGCCATTGTTAGTAGATGATTATCTAGGCCAGGAGCTGCACCGACATGGTGGACCGCAGCGGCTAACGCTGGTATTGAAGGCGATCCCGCGGTTGGAGCAGTTTGTCGTACATTCGAAGGTGGTGGCCAGATGCCCCGGCTTGGTGGAGACCTTGCTTGAGTACCATTACCCGCATCTCACGTCCTTCCAAGTTCTCGATGATGCAGAGCAGCAACACCAGCACCAGCTATACCAGCAGCAGCAACAGTACAGCAAGCCTCCTTTTGCTCAGGTAATAGCAGTGTGGATACTTTTCTATGAACTCTGTTATTGAGAGTATCCATGGGCTTTGCTTCGGCGGATATTGTTCAGAAAACGCACACACACACACACACACACACACACAGACCTTGAAAATACACCACCTCCTCATCTCTCTCAACAATAACAGAAGCAACAGCAACAACAACGATAACAATCGGTTACTTTGCCTAACGAGTATTCATCTTGCACACCCTCTTCAGCGTGATCAACTGCAGTCTCAGCCTCTGCCCCATCGGTCGCAGCAATTGTACCAGCAACGGTACCATGAACAGCAGCAGTACCAAGAGCAGCACGACCCGAACCAGAGCCAGCGCCAGCAAGCCCCATTCCTGCAGCAGACCCTTGAGACCCAACGACAAGAGCAACAGCAACTCGACACGTTACTCCAGCTTCGCAAGGCCTGTTTCCGGATCCTGGAATGCTGTCCACAGCTCCAGACCTTTGAGTCCAAGGTGCCACTTTCACTCCAGGACCTGATCGCGTCGATCCCTCGATGGGCTTGTGGGCATTTGCTGACTGTGCTAAGACTTGAGATCCAGGAGCTTACCGTCGACGAGAGATTGGATCTCGAGGAAGAAGAGGTGATGCAGATGTTTATCAAGAGTCTGTTCAAAGGCACCAACAACTGCGGCGATGGAAATATTAGCGGCGCGGACAACCGTTCGGACGCTTCTTTGGCTAGGGGGTCGCAGTCTCAATCGATCAACGCATTATCTTCGCTTTCAAAACCGTCTAGTGCGTCCTCGCCGTTCTACCCATCCAGCGATTCTTCATACAACCTACCTAGCGACCGTTCGTCCGGCTGGGCATCAGGATCAGGAGCTGGGTCAGGAGCTGGATCAGGATCTGATTGGTCGAGGCCCGCATCTGCGGCGTCCGGCAGTGGTGCCTCTGGATCCTCCATATCGGGGTCTGATGCATCGTCCGGCGCAGCCTCTCAACAGGACTCGATCTCGTCGTCGTCAAGAGCCGTATATAGCAGTGACTCATCATCCACGTCGTCAGACCATTCCTGCACTCCTGCGAACAACAGCAACGATAACTGCAATAGCAACAGTAACGACTGCAGCAATAATAATGACTCTATGTCGCCAACCCCATCCTCTGTACAACTCACATCAATATTACCGTCAAATCTACCCACCGTGACCGCCAACAATACCTCCTCAGGCAGTGATCAGAGCAGTGCTTCCAGTTGGTACCAGCGCCACTACCTACGTTCAGTTCCGCTACCTCATTCTCAAGGTCAAACTCTAGGCCAGGGATACGAGCATAGACAGGGGCAAGGAGGACGCCATCGCTTACCTCTACCACCACCACCACCGCCGCCGCCGCCACCGGCAAACTCAGCGATGCCCATGTCTGCATCTTCGTCCTTGGCATCCCCGGGGGGATGCGCCGACTACTGCCAATTCAAGTCGGTCGGCCGGCTCATCGCGCTGCAGTTCTTGGTTGAGCATCATTTGATTTATCTCCCTAAGCTCGATCGTTTCTTCCTTGGAAACCGTATGTATAAAATTCCGACACAGTGTAGTAGCACTGTCTCTTAAGGAGGAATCTACGGTACCAAAGGCAGGGAAAGTGTCTAACAATAAAAGGCGGCTAGTAAACAAGCGCGGACAAAATCGGAGATACATGCTCTCGTACCCATTATAGGCCTATTTCTCTATAAAAAATGTTTAAGCCCACAGTGCTATATTTAATGCAGTGACAAGGGTTGTTATCTGTCCTTCTAGACAACAACTTCAGCTGAAGCTAACGATCCAACGGAAGATAAGTGCGCATTAATAAGAAGATTTGTTTTCTCCTCAGCGAAAACCCGATATGCATGTATAGACAATATGAGTTTGCTGCTGCGTGTCCATAGGTCGTTAGGTTGTCCACAATAATTTGGCAGGAGCTTGGGTACAAAAAAAAAAGGAAAATAATGTTGGAAGCCGTAGTGGGATTGATCCTAATTCAAGCGACTAGTGCTCGTGTCCTGACGATGACAGAAGGCATGAGTCCAAGGTACAGCTGCCTGCTTTTGGTCCGTCCGCATATGTAGAGTTGCTTGAGTGTGTGCGGGGAGAGTCATTCGCAAATAAGGATTTGAGATGGGCATTGAAGTTGTATAGCACGTTGGCATATTGGCATTTCTGGTGAGTGGTGGATCTGTTTTTCTGGATGGGTGAGGATGATATTCTGTGGACCGTCTGTAAACATCCAGGCTGGACATGTCCTCTTTTATTTGGTTTTTTGTGGCGCGCATGTGTGTATTGGTTACCACAGTGCGCTGTAGTCAATCAATAGCTAGGGCATCATGGACGGTGCAAGCTTGACGGTGCAAGCCTTACAATGTGCGCATTGAGGTGTTCAGCAGCCAGGAACAATCGATAGACATCTCTAGCATAAAAAAACAAAAAAAAACAGTGCCTTTGTTCGAAAATTGGGACTCCATGCAGTATCATACGCGCCTTGTGTAAACAAAACCTAACAACGAGGCTGTGTGTGAGCCATAGAGCTGCAGAGCTGCACTGACGGACAACTCTATTTCTCCACAAAGCAACTTAAACCTACGCACAGCACTTGATGGGACACGGTTCAAATGAAGCATGCATTTGCAATGAGCAACCATTCAGCTCGTCTCTTCTTCTACCTCTCCTTCTCTGCTTCTCCCTGTATTTTTAAATTTAGTTATTTACGTATGTGAGTATGTAAGTATGCCTTTTTTTTTTTTTTTTTTGAGAAAAATAAAAAAAAGAGTGTAGTGCCGAAGCACTGACCCCAGAAGGGGTGCCAAAAATTCTGGCCAACTGAAAGATGCATACTTTGAGAGGCGTAATGCACCAGGGCCTGGACCTCCCAACTTACTAGGTGCCTCCCGCAGGAAGTATGCCATTGCGTCTAAAGGCCCTGCTCCCGAAAGAGCACCCTCAAAAGAGGGCAACCTCCGACGGAAAGACTTAATCGCGAGTAAACCAATACCCGGTCAAGCATGATCCATTCGGAGAACCCCAATAGCGAGCTACGAGCCTTACCTTCATAGGGTTTAGGACCCGCTCGCGCCACCAAAGGGGGTCGAGCCTCCAGAACACAACAGCAACTTGACGCCCTCACTGCGTCGGGCCCCTACTCCTTACACGCCCACAGTTAAGAGGCGTACTCAAGATATAGAGTAGGAACCGGCAGAACTCCACTACGCAGAGCCTTAGAGAGCATCTAGCAGGCCAGTTGGTCCAATAGAACGATAGAGAAAAGAAAAAACCTCGAGGAGAAGAGTCGGTTTTATACTCCAAGGGTGACTGTCGTCCCTATGAACCCACTGAGACAAGCAAGGAACTGATTCTGTGGCGACCTGTTCACCTTGCTGATAAGATGAATTGAAGCCTGTTACGCTCGATGGGACAGCATTTGATTCCCAGTCACAGTACGCGCCGCATGTCGAGTAAGATATCCTGCAAGCAATCCATACTGCAATCCTCCTTGAGGCTCCTAGCCTGGGAGGAGCTCTCCTTCAGCTCCTCCTAGGTCAAGGAACGTACTTTCTCAGGCACAGCACAACCTTAATCAAACAGAGACGCACTCAGCCTATAGTACGCCATCTAATGTATAGGCTCACCGACGATAGTTGGATTGTACAGTCCACATTCGGATTAAGGTACACCTTGGCTCTTGACCCGAAATATAGTCGACGTATGATTTGGGTCGTATCTAGGTGTTGAGGAGAATCAGAATCTGGCAGGACCTCCATTCGCAACTGCTTCGTCCATATCCTCACTATGCCTAGAGGAATTCAGGATCATCTACGAACAGCTGCCAAGGACGACAAGGACGACAAGGACGACAAGGACTATGAGGCGGAGCAGCTCAAGCAAGAACTAACTGGTCGTGCAGAAGCCATCAAATGGCTGAAGGATTTTGGTATACTCACGTACCTTAAGTATTGCGAGGGCAAAGGCCCTACACAGTAGCTCATGGGTGCCATCAAGAGTGTCTCGATCAGTGAGAAGCTTAAGAGCTTCATCCTACCGGCCGGGAGTGTAACCCTGATCGGCGAGGGCAATGAAGGCAAAGATGACGATCCTTCCGACACGAATTATTCTTTACGGAGCAGCAACGATGCCGAGCCACTCAAGAACAGTGCTTCCAAGCGTATCATGGAGCGTCGGTCTGGCCAACATAAGATGGAACTGCTGCTAGACGTGAGCTCTTCTCAAGAATCGGGCGTACTTGAGGGAGAACCGCATGAGCAGGCGGTGCAGGATCTGCAGGACGCTCTGAACATATGCCGCGCTGTGTTTTCTCAAAAAAAGAGGCGCTTGCTATCCTCTGACGTCCAGCCTGCACAGTCGCTTACTTGCAGTATTGCCACAATCGTGAGAAACGGGCTAGATATACTGAGTGATGTGATTGCACTTGAAGTAGGGTTGGAGGGGCAAGTTACTATTGCTACCATTGATACCATGGAAGCGCCGGACAATGAGCCAGAGGAGAGACAATGAAATTTTTTCTTAATCCCGTCTCATAGTCCTTGTCGTCCTTGTCGTCCTTGTCGTCCTTGGCAGCTGTTCGTAGATGATCCTGAATTCCTCTAGGCATAGTGAGGATATGGACGAAGCAGTTGCGAATGGAGGTCCTGCCAGATTCTGATTCTCCTCAACACCTAGATACGACCCAAATCATACGTCGACTATATTTCGGGTCAAGAGCCAAGGTGTACCTTAATCCGAATGTGGACTGTACAATCCAACTATCGTCGGTGAGCCTATACATTAGATGGCGTACTATAGGCTGAGTGCGTCTCTGTTTGATTAAGGTTGTGCTGTGCCTGAGAAAGTACGTTCCTTGACCTAGGAGGAGCTGAAGGAGAGCTCCTCCCAGGCTAGGAGCCTCAAGGAGGATTGCAGTATGGATTGCTTGCAGGATATCTTACTCGACATGCGGCGCGTACTGTGACTGGGAATCAAATGCTGTCCCATCGAGCGTAACAGGCTTCAATTCATCTTATCAGCAAGGTGAACAGGTCGCCACAGAATCAGTTCCTTGCTTGTCTCAGTGGGTTCATAGGGACGACAGTCACCCTTGGAGTATAAAACCGACTCTTCTCCTCGAGGTTTTTTCTTTTCTCTATCGTTCTATTGGACCAACTGGCCTGCTAGATGCTCTCTAAGGCTCTGCGTAGTGGAGTTCTGCCGGTTCCTACTCTATATCTTGAGTACGCCTCTTAACTGTGGGCGTGTAAGGAGTAGGGGCCCGACGCAGTGAGGGCGTCAAGTTGCTGTTGTGTTCTGGAGGCTCGACCCCCTTTGGTGGCGCGAGCGGGTCCTAAACCCTATGAAGGTAAGGCTCGTAGCTCGCTATTGGGGTTCTCCGAATGGATCATGCTTGACCGGGTATTGGTTTACTCGCGATTAAGTCTTTCCGTCGGAGGTTGCCCTCTTTTGAGGGTGCTCTTTCGGGAGCAGGGCCTTTAGACGCAATGGCATACTTCCTGCGGGAGGCACCTAGTAAGTTGGGAGGTCCAGGCCCTGGTGCATTACGCCTCTCAAAGTATGCATCTTTCAGTTGGCCAGAATTTTTGGCACCCCTTCTGGGGTCAGTGCTTCGGCACTACACTCTTTTTTTTATTTTTCTCAAAAAAAAAAAAAAAAAAGGCATACTTACATACTCACATACGTAAATAACTAAATTTAAAAATACAGGGAGAAGCAGAGAAGGAGAGGTAGAAGAAGAGACGAGCTGAATGGTTGCTCATTGCAAATGCATGCTTCATTTGAACCGTGTCCCATCAAGTGCTGTGCGTAGGTTTAAGTTGCTTTGTGGAGAAATAGAGTTGTCCGTCAGTGCAGCTCTGCAGCTCTATGGCTCACACACAGCCTCGTTGTTAGGTTTTGTTTACACAAGGCGCGTATGATACTGCATGGAGTCCCAATTTTCGAACAAAGGCACTGTTTTTTTTTGTTTTTTTATGCTAGAGATGTCTATCGATTGTTCCTGGCTGCTGAACACCTCAATGCGCACATTGTAAGGCTTGCACCGTCAAGCTTGCACCGTCCATGATGCCCTAGCTATTGATTGACTACAGCGCACTGTGGTAACCAATACACACATGCGCGCCACAAAAAACCAAATAAAAGAGGACATGTCCAGCCTGGATGTTTACAGACGGTCCACAGAATATCATCCTCACCCATCCAGAAAAACAGATCCACCACTCACCAGAAATGCCAATATGCCAACGTGCTATACAACTTCAATGCCCATCTCAAATCCTTATTTGCGAATGACTCTCCCCGCACACACTCAAGCAACTCTACATATGCGGACGGACCAAAAGCAGGCAGCTGTACCTTGGACTCATGCCTTCTGTCATCGTCAGGACACGAGCACTAGTCGCTTGAATTAGGATCAATCCCACTACGGCTTCCAACATTATTTTCATTTTTTTTCATTTTTTTATACAGTACGCACTATGGGGCGGTCAAAATTACCCAGATAGTGAGAAAACTTCACTTTACTGCTTTACGGCTTTAAGCCCCACTCCAGAGTGAAGAAAGCAACCAAAGAAATACAATTGAGAAGAGAGAATAAATGAGGGAGTCCAACCATGAAATGATCCTCCAAAGAAGGAAATGAGGGAAAGCCTGGCTCCATCGAGAGGTGGTTGAGGTCGAGGTTGAGGCTGGGTTTGAGAGAGAAAATGAACGAAAGACCGTATCGAGGTATGCACGCGTCCATAGCGACGCACTTTCATCGGATCCGAGTCATTGACGAGATACTCTTTCCCTTAATCGTGGTCCCACTTCCTCCGACCCCTCCAATTCCACTTCCACCAGCCCCGCCCCTCCGATCATCGTCTTCGTCATCTCCCAGCGTCCCACCAAAAGAACCTGCCCTCGTCAACGTCGCATTCCGTTTTGCCTTCACATCTTTCTTAGTCTGCCTCTCAAACAGCTTCCAGAATTTCAAATTCTCATCGCTCGCAACCGTCGCCACCGTCTGTCCGTCCGGTGAAATCGCCGTGTGCAGGATTCTCGAGTCATGCGCAGGGATATCAATCACCTTGTTCATTGACGGGTACCCGTACACGGACAGATTGTTGTCGGGATACCCATGCGACGACATGAATTCCCTGTACTCGGTCGACCATACGATTGAAGTCACCTGCGAGCCCGTGTTGACCGTGCTCACTCGTGCACCAGTCGAGGTGTTCCAAAAATGGATCTGTTTATCGTACGTGCCTCCTCCAGACGCCAGTAAGTTATTCTGCCACGGACACCAAGCCAGTGCCTATCATGATAAAGCAAAACAAAGAAAGATACATAAGTATGTGTCAGCGTCGCGTCCTTCATAAAATTGTGATGATCAAAAGTCTCGACCCATTGAGTTCGCTCTTTACCTTGACGGCAGCGGTATGGTTCGACTTGGTGTACCTCGGCGCTGTCGTCCGGGCATCCCAAATATTTACCAAGTTATCATTCCCTCCACTCGCCAGCTGCTGTCCATCAGCCCTCCAAACAAGTCCACAGACCTCGTTCGTATGGTTGATCAGCTCCGCGACTTTGTGGTTCTGAATCCTCACATCATGGTTCCAAATCGATCCGTCCCTACACCCAGAGCTTAAAATATGTTTGTCCCAAGCCAGGACTCCAACTCTCGCCACATGGCCCGTCATCGACCGCACCTTCGTTTTTGTCTCAATATCCCAGATCTGTGTATCTCCATCAAACGTTCCCACCGCCAGATACAGTCCATCATACGCCCATGATACCGATGCGATCGCATCTGTCCCTCCCGTCAGCGTCAACAACGACTCCGCATGTCCGGACTCCGCATCCCAGATAAAGACTGACTTATCTAAACCGATCGCCACAATATTCGAACACGACCAATCCAACAAATTCAGATAATAATCGTCCCTCAACCCAGGCGCATCCAGCACCTTCTCGGGGCTTGACAAGATCGTCCGCTTCTTCAACAGCAGATTCGAATTCGACCGCGTAAAACTCGGGTGGCGACTGTAGATCTTCCGCACTGCCGAGGACGCATCCCGCCCGTTGCTGCCGTCCATTGAGGGCGGTTCGGCCGAAAATGCAAGCATACGGCTGTCGAGGTTGATCCCGCAGGCTTCGGCGATCTGTTGACTGTATGCAACGCTGGCCTCATCTGTGAGTTCTGATCCGCCCGAGAACGAAGGGTGACGGACGAGCTCCAACTTCGCCTGTGCGCTGCTCATATTCGTTGCCGTTCTGTTAGGTATAAAGCGGTCGCCCTAGAAGAAAATTGTGGAGATAAAGAATTAAAAGTCAATAACTATGCTTGCCACCATAAAAAAAAAATTGCAATCGAAAGTAGTTGCCAAGCGGTCTCAGAAAAAAAGACAACAGACGAAGGTGTAGCTCCGTACCTGATTGTACACTTTTCGCCCTCGCTTCGGTGAAGTCCCACTCCCGAGCCAATCATTCGTCACAACCTCCAACTTCGTCGTTAACCCACCCGAGCTAATCGTCCTTGTCAGACTCGATGCCGCTTGTGCCGCCAACGACTTTGGTGGTTCCTGAGTCTGCTTCGACGACATCGGTAGTCCACTCATACTCGCCACGCGTCCATACCCCCGTGCGCGCTGTGGTGAATGCGATGGTGTTGATGATGAGATAGAGGTGGATGGAGTCTTTGGTGTCTTGATCCCCAGCTGCAAAGGTGATGAGAACAACGACGGCGTAGTCGTAGCAAAAGTCGCACCGCTCGGTGTAGTCGGGACCATGCCTGTTGTACTGATTGATCGTTTACCGAGAACGGATTTCGGAGTTGTAGATATAGCGGACAATGAGGACAGGAACAAGGCTTTGTTGGCGTTCAATTGCTTCGAGTCGCTTATCCCGCTGTTTGTTGAAGAAGAGGAGGAATAAGGTGTAGCGGGGGTGGTACTCGGCGTAGTAAGGTTATTGCTGATATTATCCTTGTTGCTGTCTCTGAGAACGGACGGGGACCCAAACAAAGACGAGATGGATCCTGCTGTTGTTAACGATGTTATTGCTCCTGAAGTTAAACCAGCGCCTGCGGTAGCGGAGGCAGAGAAACGAGATGAACCACCATTGAGGAAGCCACTGCTGCCGCCGACACCTCTTCGCCCAGGTGTGGATAGTCCTGCAGACAGGGCCATGAGATGCTTCGCATAACGGGCTGTTTCCCTGGACTGCTGAGATGGTCTTTCTGCTCCCGTGGCACTTCCTCCTTTTTCTGATACAACGGTTCCTGAAAGTCGCTTGGACGGTGATGTGCCTGTGGCAGAGAGTAAATGCGGCAAGAGCGCCTTCTTGACAGGACTCGATCGTGTGGAGGTAGTGGCGCGAGATGGCGAGCGAGAATGGAATGTTGTAGCAGGAGACTTTGGCAGGACCATCGTCGCTGTCCGGTTCTGTTCTGGAGTTCTTGGTGTCATGCTTTCAGTATTGATGTATGATTGTTGCGTGTCCCAACAGCTGCCTTCAGGAGGTGAATCTTGAGTGTTGCTTAGTACTCCGGCACGCGATGGTGTATACAAGAGAAGGATCCGCGCAAGGAGGAAGAAGAGACGCGCGTGAAAGCTCTGGTGCCAATGCTGGTGCTGATGTGCTGTGCTGTTATGCTGTTGTGGGAGTGATGTGACCGAAAGGCGTTTTTTTTTTTTCATGGTCCAGGTTCCAGGTTCAAGCGCAAAACATCCACCTGCCTATTTCGAACGAGCTTACCTTCTTCAATTGAAATGTCTTCAAACGCATCTTTCTTCGCATGCTGCTGACGACCTTCCTCATCTACTCCTTCCATTCCATTCGGATTTTCCTCTTGTCACTTCGCCTTTGCTTGTTGTCGCAGTCTTCTTTTGCCTCAACTCTTCTGTCCAGTCATCCATTTCTCAGTGTTTGCGCCATGGTCAAAGCTATCAGAGGTATAAATTCTCCCACCTTGCCTCAGGACCAGCAATAGCTCCCCCATACGAACTCCATTTCCCCTCTGCAGCCGTCTCACTAACAGCATCATTCCCTCTCTGTGCCTCTGTTGTAATAACTACCATCTCAGGCGTCGTTGTAGAATGGTAAGTGCCTTTATGCATAAGGACCACCTTCTCCGCTCAGCATTAAACAAAGAAAAAAATAAAAGTGGTGGCGCTCACATTTAAACCATGTTTCCGTTGCCCAGCGATACGTCCGTTAAACAGATCATCCTAGGCCTGAATGAAAAGGGCCAGTTCATTATCGAAGATCTCGACGATACACATGTCTTTGTCGATGCATCATGTGTCGAGCAGCTCCGCTTTGATATTGACGAGATCCTGAACGAGAACACCTACAAGGTCGAGGAATCAAAGTAGACCTGACGTAAAAACAGTGAAGCAAAAGGAAACTGAATAAATACAAAGCAAAACATCATAACAATTCGGCAAACAAGATAACGGAGCGCAAGGATGATGGTAAAGAAGAGCGACTTCAATAGGAGCTGGGCTTTTACTATTACTAGTCTAAGACTAAAGACTGGATATCTCTCACACGATCCATGTGCTTGTCGCCGTGACGAGCAAAGGTATAGGAGCGAACTTTTTTTTCCTACTCAATACGAGTAGAAAGAAGGGTTGTGATAAAAAAACAAAATGAACTTGAACGAGTATGTACTGAGATGAGTGCAAATGCTGAGTGCGTGGTGTATTGAGTTGCATGCATGTTGGTATTTGACAGAATGAACCAAAGATAGAGTCCCTAGATCCTCTCATCGCCTGGCTTCAGGGTATATCGTGTACCATGAGGCGAGATGTATCGGCTGTTAAAGATCCGCTCAAGCATCCGCTCTCGGGTATAATACCGCACAAATGTTGTCCGATCGCCCGCTGTCTGTACCGTAGCCCGCACCTGCGCAATGCTCATCGTACGGCCTGGATCAAGGAACGCGCAAATGTTCTCAAATATCTCATGCGGCATGTTGCACAGGTTGGCTAGAATCCTGTGAGGATTGTATTCAACCTCGGTCGCGGTCGTTGCCGATGCATTCGAGAGCGTGTGATAGTGGCTAGGGTGGTGCTGGTGCTGGTGGTGATGATCCGCGACAGTAGTGGCGCTCGAAATCGATTCCTTGGGACCATGACGGGAGTTCGACAAAAGACTCGAGTTCGACGACTGCCGGGGCACAGCTTTGCTGGACGAACCATTGACCGACATCTTACGCGAGTACGAATTACCATGGCTCATGTTGTAGCCTACATCACCCTCCACTCCACCGCCATCTGCACCATTTGATTGGAGACCATGGTTTCCATTATGGCCGCTCTTTCCCATTGACCATAATGAAGTGATCGAGTTGGACGAATTGCTCCTGCCCAACCTGACACGTCGAAAGATGTTCCATCCGTGGTGCTGGTTGTGATGCTGTACATGGTGCTGTTGCTGCAACTGGAGCTGCTTCTGGTTCGCGGGCCGGCCCAAGAGGACGATTCTCGAAAGAATCAAGATGCGACATGCTGCAGCGTAAATCGCCTGCTGCCAGATATGGTTCCTGGTGAGCGAGTTCTGAAACGACTCGTAGAGCGCCTGTCGGTCCTCCGAATTGTAATCCAGCTGAATGCCCTTCAACGATCGGTTCTTGACGAGTCCTGAAGCGAGGGCCCAATAACCCTGGACACCGATATCAGGGTTGCTTGTCAGACCAAGGTTCTGAAGTCCCGTCACTGACGAAAGCACCTTCGATAGTGCCACAGCGGCTTCGGTAGAGAGGCAGCAGTTAGTGAAGACCACACTTTCCAGAGTCGTGTTCATGGTCATGCCATTGACCAACTCCTGAATGGCTTCAGCTGAGAAGAGGTTGAAGGATAGGTTGAGTTCCCGGAGGCTGGTGTTGACCCTCAAAACGTCACCGAGTGCCTTGAGACCGACCGTGGACTGTCCTTGGCCGATATGGTTAAGCTCCAGGTCGAGGCTGATAAGGTACTTGTTGCGCTTCAGGCTCTCACAAATGTCCGCCAGACCCTTGTCCCCAATGTTATTGTGAGGCAGATAAAGATGGGTAAGATGACGGTTGGAGATCAACGCTGTCGCTATCGCTGCCGCTCCTTTGGATCCCATCTCGTTCATGTCTAAACTGAGTGAAGTGAGCGTCCGATTGAACCTAACGGCCTCTGCGATGTATGTGATACCATCCGCTCCCAGACCGTTGGATCCGATGTTCATGTGTCGAATGACCCTGTTCTTGGCAAGGATCTTGACCAGATGCGGCGCACCCGCCTTCTTGATGTTATTGGACTGTATGCATAGCCGTGTCACTCCTCGGTTCAGAACGAGCGCCTCAGCCAACAATTCAGTTCCGTGGGCCGTGATGTGGTTTCCAGACAGATCGAGCGTCTTGAGTGTCTCGTTCTTGACAATGACCCTTGCCAGATACTTGATTGCCTTGTCATTGACGCCAGACCGCGCAAGGCTCAAAGTCGAGATCGTCTTGTTGAACTTCCATGCCTCAAACATGACCTTGCTCGCCTGTTGACTGATCATGTTGCCCTCCATCTTGAGCGACTTGATATTGGCGGCATCAGATGACTTGATGAGCTTGGCCAGAATCTTGGCATCGGCGGCGGAGATGGACGAGGCTGTGATGTTGAGGGCTTCCAAGACCTTCGAGTCCTTGCCGGTCATGTCTTTGATGAGCACATCTAGGTCGAGCTCAGACAGCATGACGAAGTTGCCCTTTTGAATAGCGCTAATGATAGGAGCAAGAGGAATGGGTGCTGTCGATCCCGAGCGCGATCTGCCTCGGGACTTTGACGAGGACCGCGAAGTGGATCCGCCGGCGTTACTGCTGGAAAGACTCCTCTCGCTCAAGGTTCTGGTCAAGTTGAGGGTCGGAAATGAGAACGCATTTGTGCTGACTTTGCGAAGTGTGGCTCCATGACTTGGGGGTGCAGGTAGGGACTGATTCCTACTGAGTCTAACCATTCCCTGGGGTTGAATGCGGATTTTTTTTTTTTTTTTGCCTGTTGTGTGCTGTTTGTTGACTGAAAGTGGTTGGTTCAATGAATAGCAGCTGTTGTCTATGAGAGTAAGAAATGATTATCTTTAGCTGAAAGGTCGACATTATCAATGGACTGCAGCATGTTCGCACATCGACTATGTTGCATGCTGTCATGCAGACGAAGGCTCTGTCAGCTCATTTACCTGGTAGAAACTTGATAGCAGAGTCTGTTGCGGATTTGACGTAAAGATATGCCTGGACTGTCTGGAAAATGAAGAAATTCAGGGGGTAGCGTGGTCAATATGCGCAAAAAAAAAAAAAAGTGACTTCGAACGAAGCGAGCGATGGAAGGAGCGAAATGAGTTCAAATGTTGGCCGTGGTGTCAAAGAAGGAAAACAAGAAGAAAAAAAAAAAAAAGGCAATGTTGTTTTTTGGCCCGCCCCTCTGATACAACCATGGGACAAGGGACAATCCAGACCATTGGAGTCGTTGACGCCCTTTTCTGGAAGAGCGAGCTAAGGAATATCACCGCACTTCAGTTATGTTTGTTTGTGTACAACCCTTTCCTTCCTTTCCCACTTTCTATTGACTTGAACAGAGCCCCCTGCGCGGTGTTACCTTGAACTCAGCTGAATCCAGCCCAGTCCAACCCGAGTAAACGCCGGAAGGCAAAAAACCTTAACAACCACGCTTTGTATCCAAACAAAAACACACATGACAGTCGGTAGTCTATGCAAGTGAACAATAAAATACAACAAATAACGCGCTGGCGAGCATGACTTCCATACCAGGGCAACAAAACTATGCGCTGGCATATGGCATACATGGAGAGAGTAAAAATAGTTAAAATCAACATAGGGACAACGGGAAAGGAAGACTAGGAAACGCAGTGTGTGGGGCTGGTACTTGGACGGAATGGCCACAACCAAAGATGCAAAGGCAACATTTGGTCGGTGCGGTGACAGGGCTTTGATGCCCCAAATGTCCAAATGTTTGGAATGTTTCCATATCAAGTGTTAAAGGAAGCACTTGATGGGAGATGATGCATTATCCTCGAGAATCGATTTGCTGCTGGAATTGTTTGTCGACATTGTACACGACTGGTTTCACGCTCACGATAATAAATAACATGCAATGAGGAGTTGAGTGCAGCAATGGTATAAAAAAAAACCACATCGGGCAATGTACAAGTGCTGCGAGGAAAAAAAGTGGTAGATGCTAAAGCACCGTGGTCTACCTGATAAACTCAATCGGGGTTGAGCTGAAGGAAACCTAGGATAAGGTGAGATCGACGGAGGTTTTTTGCTAGACTGATGATTAAGGAGGAAAGAGAATGAGCGGACGAGCCATGTAAATGTCAGCATGTCCCTTAAATACTTTCTTTTTTTTTTCCCGACTATTTCGTTTCAACGACAGCACTTCGCTGCAAGGGGGTTGACAAAATGATTTCCAACGTGTATTTTTAACATGACATGTCTCGTGGAAAAAAAGAGGAGCTCATGTGTGTCTGTGGCCCAACAAAAGCCTATGATGCAGGTGGGAGGGCGGCATGGTAGAAAGGCAGCGACCCATTGGCGTGTTAAAAGAGCGCGTAAGAAATCCGATGGTGGAGCATAGGAGCAAAAAGAAAAATTTGGCCATGGACAGGTACAGTTACACATGAATGGTCGTAGTGGACTGAAGAGAGTCGAGTAGCTTAATGTGCATTTCCGTTGCAGCATGCTGCATACCCTAGATAACAATCGCCACATCCATCGATGCATGTGTGTATGCATGTATCGCGTACGTCGCTGCTTTGCGTCTCAGCCTGGTTCTGACCAAGCAGATCCATACCCAGTGGCACATGGTCGTGCGAATAACAACATACAAAAAAAAAAGTAAAAATTGCTCTTCTTATGGGGCCCATCCCGACCATGTCCATGTTCATGTTCATAGTCGCATATAGCTCTTTGTTGAGACCATCGGGATGTCTACTTGATTGCCGAAAATATACAGTGATTGGCAATGGGATGCACCGTAACCGATCGAAGGGTATTATGCGATAGCGATAATGGTAATGGACCCTTTGGGGGATGGGGGGGGGGGGGGGGGGGGGGGAGGGAGGAAAGGGGAAAAGGACTGCGGCCTTGTTAGCCACCTCGAGGGAGGATGTTTCCCAAATACCCAAACATTTTGCTTTGACCTCCTTTGCCCCTTCTTGGACAACACCTTAAATCTGAATAGAAATTCTCGGTAACAGCAAGATTCGTGCTATGGGTGATCGATGCAGAAGGTGCAGCACTACAGCACCATACAAATATGAGGGATTTTTTTTTGTGGTCCGAAGTGTCATCGAGCATGGGCCAAAGCTTAACAACGAAGGTATAGTTGTTGAGATATAACGGATGGGCCGCGAATGTGTTGAGCGCATCCAGGGGTTGATACCCAGCAACGCGATGAACCCTAGACAGATCTCATTCGTGCCCTTTTGCCAAAAACCATAACCGTAAAAGGGACAAGAAGATGGGAAGAAAAATACCCGAGATAACAGGGAAGCAGGAGGGCCTTGAGGCGACTTACATCTGCCCCTTTGTCTGGATGCGAATCTCGACGGCGTACAGACGACTTGAGAAGGTGTATACCAATTTTGGTGGCGGTGGATTTGAGCAAGAGTGAAGATAGTGAGAATAGTGTGAATCGTGAGAATGAGTATGGATGGTTACAGTGTGGACTGATGATGATCGAGAGATACGTCGAAAGAAGGAGGAAAGAAGGATGAATGAGAATAGTCTGATGACAATGAGGTCAAGACGGTCAAGCAAGAAGAAAAAGGGAAAAGGAGAAGAAAGAGGAGTAAGAGTGATTCGTTTTGGGTGTGGTTTTTATGAGTTTTTGGCGCCTTCAAGTGGAGTGGATTCAAGTCAAAGCCCAAGTAAGTAACAAACAAACGCAGTGTACAAGAGAGACCTTCGTGGCACTGAGGAGCGTGCATGGTCAACTCAACAGCAGACAGTCCATCGCCATTCAAACAGAGCGCTTTATTCTATATTCTATATTCACCCTTGGTACCGCCATCTGCAACAGCACCAGCAACAGAGACTGCCGACGATCCAAACCCAGCAAGACTCTGCTTGGGCTTGAACCGTTCCATCGATTCTTCTCTTTCTCTCTTCCTCTTCCTCTCCTCGCTCCCTCTAACCCCATCCCCGATAGTCTGCCGACATCTGACCATCGTTCAGTGACTCACCAAATGGGGTGCCATAGATAGTGCAGTACTTGGTCACTTGAATACGTCGCGAGAATGTTTGTAATATAATGAGCATACTTCGTCTAGAGACAGTGCGTGCGGAGTGGACCAAACCCAGCAGTACAACTATATTCACAGAAAGGACCCTGAATTGAATATTCCAACGATAAACAGTGAGGAAAAGAGGTAACACTCCACTCAACATAGACTACATGCACTTCCACCATAGCCCAAATGATTGATGAACACTAGTAAAAATATTCTAGTGTCGAGGGCGCTCTGAGCAGCTCATTCCTTATCCATCTATTCAGCTTGCTCCACTCACACAATTTCGCTCCACCTCTCTGTTCATGCTTCCTTGGTTTCATTTTGGTCCGCGCCTCGGCTGTAGCGAACGGCGTCAGTTTATCATGCAACTAATCGCTATTAACGACTGTTCGATAAAAAATAATGAGGGCGTCCATGAGCATGATCCGTCGACGCCAAGTCCTCGGAGAGTGTATAGTGGATATCCATAACTAGAAGCGCAACTTCGCCCCTTCATTATATTTATTCCTTTCGGCCATCTCGATCAAAGATTGCTTGCTTCATGGAGTAACAGCTGCGGCCCTCCTCCCGGTTCGCTACAGCCTCTAGGACTAAACAGCCCTGAAAGAAAAAAAATCATGAACTGTATATGGTCCCAATGTAAATTTGCCAGAAAGAGGCCTTATGCACCATTTTGAGAAGGAAGTATCGAGAAACCGTACGCAAGAAGCACAATTGCGGAAGTGTCCTTTGTGGAGCGGCGTACATGCAACAAGACCGGGAGCAAAGCAGGCGATCTTGTCAGGTCGCGTCATGACCCTGTGTCTGTCTTGTCTTGTATACTGCCTTTCCTTGACCAGGAACAAAGTTAGCCGCTGTCCACAAATAAAAATAAAGTGCGTTCTAGGGGATGGGATGGGATAGATCAGGTTCCGTTCTTAGCCCACGGAATTTTTTTGTTTCCTCCATAGAACAATCATCGATCAGGAGGAAGGATGTACCGAAAGAATAGAGACTACATATAGGCTGCATGTATACAACCATGTGTCCATGACTTTAATTCTCCTCAGCCTGGTGATGCTCTTTTAAAGACTGGCACTCATTTTCGGATGGGCAATCGAATGTGCAGTGGATCGCGCTCTTACTCCTCTTCTCCCCCAGCCATGCAACATTGTATTTCCTTGCCGCTACCGAATATCATTGATACACAAAATTTGGCTATGCATGGATATGCTTTCCACTCATGCGGTTCACAAAAAAAAACTATGCTCTTGCTCGTCCATTGTCAGCCCTAACAGAAAACACACAGACATCGGTAATAGAGTTCGCTGATTTGGTCCGCTTCCCCTATTCTCCGTCAATGTTGTCCTACATCATCATCTCACGCAATGCTCTTTCGCAACATAGTGAACCCAACACGCGGCAAACCATAGTAAGATTTCGATGCCCATATGGTTCTTTTCTTTTTTTTCGAGTCCCCGTGACCCTCTAATGCTATTCACTTCGCCAGCAATCCGAGATGAGTCCATAAACAGCAAACACGCTAAATTCATTAATTAATAGTTATCCAGGTTGTCTGTCCAGCAGAAGAGCCTAATGTTCTTCCTTCTGTCCTTTCATCACGGAACCCGCACTCACAGAAGCCACACCTGCAGTACCCAGAGGACCTTTTTATATATATTGTGGAAACTCGCGTGCAGCGTGCAGGAGCGAACAGAGGGAACGGAAGGTGGAGGGAAAGGCGAGGGTGTTTGGGCTATACTATAGTAGGAGGAGGTGGGGGGGATTTGACATGTGCCAAAAAAGACCCTTTGTATCGCTCGGTCGAGTCACAGGCAGCATAACACGCAGACATTTGGACCGACCTTTCCAAGGATTCCATCAAAGGAGCTGACCACAGCGCCACGTCCATTTAAGGGGAACCCGACTTGAGATAGTCTATCTGCTCTCGCCATCGATCCAATGGAAACCAAAGAAGGAAGACAATAGCCTCCCTCCTTTCTTGTAGACGGCAGGAAGCGACCTCGATTCTTGTTGTATGTACTTAATTCCCTTGTGTAACTGGATTCTTGGACGGGAAACAGCTAATTCGTCTGCTAAAGAAGAAGAAACGCGCTTATGGCCTAGTGGTCAACTGGATTATCGGCGTACCCACTCTAATTCATGGGATGACAGAGAAAAAAAAAAGAAAAGAAAGCCTGAATCGTATATATCCTGTCTCTCCCATTGGCTCCTCGCTAAACGACTCTTTTAGTGGCAGGTGCTGTACTCATTGCATGTTTCTATTTCCTCTCTCTCTCTCTCTGAGGCATTGGATCATGTCGTGTTAGTGCATCTATAGAAAACGCGGAATCTTCTTTTGCTAACTTCCAGCACTGAAGTGAACGCACCGACTATTGCCACCAAATCTCCTCCTCCTCTTTCATATTCATGTGTAAAGGGGGGAAGGGATCGAGCTGCATTAAGATATAGACAAAGATGAAGAGCCAAGAAGAGGGAAGGGGCCGACGGAGGGACCGTGTGGTGATCGAGAACATCTTCTAGCCTATGCAAAATGGGCGTAGTTCCAAAGACGGATTGAAATGGAAAGATTAGAATCGCGGCATAAATGGGCTATTTTTTTTATGCATTCGTTATACACCCACTGACATTGCTATACTTCGCCACGCCATAGAAAGAGCCGATCCAGTGCATCCTGGTCAAGGAAACGAGTACATAAAAAGTTGGAATACTTTTAGCCTTCGATGTGGCTGCCTCTCTCCCTTCTGCAGACTTGGCTGCTAGCACTCTTCTGCACCTGAAGGCGTCGCGGATGGTGCCATTTTTCTATCCCTGTGTTGGTTGAGATATTCTATCTCGTCTCCATGGATGATTCATGAGGTATTTGCCCCTTTTACAGGCCATCAGTGTTCTTTGTTCATGGCAGGGGGTTGCTCCTGCTCCGATGGACTCAGGCTGCACTTTGCTATTTACCAATTATCAGTCATCGTCACAACAAACAAAACGTTACGTTGACTTTGGATGCTGGAAGAAAGTTTTTAAAAAAGTCGCTTAGACCCTTCTCACACGCAGCATCCAGAGTGCTGGAGACAGAATAAAAATTCGAAAATGGCCAATTACCCCCTCCAAAATAAAGACGCTCCTGACAGATGACAGTCTCCATTGGGATCCAAAAACCCATGGGGGCTTTTTCGGCTTCTCCACGATCCAGGGCCCGCAGGATGGATGGGTGGGACTTTTTTAAAATATCCGCTATGAATTTGGTCGTCGGAATTTGGACTGTGTGAGAGCTCTTTGTCCAACCTTCAGATTCAGAACGACCCCCGCACAGAACGCTCCATTCGGTTTCTTCGGCTAGTTCAATCGCAACAGCCGTTCTTGATACTACTCACCCCCAATTCTGATTCACGTCAAGTAGCTATTTTGACGAGAAACGAGTTGCAATACAAACTCAGGGGCTGAACTTACGAAGTAGTTCCCGAGGATTTGAGATGAATGACTAGGAAGAAAGAAAATTCTCAAGCTCCTCCTTAGTGGTCGGCAGCTCAATGAGATCCTCACATGCCGCTCTGCCAAGGTTGATACCCTCGTGCGCCCGGAGACCACAAACCATCGCTGCCGTTTTCGGCTCAGTTTGCTGAAAAATAAACAAATAAATAAACGAATAGAAGGATTAGGAGGACGTCTTGAGAGCGACTTCAGTCACTGCATCGGTTCGGAGGGCTACAATCTGTATATCATAGCATTCATCCTAGAACAGAAGCATCCAGAGATGAAAAATGGACCCGCTATAGCAGACGTGACCAAAATAAAAGACACTGCGTTACTGTTAATATCAGACGGATGAGCTGCCTTATAGCATCAGATGAACCGCACGGTTAATACGTAGGCTACTTGGGTGTTGAATCCTCCAACGGATCTTGTCGCTGTTGGTCGTGGCCTTTTAATTACAATCCATCCTTATGCCGAAAGGAAAGCGAGCTGATTTTAGCCACGAAGGAAAAAAAAAAAAAAAAAAAAGGTTGCGCTTGCCCTTTCGTCTTCAGAGTCATTATGGAACCGTAACGTTCGTCATGGGCTGGAACTAATGAAATCTGAAGGGAGTAGAGGGACCATATTGGTCAAATCAAAGCTGTAGACACAGACATGTCGCCGTGAAGCATTGGATCATACCAGGTGATTCATTCCCTTCATTGAAGCTTCCATAGGGATCAAACAGTATTGGGCTGCTGAAATATATACACCAAAAGGGATAAAAACGAGCTTGTTATATGAAAGCACATGAGAGTGTGGCCGCTAAAAGCGAATGACGAAGAATGACGCGAGAAGGGGAGACGCGCCCGTGAAGAAAGTGTGGTCAAAAGGTAATCGTGGTTTAGGTTTAGGGGATGTGTCTAGGAACAAGAGATGCCGTGTCCAAATTGCTGTTTGCGTATTCACGCCTTGCACTTGCAGTTAATGGTCCCTTCGCATACTCTGAACTTGAAGGCGACTCTATCGGCATTGAAGCAGAGCAGGTGCCAAATAATAGCTTTAGATATACCTCTTTATTGCTGAGTTGGCTGATACTTCTTTTTTCTGGTCCTTGGTCGGCGTAATGACGGTCAAAGGAACCCTTTCTTTGGCAGGGGTTTCCTTCCAACTTATTCGCCTTCTCATGGATGGTAATATTTTCAAATTCCAAACAAGCCTTCCTAAAAACACTCAGCACGCTATCGAATGTGCATTTTCCAATAAGCTGAACGACTTCCTTGGTATCTATTCAGTTGTGGACCATGACTTGTCCTTTATTCGATGCGCGTATGAGCAGAGATAGGCAACTTGTTATATTCAAGCCTGCTCGGCCTCTTCGACCGCCTGAGCTGCAGAAACTTCCTTCTCCTGCTTCGTCAAGGGTACCTGCAACCGATCCAACGACCCCTGCCTTTCGGGTGCCCCGTCCTTATCGGTATCCTCCAATATCCCATAGGAAAGCCTCACATCCTCCAACGAAACCCCCTGGTCCTTCAAATTTTTCAGCAGCCGATCAAAATGCCTCTGTCCTGGTCGATAATGTCCCGATTTCGGATTAATCTTGATTAACTTTCCTCGGTTCACAATGATCCCCCCAGCAGCACAGACCGTTCCGCCGCCTAAAAAGCTCGAATGATGAAACTGTCCCTTCACCTTCTGAGCAACATACAACGTCCCCTGAGGGTCTGTCACGTAGATAAATTTGGATTTGTTCCGGATCCGTTTCTTCTCCAGTCGCGTGGCCTCGTCGTCATGGTCGTTTGAGTCCGGCAGCACCTGGGACACATCCACATCATCGCCCGCCTGGACCGACGTTGGGAGAGTGTGGACGGGATGGCCCGAGATCTTGTAGAAGAGAAGGCCGTCGACTACATGGACGGCATACTGTTGGCGTTCATGTGCTTGAAGATATTGGACGCGCTGCTCGTCGAGACGTGCACGCGGCCGTTCTTCAAGATCGACGTCCTTGCCTTCGCCCTTGTCGAGCCAGTAGAAGAAATTTTGCGAGGTCTCTTGTTCCAACCAGTACTCGTGGTAAGGCTGAGGAAGAATGAGTTGGACAGAAAGAGACAATGGGTATGCGGGTCAGTTTATGGTGGCTAAAGAAACGAATACCAAGCAGGAATCCAGTGAGCGAGGTTTACTTTCATACCTTGAGGTTTGATCCATAGCGATGCTTCTTGTCCGACATCTCCAGCCAGTGCTCAGTGAGCTATTAATATAGTATAGGACAAATAATACGTATTAAATGTCGCGTCCTTAGGTCCTTGTGTTATTCATTTTGTTGTACATCGGATGCTCCAGGAAGGAGGCCAAATAACTTACCAGGACAAGCGCTTCCTCAGTCGAGACGCCGACACTTCCCTATAGGTGAGCGAAAAGGAAATACGAAGGATTGAGATGTATGAATGATCAATGGTGTTAGGTAGAGGATTGAGGATGAGAACGGTACGAAAAGAAAGTATAAAGTGCTGCTGCTTCGCTGCATACATCGCTCATATCAGATGATGCACTGGCAATAGAAGGGCTTCTCGATGGAGTTGTTGGCGCCATCATTGTCGATGGTGCGGTCGATGGTGTGGTATATAGGTCATTGTTGTGCAGCATGATACAGTTGAATCAAATGAAATGGAAGAAGAGAGAGAAGAGAAGCAAAATAGGAGGATGCAGAGAGAATGAATCATGAAGGAGTAAAAAAAGAAAAGGAAAGACATGGCGAATTACCTTGCCGAGTCTTGATCCAAGGAACTCTGCACGCCTCCAGGCCCAGCGTGTTTTGCTTTCATTGGGCGTCTGTGGAGATGCTGGCAGCGCCTGATTCGGATCCTCGGGGGTCGCGGGTGATGCCGCCTGATGATGATCCTTGTCTTTAGCGTCCATCTTATGGATATATTCAATGCGACTGTAGTCAATTAAGTGTCTCCATTTCTATATCATCCAAGGACAAGGAAACCGTGCAGGGATATGTGAGTGGTTAGGGACACGGTCTTTGTTCGCACGGGCTTGTGATCGTGGGGGGACATGAATCTCTTGTCAGCGATAATGCTCTCGTCCTTCCTGCAAGAATGAGTGCTGAACCGCAGCATATTATGGCCCAATTGACACCGCCACGCCTATTCACCCAGTCAGCGGATAAAGTGTCGTGGTCTGGACCAGAAAAAAAATATGTTACCTGAGAGGCAGTCAATGCAGGTCCGTACAACTCTCGACGAGCTCTGTTGGTGATGGGTATACAAGCAAGAGAACCGGGCATAAAGATATACTATCAGTATCGTATTCCTGCGTCCGGTCGTTAGGCGTTACAGCCCTCGACTGACTTCAGCTTCCCATGATCGACAAGTTCCACTTAACAAGGCGTGCGAATAATAATAAAAAAAATACACAAAAGGGACAGCCGTACTGGTTTCCTCGGTAAATAGACTGAATCACCGTTGCAGCCGACTCGAGCTCTGCTTGCTCGTTCGTAGACAGGGGTATTTTATGCGTGTCGCTGTCCTTCCTTTTGTAGCTGGTGCTGTTGTCGAGCTGCAGATGGTGCAGTTGTTCTTCAGTTGATCCCTCATTCGGCTGGCTGGAGGGGATGAGGTTGGTTGCTGCGGCCATCTTTTTTTCCCAGTAAATAGCAAAGTGAGCTGATGAGTGTAGTGGATGAAGAAAGAGGGAGAAGAAGGCAAGTTGGACAAAAGAGCAGGCAGACAGACAGGCTGGCCAGCTGGACAGGTTGTCTTTTTTCACTCCAGCCCATAGCTCACGCGCTAAAGTTAATTTCCATTTCCTGTTAAAAAGTTATTCCTCAGCCCCGGAATGCACACGCAGGGTGGTGTACATACGCCTCATAGACTAGTAGTTGCAGCCAGGTACCATTCAAACTCCCCGGTAGCCATCTAGTCTAGGCCTACGTGTACAGAACAGTGGGGGCGACGCGCTCTGGCGTATCCTGAATGGGCCCATTCTCATTTGCTACACCCAGTGCATACTGACACACGCAATAGGGGATATGTGTGATATGGGAGTGGGGTCTGAGGCAAATGTACATCACGAGGTACACTTGTGAATGAGACGGAAGCAAAATGCGTTCAACTCAAGATTCTTTCCTCATGTCGGTAACCTAATCTTTGGATCAGTTGCAGAAATCCGCATTTAGTTTCAGAGCGGCAACATTGAGCGCCGTGTGGGGGATCTCTTGTTACAGAAAATTGAGCCATAAAACTTGGTTTGACGGAGGATTTGATGAAAATTTTCATCAGGAAGAAAACCTTTGAACGCATTTTTCATTCCCTATCGGTCTTTCAGGGGCATTCCACATCTGACCCGGAAATATGTATTGACTGTATATCGTGCAGTTCTCGTGTCAATCACATCTGTGGGATGATGCACAAATATGCACCCAACCCTGTGTCCCACGCTATTTTTTTTTTTCGCTTTCGATCCTCCATCGTTTTTCATTTCTCGAACTATCACCCATCAGGATGTTGTCGGCCGTGTTCAGAAGAGGAGGCACTGTTGCCTCAAGAGCAGCATCATCGCCGCACTGGAAACTGCGGCCACTATCATTACCAGGATCGCCACCCCCATCCGCTGCCTGGATTCCATGGAGCACGAAAAGACATCTGATGGGCAAGGGACAAAGCATCTCTCGCGACTTGGTTTCTTCATGCAGGACACTCAAGCTGTCACACTCAACTGCACCATCCTCACCTCGAGGCTTCTTCAACGGCACTGCGAAAACGCATCTCGCCAAACAACACTGCAACCCACCATCAGGAGGAGGACTCTACTCGACTTGTGCTCGTAGGCCAATTCGACACCACAATCAACATGAACCAGCCCTTATCATCCTCCAGGGAAATCACCAACGCCTTCTTCGACCCTGGCTCCAACAACAAGCCTCCAAGTTCCACACCTCCCGACCAAACCATCTCCCCCTGCCCATCATCCCCGCCGCAATCTTCACTCTCAAGACCCCCGTCACCGCTGTCGTCCTCCGAATAGTCTCGAGGATCTCACTCACCCTCCTCCCCTTATCCGCGAAGCAATCCCCAAGGGTCATCCTCACCCTCGTCCTGATCCCACCCATCTGTTTCGCCCTTGTTATCTTTGCGGGTCTCGAAGCGGCACCCAACACGGGTCGATGGCGGTTCTTGTTCACGAGCGAGGAAGAAGAGTTGACGATGCTTCAGGATGAGATCCCCACGTTTATGGAGAGCATTAAAGTTCTGGAGGATGAGAACGATCCAAGGGTACAGTTGGTTAAGCACATTTTGAAGAATCTTTTGAGTGCTTCGATTGAACAGGATGGATCTACATTGAGAACCGGGATAGTGGAGAGGCTAGAGAAGAAGCATCAGGATGCACAGCGGTTGTTGAAGGAGCATCAACAGCAGCACAAGGTGGACCCAACGGAGAATGGCAGCACTGCCGACGAAAGTACACCAGTAGTCGCAGCAGCGAGTAAAGCAATTGTCTCCACACAGAGACCTATACCCTCAACCGGATCATCGCCATCGCCCTCCTCCTTTGCATCCGACGGTGACGATGACGAGGATGACCTGGATCTCAGGGAGATCAGCTTCGAGGACCGGCCGTTCCAGATTTTTGTCGCCGAGGACGAGACCATCAATGCCTTCTCCCTGGGCCCACCCCGACTGATCTTCATCAATTCAGGGCTTTTGGACTGGCTTGAGAATGATGAGGATCTGGTCGCCGCTGTCGTTGCACACGAGCTCGCTCACGTTATCCAGAGACATACCATGGAAACCCACGGACGCGAGACCGTCATGCTCTTCCTCGCTGGTAACGTTTTACTGCATCTTTTGGTGATACTTTATTATTAGCATTGTTTTCATGTATTTGTGCTACTCTTTATTAACCCTGATACAAACTATGTACTATTTGCTATCATATAACAATAGACCTTCTGAGAAGCGCATTGTGGACAATCTCGATCCCTCTGGGCCCCTGGTTCAATTCATGGGTCGACCAAACCACCAACAACCTCCTCCACTTCACAGCCTCAGGACCGTTGCATCAAACCATCGAGGTCGAAGCCGACACCGTCTCACTCACCCTCCTAGCCCTCGCAGGGTACGACCCCATGCACGCCGTCAGACTCTGGGAGCAATGGGCCGACAAGGACCAAAAGGAAATGGATGCTGAGGATTCGGTTGAGGTCCATAAATGGACTGATTGGATGTACGATCATCCACCCTCGGCTGAGCGGGCGCGGTACCTGAAGGAGGCTGTCATGCCCGCACGAGAGATGTGGGAGAAGGTCCTTGGAAGACGTAAGGCCCCGATGAAGAGGTTCTTGCCACTGGAGACGCGGCTGAGAGATCAAATCGATGAGGATGGGGATTTAACAGAGGAGACAGTGCAAGATGTGATGGAAACGATGGATGAGCTGTTGAAGAAGCAGGAGAAAGAAGAGAAGGAAGCGCGGCGACGGAGTGGGATCAGAGGAACGTTGAAGAGGTGGGCTAGTTGGCGGCCGTGGGCAAAGTCATCGGAGATGGATGTCAACTTGGGATCGACAGAGCCGGCAAAGGCATAATAGGAGTTACAGCGGGATCCTTCATTGTAGATAAAGAATCGGGCATTAAAAGACACTCTTATATACTCACTAACTTTTTTTTTTTTTATTCTGGATTCGTTTTTGCGAAGGCGAGAAAGACAATCGCAATGATCACTGCAACTGCTTGGGTACCTCGTTTACTCGTGCTTTTACCAAAGTGACCTCGACCGTCTCTTCAAACTCGATGATCTCGTGCTCGGTTTCAGGCTCGCTCTCTACGATCCCTGCTGGGGCTGGCGCACTCTGGTGACGAAGACGCTCCACTTCCTGCTCCAATTCGACCATCTTCAACGACAATGCCTCGTATTCCTGCGCGATTTTGGCCTTTCCAGCATTGGTTGCCTTAACCAGGACTTCTAGATCTACGTCAACCTTTTGTTTGGCCGCGAATATGGTCTGCTTGAGCTCGTCAATGGTCTTTTCTAGGGACACGCACTCCTCAGTCTTCTTGCGCAGCTGTGAGGACAGGTCATCTTTCACCCTGTGGAGCGACTCGGCTTCTACAGTCTTGGCTTGAAGGGTAATGATCAGGCTGTCCTTCTCATTGGTGAGCGAACCAATTTCCGCTGCCTTGTCCTGGAGGGCTCTGGTCACTTCGTCTTTTTCCTTGAGCACCTGCGGCAGGTGGACCTTGCAAGTCGCATGTATCGCCTCAAGTTCTGTCAGCTTAGTCTCCAAACTAGTTTTCTCGACAACGACCAGTCGAAGGGCCGACTCCTTATTCGCGACTGCATCCTCCAACTCCTTGATCTGCCTCTCGAGAGCCGCACGGTCCTGTGAACTCTTCTTGCACTCCTCACACGCGCGTGTCGTCATTTCCGCGATCTGCTTCTGAAGAGTCTCATGCTTCTCAGTGAGGGATACGATCTGTGTGTTCGATAGCTTGAGCTCCTTGACCAGTTGCTCTCGCTCGGATGACCGCGTCGTCAACTCCTCGGCATGGCTCGCCTGTTCGTCTTGTAACTGCGCGGTCAACACCTCGGATTGTCTCCGGGCGTCGTTTAATTCGATGACGGACTTTGTCAGCTTCTCGTGAGCTACCTCTAGCTCTGACGCCTGCGCTGTCAAAGATACTTCTGCGACTGATAAGGCGGACTCTGCGGCGGAGAGAGTAGACAGGTGCTCAGCATGCTTGATGCTAAGGGCTTGGTGCTCCTCCTCTTCGAGCTTGCGTAGCGCCTCGCTCCTAAGAGACAGTGCCTTGTGTTCCTTTTCCGTCTTCATCAGCTCCTCATGCTTCAAAGAAAGATTCTTGTACTCCTTGTCGACTTTGTCAACCTGCTTCCGAGCCTCTGAAAGCTCCTTCTTCAGCGCCTCCATCTCCGCGTCCTTGACAAGTACCTTTTCCGTCTCCTTGACCATCTGCACGCGCAAGATATCAATCTCCTCGGTCAACGACTGCTTGTCTCCCTCGAGCGTTTCGTTTCGACTTTGCAGCACCCCCTCCACATGGCGCGCAGCCGCCGTTTGCTGCTCGATCTGCACTTTCGCGCTTCTGAGCTCGCCCTCGAGTGCCACAGTAACACCCTCCAACATCTCGATCCTTGCGTCCTTCTCGGCCAGCAACCCCAGGAGTTCATTCCGTTCGAATACCCCCGCACCCGTCCGTTTCTCGGCCTCCACGAGGTTCCTTGACAGCTGCTCAACCTCGTTCTCGACACAGGCCCTTCGCTGCACCAGCTCCCGGTTCAGTTCCTGAAGTTTCTCGACTTGCCCGACAACCTGCTTGCGCTCCTGCTCTATCGCCTCTACCCTTGCTTCAAACTCCTTCACACTTCTATTCGCTTCTTCCCTTATCTTCACCGTCTCGGCTTCCCCCTTACGCGCCTGGGTCTGCACCGTCTTGAGCATCTCCTGTTCTTGAGCGAGCTGCTTCATCAAAAGCGTGTTCGTATAATTAAGCGTCTCAACCTTGGCCTCGAACTGTTGTGCCTGAGCCTCAGCGTCTTTGGCGGACTTGACCAGTTCTGCATCGGTCTCGATTTGTTTCTGGAGGAACCCGTTCTGGACTGGTCGTTCTTGAAGAGCGTACTGTGCCGGATGCTGGAGCTTGATGGCGTTCGCGTATACATAGTAGGCACCGATCGCTGCTCCTGCTGCCACAAATGTAGCGGCCGTCGGGCTAATATTCTCCATTAATGCGTTGCTTTGTGAAGTCCCAGCGTGCTGTCAAAGAACTTGAGACGACTGGCTAGCTGCGAATGAAAAAAAAAAAAAAAAAAAAAAAAAAGGAATCCTTGGGCAAGTGGAAGAGTCGGAGGGCTGAAGAATTGAAGAATTGAAGAGTTGAAGAGTTGAAGTGCCGAAGAGTTGATAAAAAAGCAAGAGAAGGCGAGACGATTGCATTTTATGCTACGGATATTGATACTGGTGCTTTTTTGTTTTCACCTTCCCGCTCCCTCATTCCCTCTTTAGTCTATCATGCAATCCTCGATCGGCTCTTCGCGTCTCCAACGAACGGTGGAAAGAGCTTCTAAGCCGAGAGGGAGGGGAAGGGACAGAATCCTCCCGAGGAGGAGCGAGAGTATCTCTCGGTAAAAGTAGGCAGCCCCTTCCCCCTTTTTCCTACTTTTTTTTTCCGCGCAAATATCAAACACTGCACTTGCTTCCCGTACACCAGCGACCCACCGTCGGATAGGCGCTCCTACCGCCGCATCGCTTCTTTTGCAATTGTCAGCATTTGTCGAGATATGATTGGTAACACGCATGTCTACAGGCTACACAGCAGTCTGTCCAATGTAGGCTGTTTCGACGTGTTGCTGCACTTGCCTACCATCCAGAACGGTATATCTACGTGATGCATGCGCAAGCAGTGCGCCTTTCTGTAGTCGGCGATTTACCGGTTATCAACACTATGTTTACAAGCACAATGTGGCCATTTGTTCAACATTCAGGAAGTTCATTAAACATATAACTTTTTTTTTATTACGTCCTGAGGCTCAACTTAAAGCTCGCCCGTATATAAAAATTAGTTAATCCGCTCGTTTGTGAACACGGAACAATAACAAACAAAGGTACCTTGGTTTGACAGTTGAACATGGCCTGATTGAAAGAGAACGGTCCCTTCCGTTTTCTTTTGTTTGCTTCCAAAAGAGCTTTTCTTCTGTTAGTTTTATTTGTTCATTCTTTCTCGTTTCTTTTTTGTTTTGTTTCGTTGTGGGTTGGCAAAAAAAAAAAAAAAAAAAGGAAGGAAGAGAAAATCGAAAAGCAGGGTTAATGTCATTCTAGATCCAGCAGATATTATCCTCAACGTGATTCAATATTCTGCTGAAGGTGGAAATAGCATCATAGCCACCGCCAAACGCAGAAGAAAGCCGTCCTCATTCAACCTTCGGTGGTGCAGGTTGCGAGTCTGAACCATCCGCTGGTGGAGGGGGTGGTGGTGGAGCTGCGCCAGTCTCAGCCGTAGAAGTCGGTGCACCGACTGCTGATTCCGCTGCTACGGGTGGAGGCGCATATGCATACCCATAGTAGGCCAACGCTGGGTCGGACGAAACAGGCGCTCCTGCCGCTAATGTCGATGGATCCTGTTCTGCACCAGGATGCGCGTATGCCTGCTGATAGTACTGACTGTATTGCTGGTAGTATTGCTGTTGCTGGTAATATTGATTATACGCCTCATACTGCTCGTATGTGTATCCTTGAGCAGCAGCATCTGCGGCTGCACTTGTCGCTGGGACAGCAGCAGCAGTCGTTGTAGGAGCAGCAGAAGCTAACTGTTCTGCCGGAGGTGGTGGTGGACCTGGAGGCAATGGAGGGTTCGCAGTCGACGGAGTTGTGCCAGGAGGTGGTGGTGGTGCTTGGTAGTGCTGATTGTAACCGTACTGATGATTGGGCGGCTGGTTATGATACTGCTGATGTCCTCCCTGGTATCTCCCATACTGCCCACCATTATAGTAGCTCTAATGAACAAGAGTGCATCAGTATCACTTCAACCACATGGCCGAAAAAGAGCTGGTAGTCATTATAAAGAGACTTACAGATCGGTCACTATAGGTCCTGTTATGGCCATAGGGCTCTTGGTGCATGGGCGGTCGACTCTTCATCTTTTCGTACTCGCCCCTCACTGTCTCAACAAGGTCCTTGCAGAGTCGTTCTGCCTCGTCAACCTCCTCCTGATTATTTCCACTATTAGTTGCACGGAGATAGCAGCATGCCAGTTAGCAACGTTTGCTAAAAGATCATAAAAAACGCCTTGGAATAAAATGTAAGACCAGAAAAGGCTCCTTACAGGATGTTGATGTACAATGGCTCGTCCGATTCGCGGCCAGTATCTACTTCCAAATACCCAGAGCCCTGTCCTTTGAGCTGGACACGCGTCCTCGTCACGTTTTGCACATGCTTCACATACTGCCCCTATAAAACCGATTAGGTACACTTAGTAACTGAGTAATTGACATCGCCAAGCCGCTTTGAGCAAGCTGAAAAGGTAGTGCGACTTACACCTGGGCCAACAATTTTCGCCCTCACATTGAACATTCTGTCCGAATCGATTCCAATGGCGACGCGAGCATGAAAAGATTGATGTCTCTAATGAATAGACGGAAGGGAAATAGATGTGTCAACATCCGTACTTAGTGTATTTGTCTCGAAGCCATGCAATACAAATGCAGTCCTTACAGGTGGTGGTCCTCCGAAACCTCTCGAGCCCGGCTGAAATGAATCCCGCTGTGGTGGAAGTGGTGGCGGGTTCTGTGCTTCCTCAATAAGCTCATTAATCTTTTGGACCGCATTATCCAGTTCCTCCTGTGTTAATGCGGTAACGTGAAGATAAAGTGGTGGTTCTTTTTCTGTCGCCATGCTCCGATCCTGGTAAAATTTGCCGCGAGTCGTGACATCTGCTCCCGTATCGCGGTGGAGCTTTATCCGGAACGGTCCAATATGAAAGAGATGATGATTTTAGTACAACGGCACTTCTCCTGCAGAATCTATGCAAGCCTCATGGGGCAGCAAGAAAGATGATGACAGTAAATCCTGAATAGCATACCTGAGTCTGAACTGATCCCTTTGTGAGGATATAACGATGCTTGACGTCGTTAATGTCGATATCCGCCACGAATTCATCCCGTTCCTTGGACTCTTTAAAGGGAGCGCCATTGTTGTGCGCACTACCGCCTGCTGTCTCGGCATCTGTCATAGGGTGCGGATGCTCCTGAGGTTTGGCCACCGTAGCGTTGGTAGATTCCGTTTCCGTAGGTGCCTTGCCTTGCGCCACCAACATTGCATTTATCCTGGCTGCAGCAATGGCTGCAGCTGCTGCGGCTTCATCGGCATTTGACTGGAATGAAGTGCCGTTAGGGGCGGTTGCTGTGCCGGCAACGCCGTTTTCATCCTTTGAGTGAATGCTCGCCTCAGATGCGGCCTTTTTGGTAGCTGCGTCGTCCTCGCCTTGGTTGTCCCATTTGCGTTTTCTCCTTCAGACGAAAACAATAAGCAGATTTGGTTAGATCAACAACTTCATTGAGATGAGAATTTACTCTGACCTATGCATGCTTGCGTCAATATTTATGCACGTGTTGCATAATACCTTGGCTCTTCGGACATGGTTGATTCTGACAGGATGCGGTGAGCAAATGCGTATGTGCGTGTGCGTGTGTGTGTGTGTATGTGAATGGTGGAACGGAGAAGATCAAAGATCGCTTGATTGCTTGATTGCACCTTTTTCTTGCAGTTTGCTACGTCAGTCGTCAATTAAAGAGCCTTCTGCAATTGCACGAATCAGCAAAAAAACGCTGTGCTATTTTATTACAAAAAGAACTCCCAACAGCTACACTGCCTTTTTTTTTTTTTTTTTTTTTTTGTGCATTTGTTCAAAGTTCAAAGGCTGTCTAAAGCAAAGTCGCCAGTCCTTTACTTGGCCTTGGCCCAAGGATATTCTAACAGTCGATAAGAAGTATTCGAAGGTGAGTCATGGAGCGAACCGCACAAGAAACCATGCGATACCCACACTTCAACAAGCCTTACCAAAGTCGGCCCCATCCTTGCGTCTCCACAACTTCTTCTTCTTCTTCGTCACAACGTTCTCAACAAATACTTCCTCGCAGTGTTGCTTCTTGAACTTGCGGATGAACGATGGATCCCTATGGTGAGAAACAACAGTTCATTCGGTTCTGTTAGGCAATCATCCTGCAAAAATAACTCTGGTCGTGCGACATATTCATATCTCCTGTCCATACCAGAGCTCCGAAGCAATGCCGAGGTCCTTGCAGCATCGCATTAATGCGTTGGATTTGCAGCCCTCTGTTGCTGTGGCAAGGTTGTTGGGGTCAAAGTAATCCTGTTCTCCACGAGCCGTACTGACAAATCGACCCCTGCAGATCAGCGCATATTCACGCGAAATAGTCTTGGGTGAAATAGAGTGCTCGCTTCTCGGTGCCAATCCCCATCCTATAACGTTAGAATCCGTCCGTTATTAGATTGTAGTATAGAAAGCAGTTTACTTTGTCAACTCCCAACAGCGTTCCCAGACGTACCTCCAGGACCGAATGCTTTGTTCAAGATTCTTCGGTATTTGATTTCTGGCAGATAGAGCAATCCGTCTAAAAGATGAACCAATTGAAGATGGAGCAAAGGTGTGAGTGTTTGCCCCGCAAAGCGAATAAAAGGATCAATCAGCAGATGATGCCCACAGTAGTGAGCTTTACCTGGCTTGACCTCAATATCGTCCGAATCCAAAGGGCTCATCAGCAGTTCCGCAACCTCCCTCTCGAAAGGCTCGGTAGCCATTCCTGCAAAAGAACGGGTCCAGTCCTGTCCATCTTCATTTCCATGATCTCCCATAACTGCATCCTTCAGAGACGAAGTACCGGTAGAAAAGACCTCTCCAGGTTGTTGACTGGTTGCGCCACCAATTTTGGCCAATACCTCGCTGGGCACATCATCGTCAGAGTAATCCGAATAGACCGATGGTGGAGGCGATGAGGATGAGGCCGCAGCAGCGGACACTGGCGATGCCGAAAAGGTCTTTGGGCTGAAAGAGGAGGAGGTCTCTCTGGTCGTCGAAAAATCGCTCTTGGTGTAGGCAGGCATAACGTTCGAGCCTGGGGTCTTCGCGGCGGTCGCTCGGGTCGCTTTGGAGACATATGTAGCCGTAGTCTTTGCAGACGATGCCGCGTCCTTGGCCTTGACAACATAGGTCTTTGTGGCCATGGTTCTCATGCCGAGCAGTGGCTACGATAACAGTTGGTTAAGAATCGAGTAATGAAAGGGTCGGTTTTGGTTCTGGTAAGGATTCAGCAACGAAACGCGGCCACGATAGCCAGATTCTTTACCTGAGAGAGCAGCAAGGACCGACGAGATGCAATCGATGGCAACATTGTAATGATGTTGATGATTGAATGGGTTGAGAAGGAAGGTAAGGGCTAAGTTGTGCTGGGTGCAGCGTATGCAGTTATTTACTTTTCTGGGTGGTGACTTGTGTCCGCTTGAGTCTGAGCGCAAAAATGATACAAAAATTGCTCGATGCCAACAAAAAAGAGACTGCAGAATCGGAACATCCGAGTCCAGGAAACAGGAGGGCACCTTTGAGAGCCCAAGGATACTACCAAATTGAAAAAAAAAAAAATAGTGTCGGTCGGCGCATCAAGTAAAGTCGTCTGCAGACCGGATGTACATGTGCAGTTACCATGGGCTATTCAAAGAAGCTCCAGCAGACATATACCGAGTCTGTTCACTCTGCTATCCATCCAGGTCCATACTGTTTACAGCTGTCCTGCGTGCTCTTCTTCTGTCTTTTTTCTATTGACCAACGGACCTCTGGTCTGTATCAAGCAGAAAGTATTTTTTCGGTTCGACTACGCCCAGAATAAATGAATCGTGTTCCACATATTGTATGCGAATGCATTACTGACAGATACATTGACACGATCGAATGAACGCTCTCAAAAAACTGCCTTTTTAGTTCTTTATTAAACGTAACGCATCTGCAAAGGGTTCAGGCATAGTTCATAATAAACCACTAGGACTACCCCTTGAATGGACTCACACACCTTATCATTGTAGTTGATGGGCGCTGTGTAGCCGCTTTAACGAAACCACCTTTTTGTAAAAAGGTAACCGTCCACATGAGAGGAAGAAACAACTGAGAAGCAAATACACACATTGATAAGAAACTATGAGTAGCTTCTGCGTGGTGTGCGCTGATATGAGGCGATGATGGGATGGTTTCCGACCGCCCATGACCGCGAACAAGAAAAGAAAACGCGTCGAAATTCTTTTTGGATTTCGTGTAGGACAGGACGCGTATTTACTCAGTCCGGCATATGGCCAAAAAGCTGTTTATCGGACAAAGCCACTGCTCAGAATTACCCATATACCAAAAAACTCGACCTTCCTTCCCCTCCTCATTCCTCACTCACCCCTCTCGACAGAACCACTTGATACGCACTCACACTCACACCCAATACTCTTATCTACTATATATGTCAGAGGGACGACACTCGACTACTGCATACCCATCCTCAAGAGCTCTCATCACCCACTGGAAAACCAAGCATAAACAGGACTCTTAACCTATTCGAGCCGAACCAGTGCCCACGCCCTTTCGCGACTTTCTCAAGGATCAGCTACAGTGATACAAACATGTGGTCCTCTCTCGAAAAGCTTTCCCTTTCGCCCGCCGGCATCTCCGCATCATCTCAATCCACAAAGATGGCCCTCGTCGCCGTCGCCGCTTCCGTCACCACCGCCGCAGTTCTCCTTGGATACCAAGGGACACAACGCAAACAGCGCTCGAAAAAACTCAAGGATGATTTGGGGTTGCCCAAGGGCCCTATCGCGCCATTGAAGCCATCAAGGTCTCTTGAGATAACGACTGGACACTGGGAGCAGCAGACACGATCATCACACCATCAGCGTACCGGAAGTAAAGAGGAGAAGATCACGTTTGACGAGGAGTTGGTCCTCGAGCAATTGGCCAGGAATATCGCGTTCTTGGGCGAGGAGGGCGTTCAAAAGTTGCGCGACTCCTTTGTGGTGATTGTTGGAGCAGGTTAGTCCCAGCCATGTTCATTCCATGGTTCTATCTACAGGAGATAAAGTGAATGAAAGAACTTCATTTCGCCATACTCATTTTTTTTTTTTTTTTTGCCCGCATTAACACTAGGCGGAATTGGAAGTTGGGCTGCCAGCATGTTGATCAAGAGCGGTGTCGGCAAGGTGCGCATTATCGACTTTGATCAGATCTCCCTCTCCGGATTGAACCAGCACGCAACCGCGACAAGGACAGATATTGGCACACCCAAGGCCGTTGCAATGAAGAAGCACTTCCGACTGATCGCACCCTGGGTCAAAGTCGATGCACGAGTCGAACGTCTACAGGAAGACTCTGCGGATCAATTGCTGTCAGGTATGGAGAGTGCAGTTTCCTTCGCGATCAGTGAGAAACACAAAGCCTCCTTCGACGGCTCCCCCTCGTGCTCATCTTTTTCTTTCTCATCTTTCTCATCTTTCTCGTTTCCCTGTTTTTCGTCCCTCTCTTGGAAACAAAAAAGGCAACCCTGACTATGTGGTGGACGCAATAGGAGATCTCCACACAAAGCTGCAGCTGCTGAAGTACTGCTATGAGCATAAGATCCGTGTTATAAGCTCCATGGGTGCAGGCGCCAAGGCCGATCCTTCGCGTGTGCAGATCGGCGACATTTCCGAGACCTTTGGTAAGTCGTGCACGTCTCTCCTTTCCCTCCCCCCCCCCGTAAACCTGATTTGTCCCTTTTGCGCACGGTCTCCAGTCCCCTAACGAACGACATTTTTGTCATGCTCAACTTACAGAGGACCCATTGGCAAGAGCTGTGCGTCGTCGACTGAAGAAACTAGGCGTCGACACTGGGATCGAGGTCGTCTTCTCTTCCGAAAAGCCATACAGAACCGAACCTTTGAGCACAGAACAGGATTCCAGCGATGGTGATGACAACGTCTACAAATCATTGCCCAATTTCGGACCCGATTCTCTCCTTCCAATTCTCTGCCCCTTACCAGCAATGTTTGGCATGTCCATGGCAACCTTCATCATCTGTAAAATCGCCGGCTGGAACATGGAGCCCCTTTCTGTCAAGTTTCGCATGGAACTGTACCAGCGTCTTCACCGCAACCTGAAATCCCGCGAAGAAAGTCTTTACCCAGTCTCAGGATCTGGCGCCGGTTCTGCGGGCGTGACCTTCCCATTGAACCGTCAGGATGTAGGGTATTTGGTTGAGGAGATGTTTCGAGGCAAGAGCGCCGTTTCAGGAAGTATGGATCAGATCGCGGTGTGTCGCTGGAAACAAGATGAGCCCCTTAGTTTGCTGAACACGGTCGTGTTGACGGAGAAGGAGCTGGAGAAGCATTTGGCGTTGCCTAAGGATGCGAATCTGGAGGAGGTGTATGGGAAGGACGTGGTCGAGTATGTCGAGGCGCGGTTCAGGGAAGAGGAGCAGATAAGTCGGTTGTGATCCCAAACAGTAAAACAGCTTTAACATTAAATAGAGACATTCTTGTTACAGGACATACTGGCTGTTCAGGAAGGGTTTTATTTTACAAAGGAGCGCATTGAGAACGACTCTTGTTCTTGATGCTTCCGTTTAAGTTATGTATGGCGTTTGTAAAAACATATTCGACGAGCGTGTATCTAAGCGCTGTCGGTGATGAATGATGCGCCCTTGGCGATGTTGACCTTCAGTTCTGGGATCGCAGCGTCGAGCAACGTCTGTTCATAGCTCGAGACCTGCGGCAACGGCAAAACCTTGCCCACGCCCTCGGGACCAAACTCAACGTCCTGTGCAAAGTAATCCAATCCAGTCTTCTCCTTGAACGCAGCCGTATTCTCAGCATCCGCATCCAAGTTCACATAGGTTGACTCGACCAATCCAGTCTTGCCTGCCACGGTCGCTTCAAGCAGCGTGAGCGTGAAGCGTGCACCCGCATAGGCCATCGAAAGCGTGGCGGATCCAGCACCATCCTTGGCCTTGACGACCTCATCGCCTCCGTACTGGATACGATGCGTGAGGGCATCGAGCTGGTCCTTCGAGAGGGACTCGGCGAATGAGTTGGGGAGTTGGGAGAGCAAGGGCACAATGGTGACACCGGAGTGACCACCGACAACGGTGACCCTGGTGCTAGGGTCGATCTTGGGGTTGACCTCCGAAACGAATCTGGAGGAACGGACAACGTCCAGTGTGCTAACGCCGAAAACCCTGTTTTTTTTAAAAAAAAAAAAAAAAAAAAAATGAAGATAAAGCGGGCGATAGCGTTGATCAGTCAAATGTTGTGGATGGATACCATTTTACCGCGAAAGAGAGAGAAGGAAAGTGGGGTTTGTTTGTGCCTCAAAGTGGGGACAAGATGAGTCGTTTTTCTCCTGGGGCTACAATGAACCCAGTAAACAGCACCATGCCCCATAGCGAACAGACAATATATGAAGAACGACAAGAAGGATAACTGGTCGCTCCAGCCAACCGTTGTGGAGAAAGTAAAATGCGGGGGAGTGAGAAATGCCTCAAATCCACCTCTTTCAAGAAACCTTACTTTTTGGGGTTGAAGACGCCATGCTTCTTGAGGACCTCGCAGACAATGGGAACGGTCGAGTTGACGGGGTTCGAGATCACCAGGACAAATGCTTCAGGGCAGTTCTTGGCCACACCCGTTGCAAGGTCGCGAACAATACCGGCATTGATCTATTTGTAGAGAAGAAAGTCAGCATTGCTGGTTCAAGGAGTCAATGGATAGAAAGCAGAGGCACATAGACACTCGCCTTGAAAAGATCGTCTCTGGTCATGCCAGGCTTGCGAGGTACACCAGCTATGTCATTGAGAGGACAATCGAAATGAGCCGCGGCATCCCATCAACTTTCAGTCCAACACTTAGATATGCAAAAATGTCGAAAAAAATAACTGCGCGTCAACTCACCTGGAATGACAACTGTATGGGCTCCCTTGAGGGCAGCATCCATGTCGTCCTTGCCGTGTCCAGTGACCGTGGACTTTGAGTTGATGTGGGAAAGATCTGCGGCCACACCAGGCGCGTTCACAACATCATACAACGCCAAGTCCGTGATCAAGTCCGATTGCTTCAAGAGCAACGACAGAGGCTGACCGATTCCGCCGGCGGCACCGCAAATGACAACTAGAATAGAAACAGTGTTTTCATTTTTGTTAGAGGCCTGTTCAATGTTAAACATGGACCTTTTCATAGGAGAAGATAAGGGTGCGTTACCTTTGACCATGGCGTTTCCTGAGGTTGGTGACTAAAAATGCGTGTTTATAGGCCAGAAGAGAGGGAGCGAGGTGAGATAAGTAAAGGATAAGAGTGAATGAGAAGGGAGGCAGGCGAGAATGGGTTATGTTGTTCGAGACAAAGAAAGAGGGCAAAGAAGGCCTTTTAAACCAGCAATGGCACGCTGGGTTCTTTGGTCGTTGCTGACAATTGTTCAATTATGACTCGACGGTGCATTGTGCCCAATGTCATGATCCCACCGAATACGCCATTCTCTTCTTCTGTACGATACTACGGTGGCCTTTTGTTGGTCCAGTCCTCCTTTTTTTTTTTTTTTTTTTTTTTGCTTCAACAACTCTGTCTTTCTCACGGTGCAAAATACAGAAGAAAGAGCAGAAGGCATAGTCATAACGCGTGGGATTGATCGACAAAAAAAACAATACACCACTGGCACTACCACCACCCACGGAGATTAAAAAAAAAAAAAGAAAAAGGAAATGCAGACATTGTTCTTCCTGTGGATCGTGCAGAGTGTAGACAGTCTGACATTTTCATTTCTGTTCTCCGCAGCGCTGCAGACGGACGGACAGACGGACATACCATGTTGATGTGCTTGTGTAAGGGACCGAGGGGTGCTTGTTACTGAGAGAGAGAGAGGCGGAAGGAGCAAAGGCTGGTGGCAATGGATTTGTATGGCAAGAGGGGAAGACGAGATGAAAGAAGAAGGCCCTGGGTCCCCCCCGACCGGCCCTCCCTTTTATACCCTCTCTTCCTTGCCTTCCCTTTTTGCTTCCTTCACGCGCACCCTTCCTCTGATGCAACCACACAATTACATGAACCTTGTGCCAATTAGGGCCGTGTCATCGGCAGACCAGGCCTTGGGCCTCGGAAATGAACGGCTGCTAATCTTATTGCACTCGCGTATTCTTCCGCTCATTGCCTGCAACCAAACTGTGTCCATTCAGGCAGCGTATGGACATGTACTGTACATGTACATGCAATATGCAGTTGAGCAAAAGGAAAGGGAAGGAAAGGAAAGGAAAGGGAAGGGAAGGGACGCACACGGGTGCAAGATATGACACTGCACGATAGGGTATGGGATATGGCCAGACTCAAGGTTGAGTTCAGACGGCCTCCTCCACAAGGCCCTGCCTGTCTGTCTGTTTATGGTCATCCGCAGGAGACGTCTCTGGACTCTTTCTCTCTCTCTCCCGTGCCCTCCTTCCTCGGCACCATCCACTGCGTTGCTTCTTCTTTGGTCTCAGGACATGCTATGCAGGCAGCTCCATGTCCTGGGCCATTTTGTCAAACAGTGCCTATTCGGTCTGTCTTTCTTCAGTGCAATTGAACTCCGTGTCCAGTCTTTCAATGTCCATACTCCGTCCTTGGCTTTCATGTGCATGCTTACTTTCTTGTATCCTCTCTCTTCTCCAAACACGAGCTCAGTCAAGGACAATGGTGACCATGACGACATCTCTCTCTCTCTTTTTATTTCTATTTTCTATTTTTCTATTTTTCTATTTTTCTATTTTTTGCTTGGGGCCCCTGTTGGCTGCTTTCCGGCAACTGCTTTATCGGAACATAGATTGCATTTCCCGTGTGATTTCGCGCGACAAAAAAAAGGACCAAATTAACTGTGCCCTCCCAAGACTCAACACGGGCAAATGTGGGGAGGAGGAGGAGGGGGTCTGAACACAGTTTTGGTGACACCGATCTATAGGCTGCCCGCTGCTCTTTTCTTCAGTGTTCCGTGGGTGCATTTTATCACACGTACCATGCAAGCATAACAAAACTGACGCGTCGCGTTCCCTGTTCATTCTCCTTCCACAATCGCCATCGAATTGGCAATAGCATAATGTCAATTGCATCCTCGTTTGCTCTGTTAAGAAAAAGTATTTATTGAAAACAAAACGACAATTGCGCTCTCCAAAGGAAAAATAGCCAGAATAATAAAGGTGGGACAAAAAACGACGGGTCCTCCGTTTGGTGCCCTCCTCTCTCCTTCTGCTTCCCCTCGTAAAAAGATCGCGCGCGCAAGAATAGTGCTGTATCGGCGTAACTGTTTACTTCAGCTTCTTCTTAATGCGGAGCTGGTTGGAGTGACCGCACTTCTTCTTGCGGCAGTTGGTGGCGCGAGGAGGGAGACGAGCGTAGCACTTGCGGCAGATCATCTTGTCGCAGTTGAACTTGGAGGCCAAGGCCTTGAGCGAGGGCTCAATGATACCACCACGGAGACGGAGAACCAAATGGAGGGTCGACTCCTTCTGGATGTTGTAGTCCGACAAGGTGCGGCCATCCTCGAGCTGCTTGCCGGCGAAGATCAAGCGCTGCTGGTCTGGGGGAATACCTATTGAATCGAACATATCAAACAGAAACAAAAAAAAACGATAGAAATGTCAGAACTCAAGTCCCCCTCAGTTGATACAAAAACAACTGCAGCGTCCTGTCAATAGTGCGGTAATGTGTTTTGGCGTTGCATTAAATGGCGTTGATGATGTTAATTCGCTCCTGAACTCCAATCCTGTCCTCAAATCCTCGGTCTTAAAGTGAATTTACTCAAGTTGGAGTCGATCACTTTCGCCTGTTAAATATATCATAGCCACTTCGTTGACCAATGTCCTCATTGAGGTTGCCAGTCGATAGTGGTATCGTTCTGCTGACCTCCCGTATAACATTTTCTGCTGCCAACGTGTCCACAGATCCCTGGCTATTATATTGGTTTTTGTCCGCGTGTCGGTTGTAGGTGGTGCAAGTCGCTGCTGTGTATGGCTTGAACATGATATGGATAGTAACACAAAGTAGAAAAATGACGCACCCTCCTTGTCCTGAATCTTCGCCTTGACGTTGTCGATGGTGTCGGAAGACTCCACCTCAAGGGTGATCGTCTTTCCGGTAAGGGTCTTAACGAAAATCTGCATTTTCCTATTGACGATAACAAAGCCAGCAGACACCAGAGTTGATGAGAAAAGAGTCCTTCAGCATGCTGTCTCCAAGTCATGAGAAAGATTATAGGTCGGATGTTGCTGGGTTGCTGACTAAACTGATGATGTTTTTTCATGGAACGAGTTGTCATGCCAAGCTCCTGAATGCTATAAAGACCAGCGAATAACCGCATCGACAAAGTCCAAGCCGGTAGGCGGCATCTCACTGCCTTTCATAGAGCCTTCTGCGTAATATAGGTATTTCCTGGCCGATGCCACTGATAAGCTCTAATATCATGTCAACCATTTCTGATATGCTGAGCAATGACAGCGCGACTCCTCCAGTCAATGACGTCCTGCGTGCGTTCTCCATTACTGAACTCATCGTCCGAACAATAAAGTCATGGTGCGAGTCGTATGTCGATTGTTAACGGATAAGAGAGCTGGCTGCATGGAGTCCTGATCCGATGAATGGTTGCCGCAATAGCTGGTTGAATAGCCATGACGATGTGTTGATCGATGGATGGGTCCGTTGTCCTGGTGGTCGGATGGATTTCAATGTCCCGCAACACCGCACAGCGCCGAATTGAGTTTGCACCTTTTTTTGGATGAGAAAGAGAAGGACCCACTCTGCGCAGGGAAACTGCGTTAAAATGCTCCCATATCGCACGTGATGATAATTGACCTAGCGAGAAACTTGAAGAACGAGCTCTGCTCTTTGAAACGCGTCTGCTTAACACTGCCAGAAGGCATGGCACAAGGAGCCGCATTCATGAACTTGGGCCTCAGTACTTAATCACTGTCTCCCAAGCAGTATTCAGTACGAAAGTATTTGAGAAGGTTGCTGCGATTGTTATCCTATAGGTGATCCGTGCTACTGGCCCTCATCTCCACTCGCGTCGATGAGATGGCATATCTACAAACATGGGATACCCTTCTCCACCCACGAGCGCCATGCTCTGTTTCGATTTTTATCACAGCATAGTAGACTCGGAAAAAGATGTATATTATCCACATCGCTTCATGGTGCTTATGCCCGTATGGGACTTGGAGCTATCTTTGTTCATGGGACCTGAAGATGTCATTCACACAGCTAAGAATATCGCCTCTAGTACGCTTCATATCCACAAGTTCATATAGAGGGTCTTTATCCGCTTGTCAGTCACCACAACACACTTTGCGAGATTCAATGTGGAACTGTACTGGGTCTCCACACTCTATGTTCTCTATATACTCAGCATCAACTTCCTCTCTCTCTCTCTCTCTCTCTCTCTCTCTCTCCTCGGCAGCAGATCGTGCTCCCTTCGTCTTCGCCTCTTCCAACTATATGCTTCAATTAGGCAGACAATGTTATCCTTGGGATCCCCTTAGCCATATCACGTCCTCTTCAGGTACACCTAACGATGCATCGATTCTATATTCAATGAGTAACGCTTGTGGGGCGAATCTTATCGGCACCGAAACCATCGAACCCGACCTTTTTGTCCTCACAAATATACATGGACGACCGAAGTCTTGTTACAGCGATGGAAGGATTGGAAACCCAACAATCAATTGCCAGAGCCCTGGCTTGGACACTATAGACAATAATATTTTGCGAGATTTCAATCGGTACAGGAGCCATCGAACGCAAAAGTCGCCTCTTAACGAAATCCTCAGAACTGAGCTCTTTACTGTCCCGGTCGTTTGTTCTCATGTTCTTCCTGGGCTTGCGAATGGTTATCGCTGCCCTGAAGAAGACCAAAAAAAAAAAAAAAAAAAAAAAAAAAAACTCACAGGATCCGTCACTTCACTTTAAATGCATCCCGACTACAAGATGAAGAACCATCTCCGGTCCTCCTATCTCAAAGGATGCACGCGCAGACATTCTTTGACTTGCACTTTGACTGCGACCCCACCAGACCGCAATTCGCTGTCGCATCTCTCTCGCGGTGGGAGGTGAGCAGTGGAGGGGCTATTGGCCTGTGGCGATCATGGACTGAAAATCGCCACGAACGAACTCGGCTCTAGGCTATGGCGAAGTGTAACCTTTACCAGCGTTGCGGCATATATCTTTCACGACCAAGCCTTCTGATGAACTAAAAAATAATAAAAACTATCAAGAAAAAAAAAAAAGAGACTGAAGCAGCGGCAGTGGCGATTATGGTATTCACCTTGGTCATAAGAAATTGTGAAATGTCTACCTGATCCTGTTGTGATCGTCGCTGACAATAGTTCAGAAAAAAAAAAAAAAAGTCCATAGCTTAGTTGAGCACGAGAAAACAACGGCAACATACGGCGCTGTTGCCGATCAGAACCCAGGCAAACACGATATAGCACGCAAGCCTACCGTGAGTAGCACCACTACTCCAAGGATTAGAAGGAGGGTATCAAAGTCCCTTGCCCGAGGGTATCAAAGTCCCTTGCCCCAACTTCATTTCTCGCGTGTGCTTTTTGTGTTTTCCGCAAACATTCTGCGCGGGGCAGAATGGGGGATTCGATCGTGGCTTAGGGGAAACGGTGGGTGGGTTTGCCTGAACCAAAAGAAACAAAAAAATCAAAATACACCTGTCCTTTACTTGTGTTGGCCGGCTACTTCGGGATTCGCTTTCACTCAACCGTTACTCGCCATCCTCCTATCCCTTGTCGGCTTTCTCCTCCCCACTTTTCCTTTCCTCCTCGCTTCTTATCCCCTCGTCATCGCCCTCCCGGAAACGTGCGCGAGAATCAGAACAGTATGGCCGCCGTTACCCGATCAGCTCGCAGCCTGATCTCACACTCAGGATTGCACCAGTCCCTCAAAGGATCCCTTTCCGTCGCCATCTCACACCAGGTCCGTCTCGCCTCCACAGAAGCAGCCAAGAAGGGTTCCAGCAGCATCAGCAAGAGTAAAGGGAACGATAACGCCGTCATCCTTGGACCTCAACAGGAATACATCACAGGCGTTAGCAGGCTGCGTGAGCACTATCGTGGAACCGTCCAGGACGATCTTATGGTCTTGACTTACAACCACTCCTTTAAGCCCAAGGCCAAGATCCCTGAGGGTGTTCGTGTGGAATTGAAGGGCAACAAGCACATCAAGCCAGCACCGAATGCGCCTTCCCCACGCCATATCCCGGAGCTGGTGAAGATTGATGTGCACTGTATGATGAAGGAGGCCTTGGTCAGCAAGTTCAACCTGTTGAGCGGGTTCATGGCTATTCAGTCGATCACAGGAGAAATGCCCGAGATCATCCATTCCAAGAAGGGTGTCCACCCATGGAAGCTGCGTGCCGGTAAAGCTCGGATCAATTGATGAAAAAAAGAAAAAGCAGGCAATTTGACTTTATTGGAGCAAATTGACATTGATACTCACGCTTCTCTTCTTGGCCTTTTTATTTTTATTTTTTTTAACGATCAGGCAATCCGATCGGGTGCAAGGTCACCTTGAAGGGCGACAAGATGTACCAATTCCTTGACAAGCTTGTCGAAGTTGTGCTCCCAAGGATGAAGGAATGGCCCGGCCTGCCCGAATCTGCCGGCGACGCGACAGGAAACATCGGTATGGGTTTCCCTCCCTCGGCCATGTCATTATTCCCAGAGATCGAAAGCAACTTTGACATGTTCCCAAGGATGACAGGATTCGATGTGACCTTCACGACCACCGCCAAGACCAACCTCGACGCAAGACTCTTGCTCAGTGGATTCAACATGCCCTTCCAACAAAAGATTCGTTCGCCACCAGTAGCCAAGACCGGCACATCAGCAGCAGCAGCATCACCATCATCAATAGACGCGGGATCTTCGGCGTGAGCAAAAGACGTAAGGGGAGGGTTTGAATTCTTAGAACGCATCATGGGCTTTTTTTTTAAACACAAATAAAATAAAACCATGCAAATCATTTCTTATCATTCTCGCCATTGTTCAATGTGTTGCGAATCAAATTGGTGCGGACTGAAGTGGGTTTATTAAGCATAGCATACATGAAAGCATATTTTGTCGATTGGGGGTTGTTTGAAAGATGATTAATCCGATTCCGAATCCGAGCCATAGTCGCCGATCAGCGACAATAGCGATGAAGGTTTGCTTGCTGGTTTGCTCGTTACTGTCGTCGCTCCTGTTGCCATTGCGGATGAACCTGTCGATGCCGATATTGACGATGTTAATGCTGCACTTGGCGTTGCCGTCTCTGTCGTGGCCTTGACCAGTCCAAGTGATCCACCTTGCTTACGCTTCTTGGCCAGCGGTGTCTTAAAGTCCGGGAGTGCCAAGGGCTGCGCAAACTTGGCCATGGCCACCTTGGCCGCACTGACTTCTCCCTCCACATCCTCATCCAAATCATCATTCAGTCTCTTGACTCTATCTCCATCCACATCCTTAAACACCGCTCTGGCCAATCGCTCGTCCTCCTCATCCTCTTGCTGCTGCTGTCGAAGCCGAATATCCTGCTCAGAATCGACGAGCTTATCCAACAGTGTATCCGCGTCCAATCGTTCATTCAACGCATTCCTGGTCCGGATCTCATCCAGAGCGTCCATGATCTCCATTTCTCGTTTCGAATCCTGTGTCCGGTTCTCGAGCGCCTTCATCGGGTTATTCTCCTCTTCCTCCTCACGTTCTGCGGCCGTCTTTCCTTTGCCCTCCTCATCACGCCAGGGCTCAAAGTTTCGCTGGGCACCGTTCTCGGCGACGTAGTCGGTATTGGCGGGGTCGGTCTTGAAGGTGATTTCGGCAGCACAGCGGTTACAGCGAATATAAAAGCGGAAGATCTTGATGGAGTGGTAGGTCTCGTCCGTGGTTTCTTTGCGGGCGTTGAATTTCTTGCCCTTGTAGATGTATTCGCCACAGGTGTTGCAGCGCATGGAGAACGGGGTCATGAGACGGACTTTGTGTTGGAGATCCTTCGGTTGCTTACGCCGGGGAATCAGGGCGGGATCGAAATCCGGGGGGAAGTATTTGTTGAGGACCTTGCGCTCAGACATGGTGGATCAGGAGTAGTGGTGGTAAGGGGTGATGCGAAGGGGTAGGTGGAGAGAGAGAGAAAGAGGATCGATGGGGATAGGATGGAGGAGGTATTTCAATGGGAGGCAAAGTCGTTTTGAGTGGATGGTGAGTGGGTTGGGCGCTTGAGGGGCTTGCCAAAAGTAAAATTGACTTTTTGACACAGAAAGGGATCATGCTCAGCCCAAGAAAGGATCGCCCTCAACCCCCCTCCATTCCCCAAGCGAACGAAAAAAAAAAAAAAAAAAAAAAAGCGGCCATGGACAAGACAAAGAAAGTCTGCGGCGTATGCGATACCAACCCGTCAAAGTACAAATGCCCAACCTGCACATTACCCTAGTAAGTGTCGCCATTGCAGAGGAGGTCGACGTTTGGAAATGCCCTCATTAGGGTGCCTTTTTTTTTTTTAGGATCTTGGAGCTAACATAAACTTTTGTATCCTTGATCCTCTGAACAGCTGCTCATTAGTATGTTATAAGAAGCACAAAGGTATTCACGAGCAGAGGGAAAGCAAATTGGATCATGGGATAATCTCTAAAGACAGGAAACCGATACGGAATACTGTTCATTGATCCCCATGAATCCATCATGGCTAACCCAGGATCAATTTTCTCTGTCTTCATAGAAACGCCATGTGAAAAGCCGGCACCGATTCCTGAACCAGGTACAAAGCTTCTTCCTTCCAACTCCTTGCTCAATCTTTATCGCTTTTCCCACATGGGCTAACACTCAAATCCTACGTCGTTCATACATCGGACGAAACTATCCATTCAGAAACGATCCCTGTCCCGCCTGTCGCGCCCGTACCAGACTTTCTCAAGGAAGATCCCGTCGCCCTCCTTAACGATGAACAGCTTGGCAGGATCGCACAATCGAGCAAAATCAACGAAATGCTCCAGAACGAAGGACTACGACGACTGGTAAAGATGATCGACAGCAGCGAGAACCCAGAGTATTTATTAGACAAGGCCAGGAAGGACGATCGGCGGTTCATGGAGTTTTCAGAAGAGATCTTAGCGATCGTTGGACGTGAACCTGGGGGGTCAGGGACGGAACAAGTTCTGGAGGCCATGGGCATGGGCAAGAAGTAGAGAAAAAAAGACGATGCAGAAAGATGTGTAATCATCATATTCTCTCTCTCTCTCATACGCTGGATGCTTCATAATCGCCTTTTTGGCATGGTCATTCGGTAGCTTCATTACCATTACATCTCATAATGCATTCTTTGTCTATATTTTTTTCCTCATCAATAAATTACTTTACACATAACAAAAAAAAATATTAGATGCAAAAGAGAGACAACGCTTTAATATGCCAGTGGAGGCACTGGACAGGGCCCGGTATTAACTCTTACAACGCCGGCATCTGCCTGACGACCCGTCCTTCATTCTTTGCATGCTTGACAATCAACTCAAACACTTTATCTCCCCTCCACCGCTCTGGAACCTCCTTCTTGCCCGTCACCCAGTAGTAGATATCCCAATCGGGTTCATCCATAAACTTGTCAAAGCGCTGACAATCCTCCAACGACATCTTGTTCAAGAATTCCTTTGCAAACGTCGACAATAAGAGGTCCGTCTCGAGAATTCCACGCTTGCGGGATTGGTACGTCAATCGGGCACGGATCGTTTCCAGAGATTCGTTGGGGTCGCGAGGAAGGGGTGGGAGGTTCGTGTAGGGAGTCTGGAAACCATCTGGGTCGATGTCGCGGGCATCGTCATGATCGAGCATACGCTCGGGCTGTGCGGAGGAAGTTGGAGGAGACGAGGTCGGCTTTGTGGAGAAGGAGCAGCGGTATGCAGCACTGGCGGCGGCTGAGGTAAGGGTGGGCTGGCTGCGCAGAGCGACAGTTGTCCTGAGGGCGAAAGCGGCGCGTGCTGTTGATCTGAGGATGGGGAATGAGGGCGACATGGTGATTATGTGTGGGAGTTTGTTACGAGGGAGGTGTGCGATGCAAGAGATCAGGTCGGGCTCTTCTTCGGACAGGGAGGTTGAGGATCGAACCGGGGGGGGGGGGGGGGCTAACAAGCCACCTCTCAATTGCTTCGCCCTTCGTTTGAGAATATGAAGCAATTCGTTGATCGAATGAAAATAACATATCCCATCATGATCCTAAGCAAAGATGAGAGATCCCTTGAAAAAACAAGAAAAAAAAATCAAGCAAGGAATAGTAAAAAGACGAAAGACGAACAAGAAACCTAGGAAAGAGAATAGGAATAAGAAAAAGATCAATTGTCGGTTCAAGATAGATAGCTCTAGACCCTCATCATCGTCCATCTCTTCCACGCCCGCCTACTGTCACACTGCCATAACCAAAGGAAATATCTAGATCATAGCTACACCTGAGGAAGGTTTCCTATCATGACAAAGTGGTCGCGCAAAGTCGAGACCACGATAGTCATCCAAGAAGAAAATAAGAATATAGGTACATCAGTGGATCAAGAGTTTATCCCGCAAGGGTAGACCCATAGACTGATGCTCCTCCTCCGCATCCCATGCAAGTTTAGTCCGGGGAACCATACCATGGCACATTTGAGCACAGTTACGGTGCATAGGCTATCCAAAGAAAACAAGGCCCTGTAAAAAGCGAAAGCGCTGCAAGAAGACCTTCAAGGTTCTTCTTGTCCCCTCTTTTTTTTTTTCAAGGGAACTGAATGCTGGGGGTGGTTGTTTGCCTATGGTACCCGTGCGCTGGGTCTGCTGGAAGGTCATCCATGAACTGCTCTCTGATCTCCTCTTGCTCTTGCTGCGCGAGATACGGAGATGGAAAAAAGTATTCAAGGGCAGCTATGAGCTGTACATGTACTGTACCTTGGCTTTGAATTGTACGATAAACTGGTCATTATTGCTGGTATAGTTCTCGCCATTGAATAGAGGAGTGATCTCATTGAGACGGCTCTGCTCTTTTTTTTTTTTTTTTTTCTAACTGTACAGTTTAGCTGAGTTGGCCAATCAAATAAAAGGACAAAAAGGGGGAAAGGAAAAAAAAAATGGCACAGCCCTCCGCGTGGCATCTCGCGTGCTTTTCATAAAACCCTTTTTCTTCTTCTTCTGCGCCTTCTCTCTGCCCTTGTCATTCAAACACGTATATTTGTTATCTTACTCTGTTCTTTTTGAATGTATCCACGGCGCTTTTTGCATCTTTTTCCTTTTCACTATGATGCATGCACACTGCATGCACGTCAGTCGGTCATGAGGGGGGGGGGGGGGGGGTTCGAGACTAGTCTTCTCGGCGGTATCTTTTATTTGTGCATGTGTATGTATGTTGACAAAAACAGTGATGATTCTTCCCGTTCATACAACTACCTCCTCACACAGGCACCATCTCATCTTCTTTGCGGCAGGTTATGTAATGGAAAAAAATGAGACTGTGCGACGGAAACTTTTTTTCCCGTTCATATAACTCTTCATCCGATTCATTTCCTTGGTACAACAGGCTGCAAATGTGGGATCATTGTAGGACCACCATCACGCGTACAACACATACAGACAGATACACCATTGCACATATTGAATTGTACATATTGAATTGTGTGCGTTCCATTCGCAGACTCAGCTGCAGACCCTGTGGACTCAGTCACAGCATTCAGCTGCACCACGTTCTTGGTGTGTCCCATGCGTGACCAAGGTAGTACATTTTTTCTTTTCATTTCTGATCAGGGTCCCCCATCTTCGGACTTTTTTTTTTCTGGATGGTCGATGGGGTGGTCTGGATGGGGAGGCTGAATCCTTTGCAGAGAGGCGCGGTCTATAGCCCTCATTGAAGTGTTCAATGGCGTATTTTATGTAGCCTTTGTACTTTCATTGGGAGAAATAAAAACGTGCTGTTTTTCATATAAATACCCCCTCCCATGGATCGCTTTATTCTCTTCATTCTTTATCAGCAATTTCCGTTACTTCATTCCACAGTCTCTCAACATTACGTCTTCTGCTGCCTTCTCACTGCCTGTTTTAAACTCACCCTTGAGTATCGCGTGACTACATCGTAAGTCCTATTGCTTTTGGAGTCCATTGTGGTTTCTTGGGGAATAATTCTAGTATAGGAGGGAGATATAAAAGAGAGTTGTTGGACTTCACTCCATCCTAACCACTCCAGTGATGCTGGCATGTATCATGCCGCACCAGACGTATGTCATTCTTCCAACGTTGTTTCATTTTGAATTTATTTTGGTGTCGGGATTGATGGCGAGTGTTCAATTGCTCTTTTCTCACTCGCCCATTTTCAGCCTATCCGCTACTTCCGACCACTCGCCTGTGGAGTTTTTATTTCGCTGACTTGATTCGCAGTATCTAAGGCGTAGTAAACCTTTTTTTTTTCTTTTTTTTTTTGAGTCAATTGTATGGTACAGTCTTTCATACCTGGCGTTCCTGTGCCTGCATGGATCATGCATGCAGGACTCGACAATGCTGAATAAGACCGCATAGACCAATCAGCAACCAAAAACCTCATCTACGTTTTTTTATTTTTTTATTTTTTTATTTTTTTATTTTATCCTTGTGGCCGTTGTATATCCAAATATCCAAAGACGAGGAATAAGGGTTTGTAATATGGGCTCCTACTGATGGATAGAAAAAGGGTTACATGAGATCCCCCAGATTTATTCGTTCACCGACCAATGTACGATCTATGGATGCGATCGGTCGCACTGCTGCAACGTGTCGGGTGGGGGAGATGCAAAGAAACAAAGAAACAAAGGTGTGCGCGATGAGAAAAAAACAAGAGGGGAGTTTTTTTTTCTTTTTCTTTTTCTTCTTTCTCCCTTCCTTTGCTTCTCACTCTGGGATAACTTTTTTGGTTGTACTTTCTGCAACGACAGTCCCTTTTTCTTCTTTCTTTCTCTTCTCTCTTCTTTACCCTCAATCTCATTGCTGCTGCTACTCGACTACCTCGGCGCGTCATTGCCGTCAAGCATTTAATTGCAGCTGTCCCCTCCGCTTCTTCTCATTCCCTTATTGGTACCGTATCTATTGGCGGCGTTCTTCTCTTCTTTGCATCTATCGAATCACAATCCATAGCCACCAACCGCTCAACTGGAACAGCAACAGCGGACATAGAAGGTAGCCCCAATCGCTCGCTCGCTGGTGGACGTGGATGTGTCCAGAGGAGCAATTGGAGCCGCATAAGTTGGCTCATCGTACCTGCAGATCAGTTGAATGGCGGATCCGTTACCCCACACAGCAAATAAGCATAAGCATAAGCATAAGCATAAGCATAAGCATGAGCAAAAAAAGAAAAAGGCATAAGCAAAAGCAAAAGCAAAAAAGCAAAAAAGCAAAGCAAAAAAAAAAGGGTCTACCGCTGGCGGAGGAAGCGTCCGATTGGGCAATGGGTGCATTGGGGGTCGCCTTCATTTTGGTCTGTGGGATCCATTCCGTTGTGGAGAAAGAAGAAGCGGGCGGGAACAGTGCGTGTGATGGGAATATCGTATAACAACGTATGTGGGAGTTTAACACGCTTGAATATGTGGAGTGGAGATGGAGATGGAGATGGATATGGACATGGAGGCGGGCTGTCTATGATGAAAAGGTATTAACCCTGTGTCTCCTTTCCCCTCCTTTCCTTCCTTCCCCTTCCTTCTCGCACCTCTTCTTCTTCTTCCTTCCTCCCCGCCTCCTTCCTTTCCTGTCCTCCTTCCTTGCCGCTCCTCCATTCCTTGCCGCTCCTCCATTCCTTGCCGCTCCTCCATTCCTTTTTGGCCGATTGCGTTCCTCATCCCATCCTGCCCTCTGCCCCATTCACTCTTCAGGACCACAACACCCGCCCCACCCAACGCCCCCCTCCACTTGCTCCATTTACACAACTCGACCGTGCAATGCTTATCCTTCGACACTGTCGCTTGAGCTCCGAGGACCTCATCACTTGCGAGCGGGTAAGTCCTTCAAGCACTGCTGCATACAGCCGCTGTCTTGGGATCGTCCTTTCTTCTCTGTTCTTCTCTTCTTCTCTTCTTCTCTTCAGCGTAACAGCCGCCTTTGTTGATCACATTCACTTCCCTGATCTACTCGGATGTACCAGCTAACATGCGTCTACACAAGAGGTGAATAACTTTGCTGAAGCTGACCCTATGACAACTTCCCACTGTCTGTCGTCATTCATCAATTAGGCCTTGTTAAGGTTCGTCTCCGGTCGGGCTAAACCCGTCGACTTGGACTTCAATGTCTGGGATTACACCGTGCCCGAGATTTACGGCTACACCCTCGGCATGTTCATTAAGCTGGAGCTGGTGGACTGTCTCGGGATCAGTTCGGATGAGCTGCTGGACTTCATTGTCGACGTCGATCGTGGTTACCAGGCCACGTTCTATCACTCGTTTTACCACGCAGCCGATGTCACTGCGGTCCTGTACCACATGCTACAAGGCATGCGTGCCTCCCAGTACCTGGCCAAGCCGGATATGGCTGCCTTGCTGCTCGCTGGTCTTTGCCATGATATTGGTCACGTATGTGTTTGCACGCCCTCTCTTTCTCTCTTTCTCTCTTTCTCTCTTTCTCTTTCTGTCTTTTGCGCGGCAAACCTGTTCATTCAAATGAGCACGACAATCATTTCAGCTCTCTAACCTGTCCGCTTATTTGTTTGTGTCCAATTATGCAATCTAGCCCGGACTCAACAACCTATTCCAAATCAATGCAAACACAGAGCTCGTCCAGCAATACGGAGAGGCGTCAGTCCTGGAAAAATACTCTTGCTCGCTCGCCATGGATCTCGTCACCAAACACGCCCTCTTTCGCAATATTTCTCGCTCTGCCTCATCTGTCCTGCCTGAAGGACAATCCGCAACAGAGGCCAGCATGAGGGACTCTATGATCAAGGCCATTCTCGCCACGGATATGACCTTTCACTACGATATGCTCAATAATCTGAACAACCTGGTCGAGGCAACCACCAGCCCTGAATCCTCCAGCACCTCAGACGCGGAATCAGAGTCCGACCCTGAGTTTGATGGGCATGACCTGGACACTCTCAGCAACTCTACGGATTCGACCCCTCCAACATTGACACTGACCAACTCGGCAAATGCACCAGAGAGCCCTAAAATGGACCAGCCAAAGCAAAAGACAGTTTCCATAGCACTGCCGACTTCAACCGACGTAAATCCTCACAACCATCGTCGGCGATCTTTGTGTGATTCTAACGGCTCACAGGACTCGGATGACTCGGATGACTCGAATGGCTCGGATTCGCCATCATCCTCACACTCACGCAGTTCAGATGGCCACCTGTTTACGCCCGCAGACCTTTCAGTAGAGCAGCGACAAAGTCTGTGCAACTGCTTGCTTCACGCCGCCGATATCTCGAATGCAGTCAAGCCTTGGACGGTGTGCAAGCGCTGGTCAGATCTGGTGGTACAGGAATTCTTCCGGCAGGGCGATATTGAAAAGGCACAGGATCTGCCCGTGTCCCCCAACATGGATCGGGACCAACACAACCAACCACAGATCTCATTAGGCTTTGGCGACTTTGTGGTGCAACCATATTTTGAGGCGCTCGTCGATCTCCTACCTGCGGCATCGCCTGTCCTAAAATCACTGGCGAGCAACCGTGTTCAATGGTTGGCGCTTCAAAAGTCGAGTCAGCATTTTGGAAACGACCCTTACTTGACGGTGGATCCGCTCGAGGAGCCGAGTCTGACAAGGCGCTCCAGCTCTCCAATGCTGTCGGATATGCCCGCTGGTCGTCGCGTTTCAGGTGCGTTTCGAACTCTATCAACATTAGACATGTGTATTTATTTTAAGGAGCTGCTCTCAGAAAGTTGAAAAGTTAATCTTTGTATTTTTTTTATTTTTTATTTTTTCTATTTCCTTTTAGTGGCGGCGGGTGTGCTATTACTGGACGACAGTCGGTCCTTCCGGACCCCACATCGCAGACTACGACACTCGACCAACACTGAAGCTCCGACGGGATTGCCACGAAGGATGAAGCGATCGCTCTCGAACCGGTCGCTATCGACCAGCATGCAGAACCTCCATACCCACAGCACAAGGTCGAGTTACTCCTCAGGAAGAACGGCGCAGGGACAGGATATCTTGATATCGGCCCTGAAACGGCAGGCGTCCTTGACAGAGCGAGACATGTCCTCGGCCGCCTATCTCTCTCACCACGATCAACTCAGTAACCTTGCAGCCGAGGTGGCCGCCTCGCACTATGCACAGCGCACAACCACACCACCGCCACATATCTTTCCCAACTACGAGCCCGAAGTCACAAAGACACAGGATCAACAGCAACAGCAACAGCAACAGCGGCTCAAGAATAGCGGAGGAACGTTCCGCCAGAAGCGTCTTGCCAGTTTGCAGGTCGGCAGTCCGGTTCTGAACAACGATCGCCAGGACTTTAATGACGGATATACGATCCTGAAGAAGGGTCCGCCGGCGGTTTCGGATCATATACCCAGCATTCATGATGAACCGCTTTCGACGACGCCCCCTGGATCTCAATTATATCATTCCGGTCAGAATCCTGGATCAGCAGGCAACCGGATCAGTACGCCTGCAGTCATGATGAGCAAGATCAAGTACGACTGGGCGCTTTCGCCAACGTTGCCCGAAATCCCTGTGGTATCTCGATTCGGATTTGGACCGCTGGATAATATCGAGGGTCCTGGACTGGGTCTGGAGCCTGTACAGATTGCAGAGGGACATCCGATATCGGAGCCGCCAACGCCGTTTTTATCGGAGCAAAATCCGTCGTTGACCACGACGACTGTCAAGATGATGGGAGCTGATAACATTGAGCGAAGGAGCGCGGCGCCGGTGTTGATGAACGGAGATGTCTTGAAGGTGCCATCTTTAGGACCGCTGGGTGGGTCGTTAAGTGCGCCTGCGGTTCCGACAGAGGCTGATTTCAAAGAGGGCGACAAGTCTATGTCGACGAGGAGGGATGCTTAATGTTTGGCGGATGGAGAAAATCGTGAGGGGGGCAATATGTCTTGTCGCGTATATTTCTTCTTTCTTTCGTTCTTGCTTGTTTTTTCATACCACTGTGTATATATTCCCCTTTCTATTTCCCCCCCCCCCCCCCTTTTTTTTTTCGTCGTTGTATATAGAATCAAATAGTCATACATTCATAAAAAAAAAAAAAATGAAAGACGAAAAAAACGCTCTTGCAAAAGTTCATGTAAACTACCAGGCTAGGAGACCTGCCAACACGATACAAAAAAAAAAATGAAGAAATAAAGTACCCCACCCTGACCTGCAGCTTTCTCCCTTCCCACGTTCGAATCATGGGATAGGATGTTTGGAGAACAAAAGTTGGATACGATAGGCCATAGGACTTTGTACAGGAAAGAAAGAGTATAACATGGCTCTCCTTGGATGGACGCCAGAGCCTTCTCTCGCCCCCTTTTTTTTTTTTTTTTTTTTTTCTTTTTTTGCCAAGGAAAGCTAAAAAGCAGGCTAGTTATGATATGAACATTCTTGAGTGTCTGTCCCTGGTAGCGCCTTAAGCAAAGAGCTTTTTTTTTTATTCTCGGTCCTTCGCTGCCACACTGTTCTGTCCGCATGTCTCAGAACAAGGGACTCTTAACCAAAGCTGGCAGGAGGATCCTTTTCCCCCTACCTGGGTTGCATCAGTGCCGAGTGTCGTGCCTTGAGAAAAGGAAAGTATCCAAGGCAGTACAAGGTTTGTATGAGCAAGAGGTGATCGTGATAGAAGGAAAAAGGCCCAATGTTTCGGTAGCCTGGTAAGCGCTACTTTTTTTTTTTTTTTTTTTAGCGCTGTCTTTCTCACATTTTTGCTGTGCATTTTCCGGGGGGGAGATGATGTCAGGGCGCCAAGCCCGAAAACCCAATCTTGGCCTTGGGTCGGCTCATGTGATTGACCGTTGCGCACCTACTTTACTTCAACTTCAACTGCTCGTCATTCCTCTTCATTCATTTCCCTTCTTTTCATTCCTTATTTCGACAACCACCACCACCACTGCCAGACCTCTTTTACAAACAAGACCGGACAGAAAGAAATAAAAAGCCATGGTTACCTTCACAGGCTCGGATATCGTCCTCTTCGTCATCGGCTTCTTCCTCCCGCCCCTTGTAAGCTCAGCTCAGCTCAGCTCAGCTCCCCCCTGTCGAGCACTGATATGATATACTTGGTGGCAACAGCATTTCTTGACAGTATTTCTGCCCAGCTTCGATCCTGACTGACCACTGCCTTCTGTTTGTTCTTCTATGGTGTCTCTAGGCCGGTAATTTAAAGTTGTTGTTGTTGCTGTCATTCTTTCCCGCGCCCAGCAATGTTATTCGGTCGTTTGCACTGTTTTGTGGGAGTAACGGAGGGGTCTCATTATGGCTCCTATGTAGGAGCGTAGGAGTCGGGTGAGCAGTTCCGCTGACCAACATGTCATCATTATATCCTTTTTTTTTTTTTTTTTTTTTTTTTTTTCCCACTTTTTATCCTCTCAGTTCTGTTCAAGGATGGATGCGGATGCGCCTTTCTCATCAAGTAAGTCGAATAATAAACCCCCAGACCCGTGGTTCTAGTTTCAATTTGCTTCAACATTTGCTTTTCATGCGCATTACGCTGCAACACACACTCTCTCCCCCTCCTCCTTATCGTGCCCACCTTTTTTTTTTTTTTTCTTTTTTCTTTCTTTTTTTTTTTTTCTTGTTTGTCCCCGTGGGATCCGTGCGATACGCACTCAAAACTTGCTTACACCCTTTTTTTTGTTTTTTGTTTTTTTTTTTTCCCTTTTTGTTCGAAATAGCGTCTGCCTGACAATCCTCGGCCACATCCCGGGTGTGATCCACGCCTGGTGGGTCATCTACTCGAGCCGCGAAGACCCTCGGGCACAGCGGTACCAGAATCCAAGGGCCCATATCCGTTACCAGGACCAGCAACGGTCATATGCGAATGTCGCGGCTTTACCCCCACCTTCGGGTAAGGCGACCGCGCCGGGTCTGATTCATCAGCACCCCTCTCAGCAGAACGTCCAGTATCAGTATCAGCAACAGCAACAGCAACAGCAACACCAGCATTACACGACGTCCACAGGGACAGCAGTGGCGGGTGGTTCGGGACCGGTGTACACGACTCATACGACACAGTATGCTGGAGCCCCTGCAGGAGGAGTACCCGTCGATTCCAAGGATCCCAACTATAGGGCTCCTCCTCCACCTTATTGAGGCTACTCATAGAAGACTGGAGAAGACGGGGATGGATGAGTGAACATAATTTGTATGATATAGGCGCGGGCGCGTGAAGCCCGTCAATACCTCAAAAAATGGAATATGTATTTCTCATGCAAAGAATAAAAGAGAGTTCATTTGTCTACATAGACTACTGCAGGTGATTGATTTTCTACGAGAGGGCGAGAAGCGCTTACAGTAGTTGAGTTTGCTTACAAAAATGTTTTATTTAAAAATACAACGGAAAATGAATCCGTAAAGGTAAAAGAATATAACAAAAAATACACAAAGCGCGTCCTTCAGATGCATCGCGCACACGCGCTCCTTTTTAGAGACGCAGCTCATCGACCTTGGCCTCGAGTCCAGTGCTCGATCCCTTCCTGCTTCCTTTACCACTGCTCGCCGCAAGGATAGCCTCCTCAACCGGTCGGATCACCAGATCGGGGTAATGCTGTCCCTTCATCTTGTTCAACGTCTCCTGAGCCTTGCTCATCATTCCGTTCTCGAGATACGCCGTGACCATGCTCTGGTACGTCGAGGGCTCCTTCACAATCTGCCCATTGCCCTTCTTCTGACCCGCAGCAGCATGGCCCGCAGCCGACGAGGAGGCCTCATAAGGATCAACCATCGCCTCAAAGATCTTCTCAGCCTTGCGGATATCCTTCTCCAGGCCGTATCCACGAATCAAAGTGTTCTCAATGTACGCACTCGAGGGCTGACCAGACTTGAGCAGCTCATCGCGCACAGCAATCGCGCGCGAGATCTGGTTGTTGGTGATGAAGGATTCGATCAAGGACTGGTAGGCTGGGCCCTTGGGGACAATACCAGAGGCGCGCATGTTGTTGAAGACCGTCTCCGCAGTGCTAACATCCCCGTGCTCGACGCCGTAGGCATGAATCAGTGCTCCGTAATGGGCCTCGGACGCACGGACAGGACCACGCTTCAAGGATTGGATCAGACGGTTGGCTTCTGTGAGGTCATAGGGCTGGATGCACGCAAAGGCCTCAATCAACAACGTATACGTGTGTTCCGTAGGGACAAGTCGACGCTGGAGCATGTCCTCATAGTACATCAATGCCGCCTGACGGTCCTTCTTCTGGCGGACATAGAACTGAATCATGGCGTTGTGGGGCCCATGGCGGGCATGGTAGTTCGTTGCCGAGATCATCTCCTGGAACAGGTTCTTGGCCATGTCCTCCGATCCAACACGGGTGCAGGCGCTGATCAGGGTGCCGTATGTGATCGCGTTTGGGCGGATGTTCTGCTGGACCATCTCCTCATAGACCTCGAGGACACGCTCGATCTTGCGACCTCGCGACAGCTTGCCGATCACGACATTGTAGAAGAAAATATTGGGCTTGATTCGGTGGCGCTTGACCTCCTCCAGGATCCTAAGCGCATCGTGGGCCTCATCCACAGCTCCCGTGGTCGTGGCAATCAACAAGGTTGCGTATCCGGTAGCATCGGGGAACTGACCCAACTTCACGATATCGTCATAGTTCCTCTTGGCATTCGACATGTCTCCCAAAGTTGCGTTCGCAACCAGCATGGCGTTGTAGACCTCATATTCTGCGGCCCGTTTCTGAGCCTCGTCTGTGATTGAGTGCAGGGACTGGTGAGCGAGCTGGAAGAGTTGCTGGTAATCCGTGGTGCGTTCCTTCTCGCGCTTGGCACAGACCTGGATTGTATCTGCAATTGCCTGTGCGGAAGGGAGCTGGTTCTGGCTGATCATCTTGTTAATGCTCTCGAGAGCCACGGCGGCGTAGCCGAATCTGCAGGCACGGATGATGGCCTCCGAGGGATCGTTGGCTCCATTCCGGAGGGTCGACTGAGTGCTGGTGTTGGGCGCCTTGTATGTCGAAGTGCTGGACGTGCTGCTGGTACGTGAGTGGGCTGCTGATGAAGTGGTCGATGAGGGGGCGGAAGAAACATAGCCGAGCGAAGACATCTCCTGCTCCATGTCCTGTGGCATGGTGGGCTTGTATCCGGGATAGATCTCCTGAACGGCAGTGTCCCAGGCGAGCTGACCGGTATAGTCGTTCAACTTCATGAACGAAAGCGAGACTCTCGAGCAGATTTCCTGACTGGGGATGATGTTCATTTCCTTGGCGTCCAAGAGAATCTCGATCAGGTGCTTATAGCGGTTGTTGGTTTTGAGCGAGGACTGGAGGGTGAGCAAAGTCTCGATGTCGGAAGAGTTGACGACCGTTTTGACAGCATCGAGTCCCTCTGTGCTCTTGATCTGGCGGTAAAATTGCAGAGCTCCATCCGCGAATCCTGAGGAAGCCAACAATCCATGTCTAAAGAAAGGAAAGGAAAGGAAAGGAAAGGAAAGCGGGGGTAAATCATTAGTATCTTGTTTCTTTTCCGTCAAATTCCATCCAAAGGCCGTTGCAATGCCTTCGAAGCGTCCTTACCTATCGAGGAGCTTGGCAAGAGAGAGTGCTTGCGGGAAATCGCTGCTGTGATTCGCAATGTCCTTGGCCAAGGAGGAGTAGGTGTTCATCTGAGCAGCAGACAGGGTCCTGCCCTGGCTTTTGTGACAATCCACCAGCATGGAAAGCGCCCTTTCAGCATCCTGTGGGCTGTTCATGTCCAGGAACTGTGCCACGATCCTTGAGGAAAGAGCCGAGTCCGCATAGAGCCCCTCATGGTGCATTTCCTGGAGGTACGAAAAGACTGTGCGAGCATCCTGTCCATTCATGGCATCCCATGCGTCCCTAGAGACCTGACTGTACTTTGGGACTGCAGATTTACTGTTGTTGTTGGGTTTGCCGAATTCCTTGCGGAAATTAACGTTGGCCGCCAACGGACCCTGAAATCGCTGATGGTGTGCCGGAAACGGAAGTGCTCCGAGATGTGCGGTCGAATAGGGCGGATAGGACTGGAACTGGTGTGCGCCCGTGAGATGGGTCGCTGCAGCATTGTTGTTGTTGTTCTCGCGGTTGGCCTGGGAGGAGGAGAAAGAACGGACAGTGTTGGGGGTGTTCGCAGAGACGTTTCCTCCCTGGGCGGCCGTGCGCTGTGAGAGATTGAGGACCGAGTTCTTGGTATTGGCCAGAGGCATAAGCTGGCGAGAGACACCCTGGCGGGTGATGTTACCGAGCAAGGCGGTGGTCTTGAGGTTGATCATCTTGGTATATTGGCCTCTGTGTGTGGGCTTGTTCTTGTGTTTGGAATGGCTGGTATCTTGGCTTGGTCGTCAAAGAAAGAAGCAGAAAATGAGGGATTGGAGAGAGTGAGTGAGAGAGGGGGGGGGAAATCGTAACAATAAGAGGATCGTTAGAGAGGGAGTGTTGGATGGAGTTGAGTTGAGTCGAGTCGAGTCGAGTTGAGCTGAGTTGAGCGAGTGAAGAAGAAGAAGAAGAAGAAGAAGAAGAAGTGGAGAGAAGACGAGGGAAAGAGAGAAGGTATAAAAGTACGTCCACAGAAACGATGCGTGCGCGTGGCAGCCAGAAGGAAGCCGATGGAAGCTACAGCGCCCTGTTCGTTTTTGGTGGCACCCCCGTCCCAGAAAGGAAATTCTCCCTGCAAATCTGCTTGCTTCCCTGGGGAGCAAGTCACCCGCCTTCCCTTCCATGTCCCTCCGCGCTCTCCGGATGGGAACGGCACTCGCGCGGAATGAGACACCGCATGCAATTACAAGTGGGAAACCTTATTTGTCCGCTGGAATAGGAAAGCCCGAGTTGCTCCCTAATTGCACACACAACACACAACAAAAGCTCAGCAGCAACACGAGCCATGGGGCAGCATGTCGCATGCAGCATGATATGATCAACCGTGCTCCTCCCTCTCTTTTTCTCCCTCATTGTTTCTCATCGATGAATTGATTATTGGATGGCTCTCTTGCTTGCTTACTTATTTGCTTAATCGCTTGCTTGCCATTGCGGCAGCAGCATGGGGTGAGAGCCGGTTGTGCACACCACTCTTGTTCCTGAATTGGCACCTGTCATCCGAAACACAGCCAAGCCCAAATGTGAGACACTCATCCAGTCCAAAAATACCACTCCCCCACTCGCCCTATCGTATGTATATCATAATGCCTCGTTCGCCTCGTCCTAGTCCCCACCATTCGTTCCCATCGCCATCGCCGCCGCCATAAGAGCACCGCATCCCCAATTTATGCACTCATTGATCTGAATCGGTCTTAATTTGCAGGTATGGTCATGAGTGCAGGATCGGCGCAAAGTGAAGGCGACCAAGCGGATGGGTCGTCTTGGCAATATGAACCGAACAAATGGCCTGACAATTCGCAGACTTGGACGACGATCATATGTTATCGAAGGAAGGGCCGCATCAGTGCATGCCGTGAAGAGGACGACTGGCTACGCCCAATTGACAATCGGCGGGAGGGCAGAAATATCCACGCCTCCAAACCTTTGCCGGTACTGGCTTCGCTCACTTGTCAATCTCTCAATCCTTTAAGCTCGCAATGCCTACCTAGATCCTATCCTATCTTCTATCTGATCCATTTACATAGATTAGGTTGCCTTGGCCATTATCATATCCACGTCTGCTACATGTGTTCAGTAGGGCCCCATCCTCCCCCCCCCCCAAAAAAAAAAAAAAAAAAAAAAAAAAATGCGAATGCAGGGGCGAGCCATGTCCAGTCGCGTCCATATCAATAACTCTTACCTCATTCCTTGCTCATGCCGTCTACATCCGAATTGCAGCAGGTACTTTTCTTGTATCTGTCAAGAAAACTCCTTAATTCGCACGTACCCTTGATCTTGTTCTTTCTACATACTGAAGCAGCAGCCTGTTTCAGCAAACAGAAGTTGCTTCGCAGATGGCCCAGATAAGCGGTGGTTTAAATGGTTGGACGGTCAGCGAGCGCACAGCCTGGAGCATTTTCTGGCTCGGGTCTTTTTTTCTCTTTTTTCTTTTTTCTTTTTTCTTTTTGTTCTGGATCACATAAGAAAGAAGCGGAGCCCACTGGGTTGCCTGCGGGATCTGAGAATAAACATTTTGTGGGCATGGCACTCCGACAATTGTTACGTAGGATTTGAGAGGAGTCATGGACTCATGTCATGGTACTGTATCCAATTGCTGTACCGAAAAGGAAAGAGTGACTAATCTGCGTGCAAGGGCTCAGGCAAAGGACACGATAACGCAGGAGCGAACGTGGGGTCGAAAAAAAAAAGAGTTTTCGTTTTTATCTTTTTCCAAACAGGCACTGGCCAGTGTAAAAAAGCATCCACAGCCACGCGTCATAGCTTAATGTCTATTCCTGTTCCACACTCTTGGGCCTGCCTGCAAAAGCTTCTTGTTTCTGAACACATCTGTCAGAGCAACCAATGATCCACAACGTCTTTCGACTTTATTTTTATTTTTTTATTTTTATTTTTGCATGGCAAGATAAAGATACCACAGACCCATTGCATACTATACCTAGGGATCCATGACCGCAACTAGCGCTGCATACATTCGCGGGCTGTATCTTCGTAGAATAAGAAGAGGCTGTCTTTTTCTTTTTTTGTGTCCAGAATATGATTCCGTAGCATTCCCCCAGGATGGGCGGTGCAAATGGTTCTCTTCTCTCTCTATTCTTGGGCAAAGAACCAAGTGCATGCGATACCAGCACGCATATGTCCTTTTCATGTGTCATTCTTCGTACGACTGGCCTGTGGATGCACGCTAGCGAAAAGGTTCGATACTTAAAAACGAAAAAAAAAAAAAAAAAAATGCTGGGTTGTCTGTGGAAGCTGTGTTGCGGCATTTTTATTCAGGTGCAGCGTAGCGCGATGGTACAGTGCCACAGCAGCTGGTTGCCTGCAATGGAGAGAGAAAGAAGAAGAAGAAGAAAAAGAGAGCATGACAGAGCTAGAGAGATAAGAAATCGCCGCCTAGTCGATGTATACAGGATGTGTGATCCCCTTGCTCCAGGGGGAGGGGGTACAGAGTGCCTGGTCAGTTAGAAGAGGGATTGCTACGGCAGCGCTGTGTAAATGACCAAGATCCCTTGCGCCCTATACCTTATTTGGGGAAGAAGGTTGACTCATTTGGCATTTACTTATCTTCGCCCTACGTCCCTGTTCATACAGACCAGCATATAAAACTCGGATCGATCGTATCCCTCCTACTTCTCCCCACTCCACCTTGACCTGCTTGCCCCTGCCTAAAGTCCTTCCCCCCCCCTTTGCCCCTTGCGCTCAACCGCCGGACCCTTCCCTCGTCTCCAATTGCACACACCCCACTCTCCGCCCTCAGACTTCAACAGCTGCACCCTCCCAACTCTTCCATTTGCATTCAACAAACCCATTCCAACACAACAGGCTCCTCATTCAAAACAACAATGCCTTCCATGACTCCCTCCCCCCTCAGACGATCCCTCCCTCCCCACATGGAGCTTGAATCCCGTGCCAACAATGCCACTGCAGCAGACAGCAGCTTTGGTGCCCAGAAGCCATGGCTGGTCCAGAAATTCGGCGGCACCAGCATTGGAAAATTTATCGAGAACATCACAGGCACCATTGTGCAGTAAGTCATATTTGAATCCTTCTGAGGCAGCAGACATTTTTTTGCTTTTCTTCCCGGAGAGTGGCCTTTGAAGGTGCGGCGTGTGTGTGTATGTGAGCGTGTGCGAGTGTGCTCGGACGATCTTTGCTTCCTTCCTTATCAGACCCGCTAATCTTTCTGCACAAACCGATTTTATTTTCTTTTCAATTAAATAGATCGTATCTCCCGACGAATCGAGTCGTCGTCGTTTGCTCTGCACGGAGCAGCGAGAGCAAGTCCCTCGGCACCACGAATCGGTAAACAAAACAAATCCCTTTTCTTTTTCTTTTTCTTTATCTATCGACCCTGAGTCCTCTTCGCCCATTGGTTCATCTCGTCCAGCGGACTCACTCAACGGATATGACGCCGCTCTTTGTTCTTCTTACAATAATAGATTGCTGAGGGCTGCTGCCTCAGCAATGGTCCCTGGATCGATTGAGTATATCGAGACTGTCAAGGAGATCCGGCTCGACCATCTGGACGCTGCGCAAAAGCACATCACCAACCCAGACATCCTTAAGCAAGTACAGGGCGACGTCAACCAAGACTGCGATCGTCTGCAGTCGTTCTTGGAGGCAGCTCAGGTAAGGAAAGAAGGACCTTCAAGTCGTTTTTTTTGTTGGATGAAACATACCTGGGACAAGAAACCCGAGTTCTATTGATTGATTAACCTGGCTATTTTTTTGTTTTTATCTTTTTTTTTTTTTTTTTTTTTTTTTTTTTCGTAGATCATCGAGGAGATTTCACCAAGGTCAAAGGACATTATCATGGCAGTTGGTGAAAAGCTCTCGTGCAGAATCGTCGCTGGTCTGCTGGAGGACCGCGGCGTACCCACGGAATTCGTGAATCTGGAGAATGTTATCGACGCAGTCTTTGATGTTAATTGTCTGGATCAGAACTTTTACGACTATCTGTCGCGTGCATTTGCGGCTGCAGTATCCAAGTGCGGCGATCGTGTTCCAGTCGTCACCGGTAAGCTTCTCGTTTTTTTTTTTTTTTTTTCTTTCTTTTTTCTTCGCCTTGCATTGCGTGTGAGGGGGATGATCGCGGGGAAGAAAGTTTTCTGCAATCAAGGTTCATGGCATGGCATGAAAATTTCTACTGCGCCTAAAAGTTCCGATGGCTCATTATACTTTATCTCTCGCTTTTTTTTTTTTTTTTTGCGTGCAACCAAAGGTTTCTTTGGCTCAGTACCTGGTAGTCTGTTGACGAGCATTGGTCGCGGTTACACGGATTTGGCGGCTGCTCTGATTGCAGTCGGTCTTGACGCTGAAGAACTTCAGGTCTGGAAGGAGGTCGACGGTATCTTCACAGCAGACCCTCGAAAGGTCAAGGACGCTCGAATGCTCAACATCATCACCCCGGAAGAGGCCTCAGAATTGACGTATTACGGCTCCGAGGTCATCCACCCCTTCACGATGGAACAGGTCATTCGTGCACAGATCCCTATCCGTATCAAGAACGTGATGAACCCACGCGGCGCGGGCACCATCATCTTCCCGGACCAGCCCTCGGGCATATGCTCCCCCAACGGCAGGAATACGCCTCCACCATCGTCCAAGGTCCTGTTAGAGAACGGTTATCAATTAGATCTGTCACGGCGGCATCCCACGGCTGTGACGATCAAGGACAATGTATGGGTCCTCAACATCCATTCAAATCGCAAGTCGGTCTCGCACGGCTTCTTTGCTCAGATCTTCAGTACGCTCGACAGGTTCGGTATCGCTGTCGATCTGATTTCGACGTCGGAGGTCCACATCTCGATGGCGCTGGGCGCTAACGTGATCGAGGCCGAGATGGAGAAGGCAATGGAGGCACTGCGGTCGCTGGGCGCGGTCAGTGTGATGAAGGAAATGGCGATTCTGTCACTGGTCGGCAAGCAGATGAAGAACATGGTCGGTATCTCGGGCCAGATGTTCACGACGCTCGCCAACGCCGGCATCAACATTGAGATGATCTCACAGGGTGCCTCCGAGATCAATATCTCGTGTGTGATCCTGGAACGGCAGGCCATCCAGGCCCTGAACGTGATCCATGCTGAGCTGTTGAGCAACGTCGGCAAATACTCCGAGGTCCCAGAAGAGGCTGTGGCGATCTAGAGAGGACGACATTGTCTGCGGGTTTTTCTAGACGACATCGTCTTTTTTCTCTCTCCTTCTATATATCTATCAGTCTTTTTTTTTTTTTTTTTTTTTTTTGGAATATACAGTTTTATTCGTCCTTCCTCGTCCCTCTGTTCATATCCCATCGAATAAAACTATCCAGCGTATTTGAAACACAATCTTGTTGATGCAAGGCTGGATGCCTGTTTATCAGATAGAGTGGTATTAACACCGATGATGGTTATGCATGGTGGAAAAAAGTGTTTGCGCTACGGGCTATTTAAATGACCATTGCCCCGCTCCCCTCTTGGCCTCTACTCTTTCGTCTCTGCTTATTCAGTCATTTCCAAAGACAGTAATGGATACCGCCAGCACTCACCGCTCTCGTCCTTCAACCGCCAAGGACACCGTTGATCCCTCCACACCCGTCATCCCCATGCCGGGCAATCCCTCTGACCCTTCAAAGAAGAAGAAGAAGAGGCACGACAAGGACAAAGATGGGGACGATGACGATGACGACAAGCACCGTCACCACGGTGACCGCAACAAGTTACTCGAGTGTGCGCTGGCACGTCGATACGAGGAGCTCGAGAGTCTGAACCAGGCATTTGAGGATGCGATCCAGGGCAAGAAGCCATTGGATCCACCGACGCATTACTCGACGTCGGTACAGCGGGCCTGGCTGAATTCGGTGGATCCGCATGATTACCGCGCGCGTCTGGAGCAGTTGATTGACCAGGCCGAGATCAGACTGGAGAAGTTGGAGGAGAGACTTTGATAAAAAAAAAAACCCCCCTCCGGACAGACCATTTTTTGTAAGATGCTGGGTGGCCCTTTGCCCCCCCCTTTTTTTTTACAATGAAATAAAATAGCTTACCCGGATTCTCGAAACCTTTCTGTCGTGACGAAATGGATTAGTTCGCAAGGGAAATTTCCCGTTAGCATGGGAGATATTGAATTGTTTACTCACGGATTCCAATTTGAAATGCTCGTTCAAGCACAGCATTCCCTATTTTGGATGTAGACTTGTTTGTGTGTAGCCATGTCTTGAGGTCAATTAGTGATTACGTCGTAAAAAAAAAAAAAAAAAAAAAAAAAAAACCAGTTAGAGCAATGGGTCCATACTATTCATGAGGCAGTGGAAGCTGTGTCGAAGGAACGAGTTTTTTTATTTTATTTTTATTATTAATCTTTTTTTTTTTCTAAAACCGTCCTCGCCTATGCTGCATCGGCACTATCGTGCAAGAGCACGAACTCACGAGTACTGGCGCCAAACTTGATCACATCCGACAGCTTGAGCTCGTAGTACCGCGTTGGTGGGATCTGCGTTCCATTCACGAATGTCCCGTTTGCAGACTCCAAGTCGATGATGAAAGGCCTATGGGACCAGCGAAGAAATAAATAAAAAAAACGATGTCAGAAGACTCGCAAAAGATCAGTATCTGAAAGTGATAGTGTTTTGAAAACCCAAAGTGCCGCCAGAGTTCAATGACATTTACTTTGTCCTCCTGGAGGCCTGGCCAAGAGCATCTGTTTCCACGATCTGGCGGAATTGGATGACAGCGTGTTGTTTGGAGCAGGAGGGATGGTCAATAGGGATATCGACGACCTAGGGATTCGAGGCAGAAGAATACAGTACGTCAAAGATGGAACATCTAGATGCGACTTGGGCTGAAGAGTGACGCCGTCCTCTAGATAACCGCACTTACATTACGATCGCGTCCAAATAAGAATGCGCTCTGTCGATGGATATGAAGCAGATCTAGAGCGAAAAACCAAAAATATAAGCCTGTCAGTCTCTCCATCGCTTGTGCAAAATACCATAGCGCGCACTGTCTCCAAAATCCCATTCTTCATCGATCCCTGTTACTGCCTTACCAATCTCTTTATCGCCCTTGAACACATATAGCCTCCATCGCTGCTTCGGTTTCCTGGCCTCTGGCGGTTCGTTATACTTCAATAATGTCCCGTTCGCCGTCGTGTTTGTCTCTGCTGCCAGTGCGCCCGATAGTCCAAAGTTCGGCTTCTCCTTGTCCTCCTCTGCAATCTTAGGCTTCTTGGCGCTCTCAGCCTCTTCTTCTGCCTGTATCTGTGCGCCCCATACCTCTGGCCCTCCTGGTTTACCGCTGCCGCCACGAAAGGTTGATTCGTGCTTGGGTCCACCGCCACGGCCTCCACGGCCACCCCCGCGACCGCCACGACCGCCATGACCGCCGTTGTGCCCACCTCCTCTGCCGCCGCGGTCTCCTCCTTGATTATCCTGTCCGCGGCTGTAGCTCCCTCGATCTCGATCTCTATCGTCTCGTCTACGAGGCGATCTTGAGCGCGAGCGGGAGTATGATCTGCGGAAGTGTCCTCGATCTCGGTCTCGGGGCGCAGGAGACCTGGAGCGTGACGGCGAGCGACGTTGTCTGGGTGATCGTGATCGGGACTGAGATCTGGTACTGCGTCTAGGCGACCTGGAACATCTTCTAAAGTCAGAGTCTTTTCGGGGACGATAAGGTGATCGTGATCGCGACCGAGACCGTGAAGGCGAGCGCTTGCGCCGTGCTGGATCGATGTCCATCGACTTTACATCATCCTTGGGATGGGTTGTTCCTGGTGCTGCCGAGTCGGACATGTGATGAAATTGAAGAGTTTGCTTCGATCGCGTGGTGATGGGGGTGGATGCTGGTGGCAGTTTGAAGAGGGGGAGCACTGCATCCAGTTGGAGTGTTGCACTGTACGTGAAGTAAGGTGTCAAATCAAAAATAAAATAAAAAAGAGTACGTGAGCCAAGTGAAGGCCACAATATTTTACACACACTTTTCAGCTGCGCGCATTCCAGAACACCGTATCACCCACCCAACTCTCCCCGCCATTTAATCCTTCCTCGTGGCAATGCCTCTCCTGAAGAAGGTGCACGGACCATGGGCCCATTCGGATCCATCATCCCCTCCTCTGCCCAAACCTCTCCACGCACTCTCCACAGGACCACTTTCCCTGTCCCCCCTCCGCAGCAGTACCAGTAGTGTCATGACCAGCACCTCGCAACCACCCCACCTCCTCTTCCAGATCCCCGAACTCGTCTCTTTAATCCTCGCATTCCTTTCCCCATACACGCTCCGGCACAGCACAAGCCTCGTCTGCCGCCAATGGCGCACGTTGTCGCTTGAATCCTCCGCACTTCCGCCCCTGAGAGCCGTATGGACCACAGCAATGGCACCTCACGAGGCCCAGGCGGCACTGATGACCGATAACATATTGGAGAGATGTGGGTGCCTGTGTATCAGGGGAGACCCGAAGAGGAGCTGGAATCCATATGGCCCGAACTCGAAGGAGGAGAAGCAAAAGTCATGGGAAACATTCATGAAGGCGCTCGAAGCGCTCGGTCGTTCAGAGGAAGGCAAATTCAGTACCAGCAGAGCCACGAGGCCTAGTCGGAAGTTACGGATAACGCAATTGATCATCCAGGGCGACATACCGATCGCAACCCGCGTGGAGCCCTTGCTCGCTGGCTCGCCGCTACTGGCAACGACGTTGACGCACATAAGGGTCGAGCACTTCATGGCGGAGCCTGTCCTCGAGATTGACGAGGTCCTCAATGTTTGCAGAAACTTGGTGGACCTATATTTAGAGTCCCCTGGGCGTGAAGGGGATTTCAACAATACTGTCCCGGTCGAGCTACTCATGCATCCATACAGCATCCTTTGGTCCGCTCATACAAATGCGTCCAGGCATCAGCTAAAGCTTCGCAGCTTCGTCGCCAAGGGTTTCCGGATCATGCTCCCTGTTATCGAGGCAATCGTGCGCCGTAGCCCCATGATCACAGCCCTCGAGATTGTATCGGCCTTTGGGGCAGAACGAGTAAATTTGCAAGGGGGTGGTGGGTTCAAACTGGTGCCGTTTGATCTCCCATTGTTGTTCAGAACGATGGCTGCTTCGCTTCCGATGGTGCGGCATATTCATGTCTCGTTCTCGAACCTTTCCATGTCAACCAACGACGCGAGGGTCTTTCGCGAATGCTTCGGAGGCGCCAAGTCTTGGTCCCTGAATGGGGCCATTCTCTCTTCAGATAGCCTTTCCACCCTCCTCTCGGCTCCGCCCACGTTACCACATCCTCCAGACGATGCTGGATTGTACTCATGCCTAACCAGCCTCGAGATCCTCTCTACATCCACCACGCCGTCTCTCTCTAGTGCCCTTCACGCCTATCTAGTATCCCCGTCCGCCCGCTCACTCCTCCATCTTGTAGCTCCCCATATTCCCTACGCGGTTGACTACTTTAATCCACATCTGCTTCACACCCATCGTCTCTGGACTTGCCGATCTCTCAGAACCCTCCGACTTCATATCCATATAAACCTCAACGCCCCCAACACAACACTGCCATCTTACACCGAATGGTCCGCTCGCACCCTATGGGGATACCTAACGCGTCTACTCCCCCGGCTCTGCGACCTAACGATCCACCATCCACGGATGATTTACGCCCTCGAAGGCGGATTATGTCTTTTGAGGCGCACGCGCTTCCTGGAACACATCAACCTCTCTTCTGAAACGAAAGTCACGCTAGAGGAACGCGACCTCGCCTGGCTGATCAAACACCCAACCAGGGCCCAGAAGATTAAGCGCCACTTGTGGGTCGCGAAACTCAAGACCAAGGCCCGTTTTCCAAGTAGTGGGGATGACAGTAGTGGCAGTAGGAGGGATTGGGACCTAGGAGCGATTGCGCAGGAACTTTGTCTGGATTCAATGGGTTCGCTCCAGGATGTGCTGGACTGTCTAGAAGACGGCGACAAAGATGGTGAAAGCGACCAGGGCTGCCTGCCGTACCTCGAGTCACTGGTCATAGAACAGACAGGCAATGGTGCTTATCAAGGCAACACAAAGACAAAAGTCGAGACAGCATTCCTCATGAAGACCCTCCGATCGGGGGTTTCCTTTCGTTTGGAGGCCTAATAAGCACACACTTGTCAATAAAGCGGTGAATGCTCTCTGTAGCTATTTCAACATTGGTATCGAACAAATCAGCGTCGTAATAAGAAGATGCTCCCCCGATCCTTTATTCAGTCCATGAAAATGTATACAGCAAAAACAAAGGGAATCGGGCTATGCATGCTCTAAGAATTGGATGCGTCCTCGCTTAGACCAGACGACCAGCAGCATACTCCTGTAGATCATAAAGAGTAGCTTGGATTGTCTTGCCATCAAACTGGCGACCCTGCAACTGTGCAGCTGCTGAGCGTGCATCTAAGCATGCAGAAAATAAACGCGATTGCATTAAAGCCAAGTTCTCCAGCATCAATCATTACACTCAACGCACGGACATGACAAAATAATTTTTTAGCGCACTTACCAATGGGCGACATGAACTGGATAAAAATGCGCAATATGCCATCGGTCAACGGCAAGAGCTGCACCTTCACAACAGGACCATACTTACTGCATTCTTCCCTAAACTCCTCCTCAAGCTGATCGTCCACATCCGCAGGCGTTGCACTGTACTGTAACCGCACCACCGTTGGCTGCACTACATCCACCACCGTCGCTGTCGCAGGCGGAACAATGCCTCCACTTCGTGCAAGACTTTGCATCACCATGTACCTTTGGTTGCCGCTAATGCTCATATTCTCTTCAGACGCTACAGACTCCCTGTCGCCGTTCATTCCAGCTGAATGGCCCATTGCCACAAGCCTCTGTGCTGTTGATGCTGCAGTAGCAGTAGCCCTTGCGATCACTAATAGCAAATAAAAGTAGAATAGTTTAGTCGTATAGTCCACATTCAGTATCATACACAGAGATATGCAATAATTTTCGTCCATCTGGCGGATAAATAACACACTCTACTTACTGGCAGGGTTCACAGAGGAGACAGGTGTAGCTGCGGGAACTGTCCGGGCTTGAGCAGTGGGTTGTACGGCGGTAGTGCCAACTGGCATGAAGTCAAGGGCATCCATGCCCTCCGGAAGTGGTCCTCCAATGAGTGCTCTGCATACACCCATAGGCATATCTAACAACATGAAACCCTTCATTGAGTCTACCAGCGTGTCAATGTTGGTCCCAGACTTGAATTGCACATATCTATAAGATCAGAATGGATAAATATCCAGCATTCATTAGTCCAAGTCTATGCCTTTCTCGTCGGTCCTTGTATGTCCATGTCAGAGTTCATACATCCCAGCGATCTCCAATGTTGCATCCACAAGAAAGGGATAAGGATAAAGGAGATAAGAGAATTAAAAAGAAAAGAGACATAGGCATGATGAGTCTCTGACAATACTTCGTATGGTCTCATCATCAGTCCTTCGGGCATCCTGTGAAGACGACACCCGGGAGTCCCATGGGGATCGATCAGTATTCGCGGGCTAGGCAACTGCAGTGTGCAGGTCGATCGACAACTCACATGCACTGCCAGGAAATGGCATGTGTTCGTATCCGCCGTACAGGGGCGAATGATACATAGCGAGGTCATTAAAAAAAAAAAAAAATACAGAAGGAAGTAGAAAGGCAATAGTAGAGCAAAAAGAGGGAATGTGTTGGTAGAAGAATGAGCATTCGCATCATCACCACAAGAACAATCTGCCCCAGGTCATCTTCATATACGCGAGTATCCGGAAGTTCCATGATAAAGAGGGAAAGGGAGAGATCGCGATCCGCATTGATGTTATTGCATCTGGTGATAATATCCCTGCCGTTGTCCGCAATGACTATTCGCTTACCCATATCCCTTGTGCTTGCGCGTCATTGGGTCGGGCTAGCAAAATGAATCAGAAGAATGTTAGCGATCCAACTAAAATAAGCTACGTCCAGTCTGTGTGCAGAACATAACAGACAGATACGCTTGAAGCACTTGGATCTCCCTTACCCTCAACACGCATTTCTCGACCTCTCCGAACGCTGCAAAGATTCCAGCCAGATCGGTCTCCGAGACCAGTGACCCAATGTTGGCGACATAGACCCTGTTCTCTGGTGGGGATGGCAGATCGTTGACAGCGCTAGCATCGTAATTCTTGGGTCGTCCAATCTTGAGATTCCGTCCTCCGACATCCACGGACTCTGACGCCTCGACTGCTAAAATGGCCGCCTCTGGAAGTTGGTATTCCACGAAACAAAATCCGCGGTGCTTTCCTGTTGCGGGATCGACCTTGAGAACAAGTTCCTTGATGTCTCCGAACCGGCTCAGCTTCTGTCGAACGTCGTCCTCGGTTGCCTCGAAAGAGATTGATCCAACATAGACTCTGCAAAGCGATTTGCGCTGCTCGACCAGATTTGCGACTGCAAGAGAGGGCTCGGGCTCGGCTGCAGAGGTCAAAGCGCCTGATCTTACCAACTAGACAGCAGATGCAGACAAGTGTGGAATTAATTATCAATCCGCCAGTTCGCACTAGTTGTTTCCACAATTTCTGTGCTCCTGAAAAAGTGTGCGTTGACGACGGTACCTCTTCCTGGACCTCTCGTGCATATTGCTTAGCCTTCTCCAGGGCTGATTTCTGTGTTGCAGTGAGTCCTGTTTGTGGGTCCTTTGGCTCTATCATAGATTCTGTGGGGTCTAGAGTCATGGAAGGATGCTTGTGTTAGGGTTGCTTTGATCTCTTACAGGGCATCTCTTCCTTGAACACGCGAGTGATCCATACCCTGTTCTGATGCATCTGATCCCTCCTTGTCCTCTGTGCTGTTGCCATCACCATTACTCGTAGCTACATTGTCCTGCTCCACGCGCTGTTTCTTGGTCGTGCTGTCGGTGTCAACTGATGTTGTGTCAACGAGATCAGTCTCGTCGGCGTTCAAATCCTCATTGGTTCTCTTCAACTTGTTGTGGTCAATGTCTTCCATGGTATATTCTAAATGAGTGTCCTGTGATGGTGATTGCGGTAGTTCCGCTTGTGTTTTGTGTTCGATCGTTTCTTGCTGGATTCGATTGTTGCTCGCCGATCCAAAAAACTGTGGAGAAGTGAAGCACGTTCAAGCCCAAAAAGCGTCCTGTAGAATTGTTCTTGTCTCGAAAGCACGTCACTCACACCCGCACCAAACCTCTATCTCTAATAACTTCATATTGATTCTGCAATGGAGATTGAGGGCTTGTGGCCTTTTCTGAAATGAAAAGGATATGAGGCTACGGTGCGCCATAGACACTCTAACCTCTCCAATTCTTTCCACAACGGCCCGACGCGTCGAGTAAGATATTCTTGGCACACCTTTCCTTACTATCCAAAATGTCTACACATCCCATGGTAGCAAACTGCAAAGTCGCAGACAGAAAACAGCAGTAGTAGCAGCAGCAATAGTAGCGGCAATAGTACGATGGTTTCTGACTCTGTGAGACAAAAAGGAACCCAGAGGCGCAAGCGAACAGCCTTGGGAGGACTGCAGCGACCCGTCGAGCTTAACATGATATGTACACGTGACTCAGCATCTACCAGCATTCTGTGTATTGGATTATTTATGAGGGATAATTAATAAACTACACCCGAACCCATTTGCAAACCAACGATGCAGCGAACAAAGATTCTCGGAGCGACCTTCAGGACCGGTCTCAACCGCTCGCCGCTGATGCAATATGTACGCATATTGTCGCATGCTTGCTTTCTCGTTGCGCCCTGTATTCTTGATGTGGCTGAGGCGATTATCAATGGAGGCAATGCAACTATCAATCTGACCCTTTCAACCTTTCGCCGATATACGATCTGATAGAGGCCGGCTTTCACAATTTACAGAGCATTGGCATTGGATCAGGAGCGAGGATTCAAGAGCAATGTTCTGCAGGTTCGCAAGGGCTTTGTGGTTGATATAAACAACACGCTGTCCGTTGTTCTCAAACGCGAAACATCCGTGGTACGATCTCAATGGCTCAATTATTCAGTTGCTATATAATCAGCTTTGTTCTGGTTGTTCGCAAATGAACATACGGATGATTATCGCCTTAATTAATGAACGGCATGCTCTTTCCTGATTTTTATTGCTATAGATGGGACGCGGCACGTCCACCATCAAGGTGAGAGAACCCAAAGCAATTGACGATCCGGCGGTTGAGACGACAGCATGTGCGATGGTTTGATACGGAAACACGGCTTAGACAAGTCTAACGACCCAAATCGTTATATCAGCTCGACGTACAGGATCTATTGACTGGAACTAAGCACACGGAGCGCTTCCGTTCTGGAGACATGGTCGAGGTTACGGAGTTGGATGATCACACGTGCCAGTTCCTTTACAGAAACGATGGTCAAATTCATCTCATGGATCCTCACTCGTTCGAGATGTACGAAGTGCCAGAATCTGTCCTCGATGGTACGTTCTCAATTGACTTGAATATCATTGTACTTCTTTAATTATTGATTTCTGACTACCGCCTGCTATGCGATTGTTACTTTGTGTTTAGAAAGACAGCTTCAATTGCTCAAGCCGGACATGACTGTGCATCTCTCAATGTTCCAGCCTGACCCCGAAGTCCCCGGAAAGCCCATTTCTATCAAACTGCCAGCGCAGGCTATCTATGAGGTGAAGGAGACTCATGCATCAGCCGCTCAGGCGAACAAGGGCACGGTATACAAGAACGCGGATCTTGAGAACGGGATCAAGGTCCAGGTGCCGGACTTTGTCAACGTTGGCGATAAGGTCGTTGTCGATACCGAGACCGGAAAATATGTTAAACGCGCATGATGGGTCATCACTAGCAATATTTCAGGTGCACACAGCTCAAGCACAGACAATAAAAACACGCCTTTTTTATTTATTTATTTATTTATTTCTCTATTGTCAGTGTGCAAATGTGTGGCATAGCAGCTCAGTAGCCAGCAGCGGCTGCCTCCGCATCATCCGCAGCTGCGTCATTGTCCTGTCCGGGACTCTTCTCCAGCGCCCTCCGTGCCTTCATTAGCCTGTAATTTTCAATGGCCTGTCTCCGCTCTTCCTCAATGATGCGCCTTCCTGCAGGTGTCAAATTTTTCAGCCTTGACTTCTTTGGTTGGTCCTTATCATCGTCATCACCCTTTCCTAGTTTCCGCTTCTTATCCTTTGCATCGACTTCGGCAACCACATCGGCATAGTCCTCCTCGCCGGGGGTATTCTTCCACTTCTTGTTCACCATAAACTCGTCATTCTTGCGCTTCTTTGGGATAGCTGTGAAGATTGGAGGTGCCTCCGCAACATCGTTGAGTCTGACCTTATCCTTGATGGTCTCGAATTCTTCATATGCCTTCTCTTCCTGATCCTTAAGTTTCTTGGCCTTTTCCTTCGCCTTAAGTTTTTCATAGTACCTATAAATAAGAATTGGAATATTAGTCGATCATTTCTTCCATGATTTTCATGCGCAATTGAAGAGGTGTGCGATTATTACTTCTTCTTCTTGCTCGAAGTGGCAGTGTTATCCTTGGTTGCCTTCATTAATTTGCCCCGCATGTGTTCATCTACACGACGTGAGAAATCTCCCATCTTTTCGCCAGGCTGGATCCTCAATTCGTCCGCAGCGGACTTTTTGGAGTTCTGATTGCTATTGTTGCCACCTTTCGTGTTGTTACTGGCACCCTTGTTTTTCTTTCTGTCTTGACCAAGATCCTCTGATGATCCGGCTTGTTTGTTTTCCTTCATTGATTCCTTCTTGAACATGATCCGTGCGAACCCCTTGGGTGTATCCGAGCAGGCATTTTTGAATGGCGACTCATCATATCTAGTAAAGGCCATCAATTAGCACGTCAGTATCGGTTCAAGTTAGCCATTTACTTCAGAAAAATAGAAAATAAGAGTCTGTGTCTTACCCTTTTTCACTCCGCAATGCCACACGCTCGGAAAACTTTTTTCTTTTGTGACCCATGGTTTAAAGGAAAATGGAAGGTAGACAATGGATGGTCAAACTGTTGCCACCAAAAAAAAAAAAAGAAAAAAAAGCCAACAGTCAACAGTCAATATTTGTGACTACCATTGATATCATATGTAGCAGTGTGTGCGATGTCCTCTGGTTCGGTGAAACTTAAGTGTCACGTGTGAACGGCCGGGCCGGGCATAAAATAGTTTATGATCACCTTGGAGTTCATTCCTTCACCTCTAACCTCCCCCTCTCCGCTCTTCGCTGTTAACATAATACCATGTCTGCCCCTGCTGCTGTCAACCCTGTTCGCAACGTATGTTCGCCATCAAAAGAGGAGAGGGGACGTGTCTATGTCGGTGAATACGTTCATCACTCACGGCGATATAACGCCGGATACAATGGTTCAGCTGGCTCAACTCAGGAACAAGGGAACTTCATCAACAACAAACAGCATCGGAGCATCAGAGCGAAAGAGTCTTTGGCCTTCTCATTTCGCATCTTGTACTGTTCATCGAGCTTCATGCGTGAACATGAAGCACATGATCTTTTTCTATCAGACAATTTTCAGGAACGGCAACTCAACGTAGTAGTTTTTCGTCTTCGAAACTCTTTTATGGGGCCGTCGATCTGCTTTACTAACCGCTTTTGCCTGGATCTCTTGAGATATGAACCAAAGACAATATTTATTACCTTCTAATATGAAATGCTGATGGCATTTTTGCTTCCTATTGATCTTAATGCGATTAGGTCGCCCGTTGGTCCGCGTTGGCTGCTGGTCTTGTCTATGGTTATGTCCACCACAACACCTTGTCTTCCTTGGAGCACAACCGTGCCGAGCAGAAGAAGGCCGAGAATCGCGAGCGTCTGATTGCTCAGGCCAAGGCTGAATGGGTTAAGATGAACACCCCTACAGGAGGTACGGCTACTCTGACCGGATTCTTCCTCTACTATTTTCCTTGGAACTGTGAATGCATGGTACTGATACACACAACTGATCTGCTATTTCTTCTTCATGATTGCAGGTGTCGTCACCGATCCCGAAAGCCCCAACTTCGACTTGGAGAAGGTCTTGATCCACCTCTCGGAGACTGCATAAGTGCGCGGCATGTGTAGACATCCTTTCACAAAATCAATACCTTGCATGGAGATGGCACAAACGAAGGAGCGGACGGAGAGACTTTGATAACGTAAAGAAAAAAAATACATCATTTGTGACAAATAAATCGTTCTTGAAGCAACGCTGACTATATGCACATTGAGATGTTGGTCGCTACAGCAACGATGGGTTATTGAAGTGATCAGCAAATCACGCCGGAGATGATCTTAAAGGTTGCTTGACGCCTGAGGCGGAACTATTTTTATATGTTTACACTCGAACTCATTTCTTTTTCGCGGTCTTGTCCAGGAAATCAATGTACTTCTTGGGTACTCCTTTCTCTAGAAGGACTGCTGTCACGTTTTTGACCTGCGGGCCCTGTACCATGATCTCCCGAAGGTTCAGCTTTGGCGAGGCGCCGACCAGTGGCGTAACTAAATAGCAATGGTTAGACGAAGTATGAGACTATTAGTTTAATAGTTACTTCTAAGAGCCTCAGCTGATACGTGCCAGTGGAACGCCATTCACAAGAAGACGACGTACTCGCAATGCTGCTGGCACAGAGGACCTGGATCTCCTGCCCAAAGGTATCGACGTCGATCATGAACTGCTCCAGTCCTGACACTCTAGTGGCAGTCTTTCGTCCGGTACGGATCTCCTGGATAATCTGAATCGGCTTGACACCACCCTTGATAAACCGGGGTTGTTGATCTTTGTACCCAATAGAGTGGTAGTGCACCATGTTGTTGACTAGCCTATCATACCAAAAAAGTTTGATCCGCATCGAGATGACCGTTAGTATACAAGGCAGATGCTGCATTCATAAACAAGACAGCAGCAGGTCATTACCTGTCACTGGTCTGATCTCTTGGCACACGGTCCAGCTGTTCTCCTTTCTTAGCCAGCGCTTCTCGCAGGACCTCATCCAGTCGAATCATTCTTTGATTCTTTGGATCTGACAACTGCTTCTCCTTGATGTACTCTGCCAACAAACTCCTGAGCTCTGGCAATGAATAATATCCGTCCTTGGATCGTCCTGTCGCTTCGAAAAAATCCGCGGAGGCGCTGTTGGGTCGATATGCCTCCAGAACCTCCAAGCCCTTGGCATCGGAGCTCGCCTGAGTGCCCGCTGCCTCGATCTTGGCTTGACGCGCAGCCTGCTGTTCCACAGTCCTGTGTCCCTTGAATGATTTCAATCTATAAAAGTTAAATGATCAATATCATATTAGTAGATCGCAGCACGATCACGAAGACATACACGTATGGTACTTGAAAAGGCATCATACTCAGGATGACTCCAATTGACGCTGAGAAGAATGAGTTCCCCTTTGACATCCTTGCACTTGATGAGATCTTGTTTCTCCACTGTCTTGAGCCATTTTGCCAACTTTTTCCAGCTAGATTTCTTGATGTCCGCTTCCGCAGCCTTACCGCAGGCACGGTTAGGAAGTACATATGAGGAGTAAAACGTCGAGGCGTTCATTGGCAACAGCTCCTTGGCGACAGCCTCTGTGATCTTGAACTTGAGCACATAAAGCAGCGCCTCGTGAAGATACTTGTCGACTTCCTCTGCGGAAAGAACAATAGCCTCCTCGACTGCCTCGATTGGCTCCTCCGCCTTGTCAACTGAGGCGTTGTTTTCGTTTGAGCTCTGCGCTTGCACAGTATCATTGTCTCTGACGGGTGCCTTTCCTTTTGTATCGCTGATAGAAGCATCCTTCAAGTTCTCCGACAGCTCCTCTCCATCGGCTTCGTGTTCCTCGTCGCTCGTTTCGTACTCATCATCCAGTGTTGTCTTGACTCCATGTGACCAATCCGATGGCAACTCCGGTTTGTTTCCCATGGCCCATAGCTGATCCTGGTGTAAGTGCAAGATGTGAACAGCCTTTCCTTTGGGAGGCATGCTGCCTCTGGATGACGCAATTGATCGTCCAGACACAGCCATGGTCCCTACACCGAGAGGATACTTGTTTCCTCGAGCGAAGATGACGACCAGGGCGCCCTCTTCTAGATCTGGGACTTCGGTGTTGTTGGTGATGACTCCAGGGATCATTAGATCGGCACCATTACGGAGCTTATCCACGACAGGATTCCATGTTGTGAGGCCAGGTATCAAGGCCGGGAACTTCCAAAGGGTGTATACTATGAGAGGTTGAATGATGTTCGCGTGAGATAGGGTTGTGAACATAGCAAACAAAAAAAGGCGAGAGTACCGTGATGATGCCATGCGCCTTACCTGTAGGCACAATGACAGAGTCTTTCTTATTGCTGCTGCTGATCTTGAACCAAAGAGGCGTTCCCTCTGAGTCGGTATACAGTGTGCCGGGCTCTTCGATATAGGAAGTGAACTTTGCAGACTGAAGGCCGTCAGGGGTGATAATGGCATTGATAGGCGTGTCATGAATGGGCTCCATATCGCGTAGGGCCGGGAAGCTGGCGAGGATTTCGTCTCTGAGGCGCCTCTTGTCACTCGACCTGAGGGGCGAGAAGGACTTGAGGGACGCAACAGGCTTTTTGAACATTGCTGGTCAGTGCTGGTCCGTCAGGCAAAACAGAAAGGGGGAAGGTTAAAGGTGAAAACTGGCTGCGGTAACGGTATTGGGTATATTTTTTGTTGGCTGCGGGAGTGCCACAGTCACATTACTCGAGTCTCTTGGTGCAAAGATCAAATCCGCCTTTTTTGTTCCGCCATCCCTCTTGCCATTCGTCATCTCAGCTGAGCTTCCTACGACCACTCATTCCCGATCCATCCTTGCGCATAGGCTAAAGCGACAAGTATCAACACAGCGACGGCGGTAATAACATCAACAGCGAAAGCAGAGCAGAGAGATTAAAACGATAGCTCTTCCACTATGTCTTACCCAGACTATGCCATGTCGCAGGGCGGCGACGAGGACGGTGATTTTGGCTATCTCGAGTTCGAGGCAGGTACACAAAACTCGCAGTACGAGTACACAGATTATGGCGTGCCCTCCCAGCAGACTCAACACCACAATGGCACGCAGGACGATCTTAATTTTATGAACCTGTCCTTGAACGGTGGCCCACAGTCGCAGTCTGAGCTCGGCAGCAACGACGACCCTTACTCTCAACAGCACTCGCATCATCAGCACGGGCAGCATGCCTCTGGGATCAACGAGCACCGAGGGTTCGAGGAGACTGACGAGCACGAACTGAATGATCAGCCCCTGGCTTTAACCGAACTGCCGCCGCATGCTTGCAGGTACGTTTTGTTTGGATATCATTTGAACCGATAAGAGCCAAAACAAAGCGGAAGGGAACACATGAATGCTGATATCGTTCAATCTCGTCTTGATTTAGATATTGCGGCATCCATTCTCCCGCCTCGGTCGTCAAGTGTGAGACCTGCAAAAAGTGGTTCTGTAACTCTCGAGGAAACACGTCGGGCTCGCACATCATCAACCATTTGGTCCGTGCCAAGCACAAGGAGGTGGTTCTTCATGCGCTGTCTCCGCTAGGAGAGACTACACTCGAGTGCTACAACTGTGGCTGCAAAAATGTGTTCTTACTTGGATTCATCCCAGCCAAGAGCGACACTGTCGTCGTCCTGCTGTGTCGGTATGTTCATATCATTGATCTGATCGATCTATGCGCATTTTCTCCTACGTAATCCTGCTAAGTAAGCTCCATCTATTTGTTTTATCGTTTTGCATAGTCAACCATGTGCGTCAATGCCGAGCAGCAAGGATATGAACTGGGATACATCGCAATGGCTGCCTTTGATCGATGACAGATGTTTCTTGCCCTGGCTTGTCAAAATCCCCCCTGAACAGGAGCAGCTTCGTGCGCGTCAGATCACTGCTATGCAGATCACAAAACTGGAAGATTTGTGGAGAGAAAATCCCAGCGCTACACTCGAGGACCTTGAACGGCCCGGGGCGGACGATGAGCCGCAGTCGGTCCTTACGAGGTATGGCTACGATACGTGTTGTTCAGGATGTGCTTCTTCCGCAAATTTGATCAGGCATCTGACATTGTGTTGGTCTATGATATAGGTATGAGGATGCATACCAGTATCAGAACATCTTTGGTCCGCTTGTCAAGATGGAGGCCGACTACGACAAGAGGCTGAAAGAGTCGCAGACACAGGACGGAATCAGCGTTATGTGGGACATGGGTCTGAATCAGAAGCGTGTTGCCTGGTTTGCCTTTGCAAAGTTCGAGGAATTGCGTTTGGCTGTCGGTGATGAACTCCGTCTCAGATACAATGGCGAGCTGCGCAAGCCTTGGGAATGTACCGGTCATGTCATCAAGCTGCCCAACAGTACGTTACCACGCTAAATCCACACCCGTTTCCTTCCCTGCATTTTGTCCAGGACTCTGATCTAACTGTCCTGGATGTCACTCATCAACTTTTTGTACTAGATGTTAGCGATGATGTCGGACTGGAGTTGCGCCGAAGCGACGATACGCCCGTGGAAATCAACCACAACTTTTCAGTAGATTTTGTTTGGAAGTCGACGAGCTTTGATCGCATGCAGCTGGCAATGAAGACCTTTGCCGTGGACGAGTCCTCAGTCAGCGGATATATCTACCATCGCCTCCTTGGACACGAAGTCGAGTCACAGATTTTAAAGACGCAGATGCCAAAGCGATTTTCCGCCCCCAATCTACCCGAATTGAACCACTCTCAAGTCTTTGCTGTCAAGAGTGTCCTTCAAAAGCCGCTCAGTCTCATTCAAGGCCCACCCGGTACCGGAAAGACCGTGACATCTGCTTCACTGGTGTATCATCTTGCCAAGATGAACATGGGTCAGGTGTTGGTCTGTGCTCCCAGCAACGTTGCCGTGGATCAGTTGACGGAAAAGATTAATGCGACTCGCTTGAAAGTTGTGCGTATGACTGCAAAGTCGCGCGAGGCTCTTGATTCTCCTGTCAAGGCCCTGACCTTGCACGAGCAGGTTATCAACAACGACACCAATCCAGAGCTCCAAAAGTTGATCCAGCTCAAGAACGAGCAGGGAGAGCTGAGCAGCAGTGATGAAAAGAAGTACAAATCACTGAAGAAGCAGTGCGAGCGTGAGATTCTGAGCGTAAGTAGAAACATGTACAGATCGAGAAGACTTGCGTTTTATTCCGGTCTTAACCTTATTACTGCAACATTTATTAGAATGCCGATGTCATTTTGTGTACTTGTGTCGGTGCTGGAGATCCTCGTTTGTCCAAGCTCAAGTTCAGGACTGTGTTGATTGACGAGGCGACTCAAGCGACGGAGCCCGAGTGTATGATTCCTCTTGTGTTGGGAGCCAAGCAGGCTGTTCTTGTGGGGGACCATCAGCAGCTGGGTCCTGTGATCATGAACAAGAAGGCTGCAAGAGCCGGGTTGTGTCAGTCCTTGTTTGAGCGTCTGATTATTTTGGGTCTCCATCCGATCCGACTCCAAGTCCAGTATCGTATGCATCCATGCTTGTCTGAGTACCCTAGCAACATGTTCTACGAGGGATCGCTTCAGAATGGAGTCACCACTGCCGAGCGTTTGAGAAAGCACGTTGATTTCCCATGGCCAGTCGCCGAAACGCCCATGTTCTTTTACTCGTGCTTGGGGCAGGAGGAAATCTCGTCGTCTGGAACATCCTATCTCAACCGAACGGAGGCTTCAAACTGCGAAAAGGTTGTGACAAAGTTCCTAAAGTCCGGAGTCCTGCCTCAGCAAATCGGCATCATCACGCCATATGAAGGTCAACGCTCATACTTGGTCAACTACATGGGTTTCAATGGATCAATGCGCAAGGAGCTGTACAAGGAGATTGAGGTTGCCAGCGTGGATGCTTTCCAGGGACGAGAGAAGGACTACATCATTGTCAGCTGTGTCCGCAGTAACGAACACCAGGGCATTGGTTTTTTGAACGATCCTCGTCGTCTAAACGTCGCCTTGACCCGTGCCAGATATGGACTGGTTATCCTCGGCAACCCTAAAGTTCTCAGCAAGGTAGGCTGCTGTTTACCTTGTACCTTCAAAGCTACTGCCCTCTTTCCCGACTGTATTAACATATAATAACGCAATGGTTTTCTATGTTATTTCGATATATTATAGCATCCCTTGTGGCACCATCTACTTGTTCACTACAAGGAGCGTGATTGCTTAGTCGAAGGACCACTCAACAATCTTAAGATCAGTATGATTCAGTTCAGCAAACCACGCAAGGCCTACAACCCGGATGAGCGGTTCCTCAACGGACAGGCGCACGCCATCGACGCGCGTGAGGTGTTTGCCAGACCTCCTTTGGCTAGCGCTGGTGGGCACCTTTTTTCTACTGTGATATATCATCGGAAACGTGGTCACAGCAGTGTATTGAGCTGACATGTAATGTTTTCTTAACAGCTCGTAGGGTGAATAACCAATACACGCCCGACTATTCGAGTAGCTCGTCCAGGTACAACAATAACACCAATCAGCTCGGCATGGGATCGCAGGCACCTTTCACACAAGATTTATCCCAGGCTTCCTACGTCGGTGGTCGCAAGAACAAGTCCAATGCGTCGTCGGCAAGCAACAATGGTAGCAGTTCTCGCCCCCTGACTCAGAACATCTACTCGTCTCAGGCGTCCATCGGCATTTCTCAGTCGGATCGTATCCAGGGCGGACCAGGTCACCATGGTCTTGGACACGGAATGAGCTCGTCGATGAGTCAGGAGAGCATGGGATATCTGGACGACTACAAATCGCAGCAGGACGATTATCTGAGCCAGGACTCTTTCGCACCGAATGCATTCCAGTCGCAGGGCTTTACTCAGTATTAATAGGGTCGATAGAAATGTGTGATGCAGAGACCAAGCCCGTCTGACATCTAGCAATTCGAATAAGGAATGCAAATTTGCCTGAAGATGCACGACATAACACAACACTACAACTAGCAACGATCTGGAGCCACTCGGACAGACAGGAGACCCCAAGAAGGTGGAGCTGGACATGGGTTACGGTGATCGGTTGTCGGACTTTATTACTTTGCATCTGCGAAGAACATCCTCTATCAGATCGATCGATGAGCCAATGTTCAGTCCAAGCCTCATCTGCGTTGGTCATGCCTTGCCGGATTCCTTTCAACCCCTCGTTGTTGGAACTCTACAAAGCGGTGTGGATATGATGTATGGCGCACATTATAGTGCTTTCGAGCTTTCCTTTGCCGGACCAAGCTATCATAATCCATCAACGGCATGGTTCACTCACCGATGATGAGGCCTGGCTTGAATACGGATCGCATTTCTCATCAGGTCGACTTTGTTACGCGTTGTTTGTTATCATGAATGTGCTCGAATGCACCAAATAAAGAAAAATTGTCTCTCACGATATGGAAGATGCAAGCTAATTGGCTGAAGGCGCTGAAAACGTGCACTGACCGCGCCCAACCGTTGGTGGCGAAATAAGGTTTCAGGGACACCATTTAATCCTCCACTAAATCGTTTGTGCATCTGGGGTCTTGAGGTTGCTCATTTTCAAATCTACTCACTTTTCCTTCATTTCTTCCTTTCTTCTTCACCCTCCCCCCGATACGACCTTTAACCGTTCAAGCGTCAAGCGTCCAGGACTCAGGACCGCCAACAGCAGCCGATTCCAGAAAAAAAAACTAGCCAGACATATCTCAGCGTATCAGAAATGGACGCCGCCGCCAACACGTACAAACATCATCAGGCACAGCCAGATGACATCCCACTGACTAAGATCTTGGGCGTTATGGCTCTGTGCTTCAGTTTTATCGGCCTTGTTCTCTATCTTGGTATCCAGTGGATCATTCGCGCCGGCAAGGCAGAGCATGCGGAGAAACAAAGGAATCTGGCCAAGAAGGAGAACTGAGACTGGAAAGCGCGAGGTCATGTTGTACCTGGAATTCGCCGATCCACCGCTACCAAGGCGCACGGGAGATACGCCGCTGGATTATACCCTCTCACCACCACAATCTCAGTTTACATCTCCAAAACATAATCCATCTATCCGAACAATGTGCCATTGTTTCTTACATCAATACCAAAATAATAAGTCTCCTCGCTGTGCAGAGTTCCAAAAAGAGGTTGGACGAGAGAGTTTGCAGCGGTGTACAACAAAATTGTTTCTTCTTGCTGAGCCTAGACAGTTTTATTTTATGATCAATCCATCTCAAATAATAAAAAAAACTTTTGTGTACTCTTAACTACCCGCAGCTGACGTCCCGGGTCTAACACAGTACACAAAATGAAGACCTCTATCCTGACCTACAGCTTCTCCCCGCCTTCTTGAGAGGAAATTTGGTTCATGGGATGTTTGGGGGACAAAAGTTGGATACGGTGGCCCGCAGGACTTGTTCAGGAAAGAAGAGTATAGCATGGCTCTCCTTGAATGGACGTCAGAGCCATCTGGCAGAGCAGAGTCTGGTGTCTCTCTCTGCCTCTCATTTTTTTTAAGTCCACCATTCCTTCTGTGTTTCTTTGCATTTCGCTCTTTGAAGGCCACATTCTGGCGCAAATGAAGTTATGGGCGAAGTGCGTTCCAAAATAGAAAGGGTACGTGGACCAAAAGATAGGTAAGTCTTTTTTTTTTTTTTTTAGTAATAAAATATAGGGATTAAAATATATCCTCTAATAATTCTTCATCAGCCTGGACGAGGCGATCCTGGCTGAGAAGGCTGTGGCGAAGGTGCTGCAGATGTCGCGGTCGAATCTTCAGCGGACATCCGAATCGAATGTGGATACAGCGCCCGATGAATATCGCCCCACCATGTCTTCCCATGTTCTCTATACCACTCGACTAGAAGTCATCGGAAAAAAAGAGGTTACAAACGTTGTTAGCATGAATGTGCATCAGACCCAAGACCGAAAACACAGTTCGTTCAGCTGCAGATACTTACTTGTCTTTGAAATACCATCCTCAAAGACAACTTTGGGTGACCATCCGAGGCGGAACAGTTTGGTGGCATCAACAGCGTACCGGCGGTCATTGAACGCTCGATCCTCCACAAAAACGATCCTCTCTACACACGTCCTGCACTGGCTAAGATGTTGTTCCGCTTCTTCTTGTCTAGATCCAGAAAATGTATGTTGATGACCACAACTCCTTCTCGGCAGTTCGTTCTCTGGTGTCTTGGTTGAAGATGTGGAGCCATTACATGCCGCCGATGGTGCTGCTGGAAGAACGACCATACGATGGATCAGATCTTGCGCAAGCTCGAGATTACTCATTTCATGACCACCTCCGATATTATACACCTCGCCGACCTCTCCACGATGCAGGATCACGTCCAGCGCATCCGCAACGTCGGTCACGTAGAGATAAGTCCTAGAATGTTGGCCCGATCCATGGATGAAACAGTATCCGCCGCCGCTTATGCTGCGTCGCCTAATATCCCTGTTGATGTCCTTGAGTGCTGTTTTTGGTGTTAGATTGTTTCCTAGGTGGCTCTTGTGATGACTATCACTCTCATTGCGGGCGCTGTTGAGAAGACTCATAATGAACTTGGGAAAGATCTTTTCAGGATACTGAAAAGGACCATAAACGTTGTTGCTGCGGGTGATGATCACAGGTAGCTGGAAGGATTTGTGGTAGGCTTGGACCATGCATTCTGCGGCTGCTTTAGTGGCAGAGTAAGGATTGCTCGGAGCTAGTGACGCGTCTTCCTTGGAATCTGGCTATAAATAAAGCAGATGGTGTTACAAATCAGCATCATTATTCGTCTCTAATTCCGAACTGTACCAAAAAGAGGAGGCACTGCGTAGACGAAAGACTTACTTGGCCTAACGAAACTTGACCGTAGACTTCATCTGTCGATACATAAATAAACCTTTTTGTCGATTCTTTCGCCTGGCCATTGCTGACATCGTTCTGGTGCTGAGAGCCGCTGTACAAAGATGATGTAGGTTGGCAGAACATCGTGCGAGCAGCTTCGAGCATCACATGGGCACCGAGGACGTTGTTTCTTGTAAACTCAATGGATTCACCAAAGGACTTGTCCACATGTGTTTGTGCTGCCAGGTGGATGACTGTATCGATCCTGTATTCTATCATGGCCGATTGTACAGTGTCAAGATCCGTTATATCACCGTGTAGGAACTTGAAGTTGGAATAGGGTCTTTCGGTTCTAATGGCATTCTGATCCCGTCCTGTTCCTGTTGTTGTTGCTGAAAAGAACGCCCCTGTTCTTAATGCGGTCCATTCTTGAGTGGATAAAAATGGATGCAGGTTGTTGAGGGAACTGCAATAATCCAGTTTATCAATTACTAGAACAAAGTACTCTGGGTAGTTGAGGACCAACTTTCTGACGAGTACAGATCCTCTAGTTTGAAAATGTGAAAAGAAAGGTATCAGAGGCATTGAAGCTTTTTTTTTTTTTTTCTTTGTATTTTTCTCAAGGCAGTGAAGGTCAACAAGACATCACTCACATGAATCCAGCTCCTCCAGTGAGAAGGATTCGTTTGGCGAAGGTCTCATCTTGATACTGAGACGTTGTATGGGTAGTGCTGCTCCGTCCGTATAGATCCTTATGAATGTCGTTTAAGAGTGCATCCTGAGAGTTCATCGCTGGGGCATGGCTGGCGTCCCAGAACAGAGAGTTGAGATTGATTCGAGCGAGTGAGTGATGAGTTGAGGAGAGGGAGATGTGTTTTCAACAAGGTTCATAATGCATTTTCAAAAAGAATTGCCACATCTTTTTTCGGAATATTGCTAATTTAGTTTTCATCTCTTGTCCCAATGACCAAGCTATTTGATAATAGGCATTGAACGCCGATGTGTTTACACGATTGCCATGTTGCCTTCGTGAAAGAGAAGAGACAGTAAAGCAAGGAAATGAACGCACCCTTCATCACCCATCTATATCCATCGCGATAAAAAGGCACGGTGGCTAACGGAATTTGGTTGCGAAAGGGGGGGTTTTTTTTTTTTTTTTTTTTCATCTTCCATGGTCGTAGTTTCAGCCAACGTGCTTTCCAACCGCAGTTAATACTTCTCCATTATGACTTTATGATTTTCTAACTGTATTCCCAGACAATGGAGCGGACACCGGCTACCCCGAACACCATGACAAGTTCACTTTTACGATTGCAAATGAAACAAAGTATCGTGGGGTGAGACATTTAAAGTTATCAACAGTCAATTCTGTTGTGGTCCAAGTTCTAAACATGGCCGCGGTTAGTGTGATGTTGTGAAATGCGCAATAGCTATGGCCCCGCACGTTGTTGTAGCTTCACAGGTTTGCCATCCACACCAATCACTGCATTTACAGGCCCACGGATCGAATTTGTGTCGCAAACTAGTACCGGTACAGATTTGATTTATTGCAGAATTGATGGCGACGTGATCCCTAGTAGTCTTCGTTCGCAAACGCTTGCTCGTACTTGAGGTTTGCCTCCTTGACGCTTCTCGTCTGCTCAACAAAACGACCTCGCCTTGTCTTCTTCTTTCCTTTGGACTTTTTGGGTGCTCGCACCACCATTACTGGCACAGACGAATTGTGGACCAAGAAGTTGCTGATCGATCCAAGTAGCAATCTATGAGGAGACAACATGCAGCAGATTAGAGAAACATTGTCGGATGCAATACATGAACAGGTCAATAGCACATGTAGACCATCTTACCCCTTGATAGCCCCTCGTCCTCGCGACCCTACGATGACCGTTGACAAGTCATCCAAATCATCGATCTAATTAACGAGAAATGAGGGGGATATGGTCAGTTTAGGGAGATCATTCTACATGGCTGTCGACGATGCCTTGAACTAGAGAATATAGCCACAACAACATCATACCATTTCTATCAGAAGCTCTTTAGCGCCCATGGACTTTGTTGCGGCAATAATATGGATGACCACTGTAATATCTCTCAGACAAGTGTGCTCCAGTTGCTCGTGAATGTTTTTTGTCAGTTTTTCGGCGTCCTCTCGCATCTCTGCCTGGACACCCTTCTTCACGGCCTTGCTAGTATCTACAGAGCATGGGTACACATTACAAAAATAGAAACAAGATAAATATGCTGAGTCAAGATTTCTTAAAAAACCTCAGCCATGGACAGGGAGAAAAAAATAGGGCATCGGTGTATGCTTACCACTCTTGTCATCCTCAACAATTGTCACTACATTCAGCTCGTCTCCGTTGCGCAGAATCGTTGTGATCGCCCACTCTGTAGCGTGCCAACTCTCGCCCGACAGATCAGTGGCCACCATATAGTTCTTGCGGCCGCGAGTCGATGTCTTTTGCTCCTGTTCCTCTCTCCTCTCCATGTGTGTCGAATGGTCGTTTCCAGCATATTTGAGCGTAATGCGAGTCCTGGCTGGGTTCTTAGCAGTCTCAACCAGACACGGCAACGCAATATGCGGCTTCATTGGCTCCTGCAATCGCTCTTCTTGTCCTTGGTTTGCGGCAGCAGCAGCAGCAGCAGCAGCAGCTCCTGATCCTGTGCTTGTTGGGTCCTGATAGAGCTCTCCAGCACCGGCATCGGGAGCTCCGTTTACAGCAATACCAGGCATACTCAATGAGGGTGGCGGTGAGATAGCATCCGACGATTTTGCTATGCTTCCCAACTTGGCGTCGCTGTCCAACATTACACTCGGAATAAAATCTGACACGGCATGGACTTCTGGGGATTCTGCGTCCTCCTCGTTGGAATAGTCCTGGTCGTCATCCTCTTCATCCTCTTCTCGATCTTCCTCCTCTGATGCAGTCTTCAGTTTCATTGTTCCGTCGAGCGCTTCTAGCCTGGGGTCGAGGTGAGCAGCATCGAAACCGTCGTCTTCGTCGTCTTCGTCTGACTTTTTGTCGCTCTCGTAGGATGCCTCCCCGTCATCGTCGTCGGATGAAGTTTCCTCCTTCGAGAAGGATTGTTCCTTGGAGGTCTTTTTCTTGTTCTTTTGCGCCTTGTTCTTCTGATAGCTTCGGACAGACGCTGGGGAGAGGGGCATCGCCTGGGACGAGTCGTCTTCCTCTGCCGGTGGCGACTGGCTGGTTTTAATGGCGAGGTTGTTGGTGGACATAGATTTCGACTGTATTGTTTTCAGAAGAGTTGTTGGTATGGTCGGTATGAGGTGTGAGAGTGAGGAGAATGCGTTGAGTGAATGAATGGGAACGAGCGGAACAGGATAACGAAATGAAGGACAGTTGTGTCGGCTGGGGGTGAGGTTGTGACTGCAATTGGGAACATGCCACTGGTATGGAAGCAGGTCCACGGCGAACCCGCTTTCTGATCACGGACACCATTCATGTTGAGGAATCAGGAGAATGATGCGCCCACGGATACCACACTCATACCCAACGTTCACGCGATATCCGGGCCGGGCATACTTATTCACTGTGTCGACAACGTGGACCCGGCACTCGGCAAGGACGGCGCAACTGATTAGTTCGCGTTTCATTTCCACCTCAACAGCAGCACCAACCGTCCAGGAATGGTCCCCACCACCCAGAAATCTCATTAATAACCGTTGGCAGCCCATAATCGGCCTTGAAGTACACGCTCAGATCAAATCTGCATCCAAACTTTTCTCCGCCTCGAGGAACACTTTCAATGCGCCGACCAACACCAATGTATCTCTGATCGATGCAGCCTACCCAGGAACCCTGCCTGTGAGTGATAGAAGTGTTTAGGATGGTCTCGAGAGTGCGGATGAATCTTTTGAGCTAACAGGAGCTTACTGCAACGATAGCGATTGAGCCAGGAATGCGTAGATCTAGCTGTGAAGACATCACTAGCACTCGATGCCCACGTATATCCGATCTCTTCGTTTGACCGCAAGCACTACTTTTACCCCGATCTCCCTCAAGGATATCAAATTACACAGCACTATGGTACGCAAGATCACTGCTTTGGGTCACGGAGTACAATGTCTATGGGGCTTCCCACTTATGCACCAATCTTTGTCCCCTTTGATCGTATAGAACCATTGGCCCAAAATGGGAAGATCGCGATCTCTGTGCTCGACGGACTGGATTATCCGCTCACTGTGAGGATCGAGCAGTTGCAGCTGGAACAAGACACTGGAAAATCGCTGCATGATATCTATCCTGGATTGACGCTACTGGACCTTAACCGAGCAGGAACAGGATTAATGGAGATTGTCACCAAACCGGACATGACATCCTCCAAAGAGGCAGGGATCCTGGTTAAGAAATTGCAAGCATTACTACGGACCGTCAACAGCTCTGATGGAAACATGGATGAGGTACAGACTGAGACACTTCTTGAACAACGCTGCAATTGCTGAAATGTTCGCTTGACCCATCAATGATCTTCATCTATATAAATAGGGGTCCATGAGATGTGATGTGAACGTCTCTGTCCACGAGTTGGGGAAACCGTATGGAGCTCGGTGTGAGCTAAAGAACCTGAACAGCATCAAGTCCGTCATGGATGCCATTGGTTAGTGACGGGAGTTATCTGTGTACTGTATCTTTGTTCTGCATCTTTTGTTCTATAAAGCTCGTCGTCAAGTCTCTAACGCTATTAGGATATTACAACATCTATAGATGCTGAGGTTGAACGCCAAATATCCTGCTACGAATCCAATGCACCTGTCAACCAGGCGACTCGTGGCTTTGATGCCTCCACTGGGAAAACGTTCCACATTCGAAGCAAGGAATCTGCACCTGATTATCGATACATGCCAGAGCCAGATTTGCCTCGCCTTGTCCTCAGCCCAGATACGATTAAGGCGCTGAAAGATAGCCTGCCGGAGTTACCTGACGCGCGACGGGAACGAATCATGCGGAACTATCAATTGGGTTTGATCGAAACCAGGACACTCATGGGCGAGGAGGGTATGGTCGAGTACTTTGAAAGCCTTGTATCGACTGGACGCCAGATCAAGAGTGTCATCAGTTGGTAAGTTCAAGTTGATAGGACAATGTGCGCGCTAATTTACTCTGAGGAGAACGTATCCTAACATAGTGAACCTGTGAAACGCGGTAGGACTGTTCACGAGCTTTTGGGCAGACTTCATTCGCGTGGGATCGCCTTTAGTCCCACTATCGTCAAGGTTTCCCAACTGGGATCCCTTGTCGACTGCGTGGATCAAGGTCTCATCTCAGCCAAGATTGGGAAGGCCGTATTGGACATGATGGTCAAAGGCGACTCCCGAGATGCGAATGCAATTGTAGAAGAAAAGGGCTGGAAGCAGATGGACAACCGAGGCGAGCTGGACGAGCTATGTGATAAGATTTTGACAGAGTACCCGGACAAGGTCAAGGTGGTCCAGAAGGGCAATATTGGTGTTCTTGGCTTCTTGGTGGGACAGGTCATAAAGCAGAGCCAAGGACGTGCCAATCCTGTGCTGGTCAATGAGCTGCTGAGAACCAAGGTTGGGCTTCCTGAAGATACCTCTCCTATTGCAGGCACAGAACACAGGCGAAAGAAGAAGTAAGATTTAGTGGCAAATATAAAAAAAAAATCCTCCCGTGACAAGGCAACTCAAAAGGAAGTGGTGCACTTCGTGCCCAGCGTTGCATTCAGCAAGATCACTCTTTTAACCTTCGCGTGCCCGCGACTACCCGCTCCTACACTTTCAACACAAGCATCCAAATGAACGTTCATCATTACCTACCTTCTTTACCCTTCTCTTCATAACAATCGTAAAAAAAAAAAATGGCCGAGACACCTTTTCGGCCGCTCAATGTCATTGCAGGAGTTGATCCTGCTATGCCAGTGACCTGTGTCAAGTTCGACCCTCACCATGAACTTGTCTGGACCGCAAACGAAAACGTATGCCTCCACCTATGCATTCGAGGCGTCGTATATGCAGAAACAGAGCTATCGTATTCAATTGTTTTGTTATTTTTGGACATTCTAGGGCTATATATCATCATACTATGGAGCAGGACTGCAGCGTTATTCCAGCTACAGAGCCCATAAGGGTTCTGTTCGGCAGATGATGGTAATGGACCGCGGCATTGTCTCAATTGGCAAGGATAGCGTACACCTCGCCAACAGACGCGGCCTGGCGAGCTGGAACATTACGTAAGGCTCATTCGACGAAAACACAGCTCAATTGATCAGCAATTGAAGCATGGACGCACATATCGTCCATTTCTGATCAAGGCAGCTAGCATTCCTCAATCATATCAATGCTCAACCGAATCAATTTTCAACCAACAGTGATGATAGTGCCCGCGATCTACACTCAATTGCTCTTATGGGAAATGCCGAGATTGTCGCAGCAGGGCAACAAGATAAGATTCTCACTATTAACCTGATTCGGGGCGTTGTCACTAAAAAGGTATACGGCCTTTTTCTCGAAGGAATGTAAAATCTTTGATGGTCATATCTGCTGAATCTGACGTCGAATTCAATTGAACTTGCTGTCATTCTAGGTAGAAACAGATTCGGAGATTGTTGTCATGAAGAAATCGCGCCTTCTTGTCTGTGGATCGACCCGTGGAGACCTTATTCTTCAGGACCCGCGATCGCTGAGCGTTGAGCATAGGATTCAGGCGCACACTGGAACCATCTCGGATCTGGATGTGTCAGGAAACCTGATTGTCACCTGTGGCTTCTCAGAGAGACAGGGTGCCTTGATCATTGACCCCTTGGTCAAGGTTTACGATATGAGAACAATGCGCTCATTGGCGCCCATACCGTTCCCGAATGGACCATCGTTCCTAAAGATGCATCCAAAGCTGTCAACCACCGTCTGCATTGCCTCGCAAACCGGCCAGTTCCAGATGTGTGATGTCGGAAATCTCACCACCGGGATTCAGTTTTACCAAGTGAGATGTTGCTCTGGAGCAATTTAGGCAAGGGTAATTATCTCCGCACAATGTCCTTTTACTAACATTTTTAGTATTCCATTTGCTTCCATTTTCTCTATTCACTGCAACAAGATCAGCACCTCGAGCTATGTCAACTGCTTCGATATCTCATATAGTGGCGAGATGGTAGCTCTTGGAGACGCAAGCAATGTTGTGCATATGTGGGGCGATAAACAGGAACCAAAAATGAATCACTTCTCCAACCCAATTGACGCACCGTCCATGCCTCTGCCACCTACTATTACTGTCGGAGACAACGATCCACTATCCTCGATTGGCATGCCCTACTATCAGGAACAGCTACTGTCAGCATGGCCACCTAAGACGATCTATCCTATCGGAAGAAAACCGCAGCCAATCCCTTCATCCATTCTCGACAACATGAAAATGATTGATTTTGTGGGCTACGCGCCCAATCCAGGGATCCGCCTCAGAAACCAAGCCCCGTCGCTGCCCAAGGTCAACTTGCGAGACACGCCAAAGTTTCGCAGCGAGCAGCAAAAGGAGCTTTACTTTGGAAAGAGGAAAGGATCGTTGGTGGCGACATTGGATCATGAGAATGAACAAGAGGTCGACCTCACAAACAATGTTCTGCCAAAATACTACAAGCGTGTTGAGATCAAGTACAGCAAGTTCGGCGTCGAGGATTTTGATTTCGGGTAAGGTCTTCTCAACAAGGGTGCAGGATCTATTCCATACTCGAATTTGTGGCCATGAGATATTAACAGGGGCTGTGGTTATAACTTCGTATAGGTTCTATAACAAGACACAATTTGGAGGCCTGGAAACGCACATTGCCAACTCCTACTGCAATGCGCTTTTGCAGGTCCTCTTCTTTACCCCATTGCTCAGGACGCTCGCAAAGGCTCACATCGGTCAGACGTGCCCAAGAGAGAATTGCTTGACCTGCGAATTGGGATTTTTGTTCCGCATGTTAGAAGATTCGAATGGTCAGAACTGTCAAGCAAGGAACTTTTTACGAGCCTTCAGCACCATTCCGCAAGGTATTTTTGGCAGTGAGAGCAGCAAACGCGTTAGGATCATTGGATATCAAACAAGTGCTAACGGAGACGACCTTTTATCTCTTGCCTCGATACAGCCTCGGCACTCGGCCTCTTTGAGCCGGATGAGCCGGACACCAAGACTATGTACTCCTCTCTTATCCAGAACTTTAACCGGTTTGTGCTGGAGCAACTTCATCAAGAATGTGGATCAGACAGAACAGCAACGATAGCATCTAATCCACATCCGGGATCGGCCCCGTCACCGATTCAGCAAGTATTTGGGATGAAGACGGCGAATACAAGCACTTGCGGACATTGTGGTCTAGAAGAAGAGCGTATCACGTATCCTTTTGTCCTGGACCTGACGTGGCCAAAGCCGGTAAAGACCACGTCCAACAGTAGAGATAACAGCGTCGAATCATCTCAGCTTGGTGTCATCACTAATTGATAGTCTCTGCGAAATGCCTTTTGGAATATAGGTGGCTGCAGCAAATGCTCATCAATCGTCCAAGAACCATCATCAGCACAAGACAAAGGAGTTACAGAATCCGATGTCGTTCTCGGATATTATGAAGGCATCGCTTTCACGAGAGTCCCATAACCGTGTGTGGTGCTCGCAATGTCAACAGTACCAGCCCACCACCAGTAAAAAGACCCTTCAGGATCTACCCTTGGTTCTGAGTATCAACACTGCTGTCAACCCGAAGGACCCTAGTTTAGTGACCTCTGGTATATTTCTCGATGAGAATGGGAAGGGAGCCGACTGGCTTCCTCTCAGGTGAGGTTTTGCGCCTTGAGTATCTTTGTCAGGGGAATGCGCTATTTTCATATTCACACTTACTAATAATGGAGTAAACTATTCGATGCATCTTAGGTTCACTGTTGGGGTTGACGACAAGAACGTTCAAGTGTTTGAAAATGCATCATTAGACGCCTCTACATTTGCGCTCAGCGCAGAGTACGAACTAACCGCGGTTGTTAGTCAGGTCCAGCCTGCTGGCGAAGTTGCACATCTTGTTTCGCATATTAAAGGTACGGCCAGTGCGATTCCGTATACGTCGGCATTGAAGCAAGTAAAGTCCAGGCCCTTACCAAAGTTTCCTTGCCACCTTGAGTAGTAATCTCTGATAACGATGCTGAAGTATCGGAACAGTCGCCGTGGTATATTTTCAATGACTTTTTGGTGAAGCGTGTCCAAGAAGGAGAGGTGTCGCAATTCCCAGCCAGCTGGAAGGTACGAGAAAACATGAGAATGCGAAAAATATGTCGACTCGACGAAATGAACCTGGTGCTAACCGCCGACCGCTTTGTTCGTCCGTCGAACCTAGGCGCCATCGATCCTTTACTATACCAAAGTGAATAATGGACCTCCACCAATGATCGCAGAACAACCTGTTGGCCCTGATACAAGTATTCTCCATGTTGATCTGTCGATTTCAAAGTAAGTTATCTGCTATAGCGAGCTATCCTAATAACGGTGTTAACGCGTGAGGTGGTGAGACTGATTCATGCGGCTCCTTTGGATATAGATATCGTGATCCCAACTATGTCTTCTATCAATTGCTGAGGCCAGATGAAATTAAGCCAGGCGAACAGATGTTGATTGCCATCGATACCGAATTTGTCGCACTCAGCAGAGTAAGTTTCAATGAAAGCATGAAAGCAACTTAAAAAAAAGAGAAAATAAGACTTAGAGCACATAGTATGTTCGCTAACGCACGGCTTTTATAGGAGGAAACGGAAATTCGAAGCGATGGCACAAAGTCCCTTCTTCGCCCGCCAAGAATGAGTCTTGCGCGTGTATCAGTGCTACGCGGAGACGAGGGACCGCTCGAGTACGTACCCTTTATCGACGACTACATTGCGACATCAGAGCCGGTGGTTGACTACCTAACTGAGTTTTCTGGCATCCAGCGTAAGTGAGAAATCCTTTAAGAGGCGCTCATCGCACTAATTTGAAACGAGTTCTGTATTAATGCTTTCCACGTTCTTCGTTTTAGCCGGCGATTTGGATCCTAATGTCTCGAAGCATACGCTCGTACCCCTCAAAGTCGCATACAAACGGCTTCGGGTTTTGGTGGACATGGGGTGCATTTTTGTCGGACATGGCTTGAGGCAGGACTTCCGTATCATTAGTAAGTGCTCCGTAAAGTTGTCTTTCATTGTCAATCGCAAAGGCGGTTTCATGGTCCGCTGCTGAACATGTGTTTTTTCAGATATTCTTGTTCCGCCTGAGCAGGTCAAGGACACAGTTGATATCTTCCATATCAAGAACAGGCAAAGGTAATGAAGACAATATTTTCCTGTGCTATCATTAATCATGACATAAATTAATGCGATGATAACATTTTCCTTCTTCATTGATCTAGAAAAATCTCTTTGCGTTTTTTGGTATGGTACTTACTCCATCAAGATATCCAATCTGAGACGCACAACTCGATTGAGGACGCCCGGACAGCTCTAGCACTTTACAAGAAGTACCTCCAGTTGAGGGAGAATGGCCTGTTTCAAGAAGTTCTGGAGGATATCTACAATGAAGGCCGAAAGACCAATTGGAAGCCCGTTCCTGGACAGTTCCCCGCACCCTGGCCAAGGACAGGCACACCTTCAACTGCAGCAAACCCGACGTTCCAAAATCTTTCAAGGCCAGGAACACCGGCTGCACCTGCAGCCTCTGCGACTCCTGCTGGCTCTGGCGCCGTTTCGGCTACTGCACCTCCATCGAGTCTAATAGGACCTGGGCCGGCAGCAGGAGCAGGAGGAGTTCAACTGCAGTCATCGCTTTCTCTCTCTGCTCAACAACAGCAGCAACAACATCAGCAGCAACAGCAGTTACACCAGCAGATGCAGTTCCAGCAACAACAACAACAGCAGCATGTGTATCATCAGCAACAGCAGCAACAACAGCAACAACAACAGCAACAGCAGATCCAGCAAGCTGCTGTTCAACAGCAGATGCAACATGCTCAGCAAATGTATATTCAGCAGCAGCAACAAGGACATGGCTATTCCTATCCCATGCAGGGACAGTCAATGCACCAGCAACCATTGCACCCTCAGGTCTATCAGTCGCCTCATCTACTTCAACAACAACAGCAACAGCAACACCATTACTCTAAGCAATAATCGGCAATGAATGGGTGGTTATGGTGGACACGTATGCTTCTTTTTATTTGCATGCCGATAAAAATGAGAAGAGGGGCTATTTATTGTTGAGGTCGGTCGGGCGACAGTTTGGCCGCAACGCGTATTTTTTTAAACAGAAAGACAAAAGTAATAATAAAGTGTCTGAGTGGAAATAGAAACATAAGGTCGTCGTTGATCACTTCTCGGAATCAGATTCACACTTTTAGTCATGCTTCACTCTCGCAAAATTCTTCACCAAGCATTCGCATTCAGATTCGCCCCTACCTTTGCGGCTTCACCACGTTATACTATCGTCCAAAGAATGTCTTCAGGCACCCACACCCCCTCTTCCTCAGCAGCGAACGGCAGCAACAACAACCCCACGGGCCAGCAGGGTAATGAAGCGCACAACGAACATAAGCCGGTGCTGACATTGCCTGCACCGGGAGATGTTTCAGAGACCATAAACCAACTAGAGGTCAATGGTCAAGATATCAAACTCGATATCCTTGGGCCTGTCGGTACGTGCGAGCGCTTCTATCCATTGATTAAACCTGATCAATCTCCCGATAGACTTACACTGGCTAAAATATATCTTCTTTTTCTCTCTCTTTTTTTTTCAACTGCTTTATGTCGTTGTTATAGTCGTGAATGAAGATGGAACGATGTCGAGGATCGATAACTGGCACGAGATGGCCGAGATCGAAAAGGCGAATGTGCGCAGGATCTTGCTGAAGCGGAACGCTCAGCGACTCACCCGCTTACGCGCTGCCGCCGCTGAGCAGGAAGCTGGATCTGCAGGCACGACCGGATCTGTGGGTGAAAAATAGAACGCGCGCAATATCGTCCTCATACGGAACGGTTGCTGAAAAAGACAGTTGCGCAATACTACAAAAAAGTTTGAATAAATAATACATGCGAGAAATGAAGTGGATATATATTTTTGAATGCAATTTGAAAGGGAAAATATAATGCAGTAACATGTTAACGTCCTAACTGCTCATGTTCAAAACTCCCAGGACTCCCATCCAGGCACGACTCGTTCCTCTTGTTCTTCATCCTCATCTCCCCCTGCTGTCACTGTTGATTCCGCACTAACAATAAACAGGCCCTTGGGAGCCTCAACAGCAAGTGCAGCCTCGCCCTTGCGTTTCTTCGTGATCTCGTTCTGGAACATGGTCGCATAGGTATGATCCAGAAAGTCCTCGAGGTTGTACGATGGCTTCGTGAACTGCTCGTTGAAGATCTTGGCCAGCGTTGATACGTTCGGTGCAAAGTGGTTTTGGAGGGTCTAATATCATGTCGGCATACGAGAGAAAAAAGCCATTTGTTAGTACCGCTGCCGTGAATGTTTATTAAAGAAACAAAAAAAAAATCTTGGTATCAGTACCTGAATCTCCCAGAGAGAGCTTTGGAGGGCATGGCACTTCATAGGGTCCTCCTCCGCATGGTCATAGAGATCGCTCTTCTCGTCGCCCGCCTTTCCATGGATCAGCTGCATGCATGTTGGATGACGCTTCAGCAGATTGTAGATGAATGGGATGATAATGACGATCGAGGCTGGAGGACTGGACAGACTGAGACGGGACATGCGCTTGATGAATGCTGCGACCAACTGGGCAGGCAGCAAACTATAACGTTGGGCGAGATTACCAGAATATTTGTTAGTTGCATGCGGTGATCATTGTAAAATAGCAAGTGGTATCGGCAGACAAGGAAAAAGGCTGGATCGACATACGGTGAGGAGAGGAAAATATCAACTTGACTGAAGAAACGAGCCCTGTACTTGACATGCATCAGGTTGCGATCAAACAACATGTAAAGCTTCTTGAAAAAGTCGGGATAATCACTAAAGAAAAAAACAAAAGACAAGAGTAAATGATAATATTAACGCTCGGCTCTTGTGTTCTCTGCTGGCCATAGGAAGAGTGCCACCAACGTAATCCTACATACAGGTTATGCTCCGTTATGAGGACAAAAAGTCCCTTCAATGACAGCAGACTGACGGCTCCTCCGGCATTGTACGAATCCGTCAAGAAATCCATGAGCACTGTTGGCTGAGGCAAGTGAGGGATAATACGCTTGTGAACGATGAGCAGAGTCTTCTTGTAGATAGCAGTCGTAAAGGGCAACTTCAGGATAGCGATCCAGCAATCCGAAAACACGCGACGGTGGTTGAGCAGTGTCAATAATGGGTGTCTCTTCACGGGTGCTGCCGAGGTATCCCTTGTCAAGTCTTCAACCGTCTCATCCTCTTCACTGTCAGAGAACCCCAAGCTATCTCCAGTATATTCCTTCTTATCGCCGTCTATTTTGATTGCAGTCCTCGAGCGTTAGTCTCATGCACGGTAATCGTTGAATAAAAATGGACACTGGTTCATCTAGCTTTTGTTAGTCGCTTACTGGGATCTGGATTGCCTGTCCAAAACTCGTCCAGCTCCTTAGCTTCCGTAGGCATCGTCTTCAATGTCTCCATGATAGCGAAAGAGTTTTCCAAAAGAAGCGACAATTTTTCTGGTGCTGCCCGGTTGCTGATTTTCTGTTTCTAATAAAACGAGATTGATAACACTATCAGCTTCAAATCCCTTTGTCTGCCTATTTCAAAGCATCCTGTAGTACCTTGCTCTGTGGCGCCCTTGTGTCCTTCTTTAATGGCGTTCCCAATGCAGTGTTGATGATTGTGGCCGTGTTCTTCAAAAAGTAAAATCGAAGATCGTCATAAAACGAGAAATATTTCTCCGTGAATTCGCTGAGTAGAGGTTGACTCATGTTGGAACAGTTCAATAAAGCTTCTACGATCCTGGCGTACAAATCGTTGGCGAAATGGTGACCTCCCGACAAGCTGCCGAGATAAGCTGACTCTAATTTGACGAGATCCATTAAGATTTTCAACGCAGGGATCTGAAGTCCTGCCTCGGGCATATTCAAGATCCCGCAAGTCCTGTTCAAGTACTTGACGTAGTTGTCGCGGAGCCACAGAGTTACAGTCGCCCTCTTATCCTCTGCTGCTGCCTTCTTGGGTCGCTGGAGCTCTCCTCGCGATAGCATGGGCGAGAGCACGCGGAAAAGGGCATGAATGGCGGCATGGATCACTTTGGGCGAGTCATCCTATTGTCGCATATCAATGCTTTGTTTAGTCCATGTACCTGTCTATGTTCATTTTCATGATATGCAGCAAAACGAACTAAAGGTTTTGCATTGTGCTGTCGCTGTACCTCGCAAAACTCCAGGAGGGTCACAATGTTATTCAGATGAGTTTTGCTCTCTGCAACCTGACGCTCCAACAGACGGATATGGTCGATAGTATCCTTGATATTTTTTGCCTATAAAAGTCGGATATTGTATTAGCAATTGGTGGACACTCAATGGCCACTTGTCGAGGGTTCCTGTATGAGTCTAAGTCTTACTGAAGGGTCAACCTTGCTTTCGGTGCGAGCGCGTTTTGCGACAGCCATGGCTATGTAACTTTGAAGATAGTGCGGCAGTCGGGCAGAGTACTGATGAGAAGCAGTAGTGGTAATGGTAATTGTCTGAATGCAAAAGGGCAAGCAGCAACGAGGCAGGTAGCAGCAAGGAAGGCAAAGAAAGCTTTCGTAAAAAAAAAGAAAAAATTGTTTGTTGTTGTGCCTCAGCAGTCACAAATCGGCTGTGGAGGGATGGGTGACCAGTGATAGTTCTCCGAAACGCCGAAGCGATCGAACTCGTTGACCATCCCCGACAGGATCAACAGGAACGCGCAACTTCAGCAAAAAGAGGCAAACTCGCTTCAATACTCGCCCATATACGAACAATATAGACACCACCATGTTTCGATTGAGCTCTCGTCTTTCAGGCAACGCGGCATCCCAGGCTGTTCGTTCGCTTGCCATGGCGAACCAGTCTGGAATGAACGCCGTGGTCGGATCCGCCAATCTGACCCGTATCCGTGGCATAACTGGAGTACTCGTTCAGTCTGCATCTTACTCGAGTGTACCGCGTCAAATGAGCCAGAGCATGACACTGAAAGAGGTCGGCATTATGGGTAAGGGGAAGCACTATCTTCACGGCAGGATCGCACATGGACACTGATTTGTTTTTAACGACGACTTTCTCACGGTATCGTAATGTTTTCTTAACCCCTTGTAGATCCATATGTGCTTCCCGAGAAGGAGAACCGTCCATCCTTGTTCAGCGACTACAAGAAGTGGGTCAAGTACGCAAAGCTCCGCATGCGTAACACGGGAATGACTGCTGCCAGGTACTATGCATTATTTTTTTGTAAGCCATTATCGTGGATTTGCCGCTCCATTTCTATAATGCATGCTCACATATCCTCCTCGATGTCAAACCCATAGTACTTTGGGTATGTGCTGGAAGCTCAAGGACTTTGGGATCACTGGTCGCTTCTTGGGCGAGTCAGAGCAGGCGTATATTGGAATGAACGAGGCCTTTGCGAAGGGTGACCGCAACTATTTGGAAGAGATCTGCACACCCTCGATGTACGCAAAGCTCAAGGGTCAACTCAAGGATCGTACCGGCCGATTTGAATGGAGATATCATGGGCCTATCGAGAAGCCTCAGATCGTGTCGATCCGTCAGGGTCAGATCGGTGGCCACGTTTTGATCCAGATCATCGTCCGCTTGCACACCAACCAGGTAAAAAGATAAAGATCAATCTGACTATGGCGCGTCTTTTTTTTTTTTTTTTGGTTTTTGGTTTTTGGTTTTTGGTTTTTGGTCAAAAAGTAACCGGAACAGAGCGGCAATAGAACTGATCTAATTCTGTTTTATTATTTGAACCACTCTAGAGCATGGGTGTGTTTGACAAGAAGAACAAGCTGATCGCTGGCGATTTGAAAAAGACGGTTCCTGTACTGGAGTACCTTGTTTTCCAAAGATACATCAGCGATCCTGAGGATAACTGGAAGATTCTCGGAAAGACAGCACCCGACTCAAGTTCATAAGGAATGCTATCGAGTCACCTTAAGGAAAACTGAGCGCAATCGGAACGCTAAAAGTAAATAACCACTTTTGCATTTATTCAAGTCCTTGATCGTCGACGATAAACCAGGCTGATCAACTGGACCAAAAAAAAAAAAAAAAAAAAAAATTAGCTTAATCTGCTCAAAGCTGGCGCTCCAATTCGACCTTGGGTTGTCTGGCAGTCAGCTGTTGTTAGCGTAACTCCGATTTATGGAGATGAGCATTGCTGTGGTATAGCCCCCTGCCGGTTATATTGCACCCATAAGAGCTCCTGGGAGCTGATGGGATACCCAGGGTGTAACACATACAAAAGACGCACACGAGCGGCTCATATTTAAATATTTTATTGATGTAATCGCATTTTCATTTACTATGCATTCGCATATCTGAGTTGGTGAGAGCTGTCGGTATGGTGCCTGTTGCTCTGTTGTTGCTGTTGGTTTTTTTTCTTTTTTTTCTTTTTTCGTTGTCGTTGTCGTCCCCTATTCGCTTCCAGGGAGAGACAGTTAGATGGTTGCGCATCGACACATACATTCCTGCAGCGCAATGCTGTGTCCATGTCATTCCTGAGAATCCCCCGTGATGTCTCAGTGGTTCCTGAGAACTTTATTTCGTTTCATTTTCGGCATGTTCGCGGTAATCATGTCTCGTTAGAAAAGTGCTTGGGGAGACGGTGAAAAAGTTCTATGTAGCAGGGTTGGAGAATGGATAGAAGAGTACGTAAGGGTTGTACGTACACATGCAGACCCATCGACCGTTTGAGTACATGTGTAAAGAAAAGAGCCGGCCTTGCAGTACGAATGCATTTTTTATATTGTGATGTATGATGATTGAGAGCCTTTGTACCCGACCCAGGAGAAGGGCCAAAAACAGGGCCAGCTGGTCAAGCAGCATCCGCCGAACTAAACCGGCCGAAGAAAGAGGACCCTGCCTGTGGACGGGTGGGTGTTGATGATACGATTGTGATGACTGAGAGAATAACGACAATAATATGATAATATGATAATAAGATCCATACTCACACAGGGCAGCAGGGGAGAGCAGCATGAAAAAGCAAACACATGCTGCCAAGCTAATTCAAATGGCAATCCCCAATTATCCAATGCACTTGCTTGTCGATAATGCGTCTTATGCAAAACGAAAATGAAAAATAAGCTGAATCGGTGGTTATAAGTGGTGATGGGGCAGAGAGTGGTTTACTAGTCCAGGGTAAGGAGAGAAGAAAAAAGACATGAGGGAAAGAAAGGCCGTACGTGATAATTGGACACCTGTAACTGCTGTAGATGCAGACGGCACCTTATTTCCGTCTATACCCCTTCATCTGTAGAAAGCAGCACACTTTGTTTGTTTCTCTTCCCCCCTCCCTTGGGCCTTGGTCTGTTCTCTCTTCCCATCATCACTCCACTCCGCCCCACTCCACTCCACTCCATTCGTTCTCCCCTCTCCTTTTCTCCCTCATCTCACCTTGCCTACTCATTTCTATACTCCACTCGCACTTTACATCTGTCTCCTTCTCTAGTACCGCACACATCACATTCGTAACACATCCACAGGCGTAACGGAGACTTTTCGTCGGTTGAACTCCATCAGCAACCCACCCCTTCGGCTTGGTTTCCTCCTCCTCTCCTCCAAATCCGCATCACTCTGTAAGTCTTTTTTTTCTTTTTCTTTTTTTCTATTTTTTTTTTTTTATTCGTTCTTTCTGCCCGACTATGCATAGCCGACCACCTACCTGCATTGGTGTCACACCTATTCCTTGGAACACAAATCATGTCAATTGGGATACATATTACGCTTTATAAACCTTTAAAACGACAGTGCAATTGCCTCCGCGCCGCGTCGTGTCAATCGAGTTAACTGTGCCATTGTTCTACTGGGTCAGTTACTCGATATGATCGATTCATTCGATCTATTGGCAGTAGACACAAGCATTTATCTCTGCGAGAAAGTGTAGAAGTGCAACGGTTGGGAGGAAGGACCAGACCTACTCCTACAACTCCTCTACTCCATCTCCTGTGCTGTTTATGTCTGTCTCCTTTTTGATACGCTGTTCTGCCTTCGATCAATTGCCTCTTTTTCGGTTCTTTTCCCCTCCCGGAGATGAATGAGTGAAAATGTACGAGCAGATGTGTATATATATCTCTTCCTCGCTATATATACAAATGTTTGTTCGTCCGCTCCTCCGCTGTGTTCTCTCACTCAAATCATCCGAAAAGCTTACTGTTCGTTAATTCCAATCCCCCATCCCCCTTTACTTTAACGCTTTTATCCGCCGATCTGCGCCTGTCTTTTGTCCAATCTTCTTTGTCTTACCGACTAAAGCGTCTTCATCTCTTGTGTGTCCATACAGTTAGTCGCCCTGCAGTAAAATGACTCACGGCGCTCGGTCGGACCAGTCTATGTCCCAGTCGTCCCAGGGACAGACAAACGACCAGAGTAACGACTCTGCGATGCAGCAGATCGTCTCCGAGAGGAACTCGCTCCGCTCCCAGAACGATCAGCTCTGGAAGATCATCGAGAAGCAGCGTGTCATCATCCAGAACCTGCAAAAGGATGTTGCCAAGGTCACTGCCGAGCGTGATCTCCTGCGCCAGGCAGAGAACAGCACACATGAACAGGCACAAGCACAAACACAAGGGCAGGGTCAAGTGCAGGGGTTGGCAACGTCTACCCCATTCCCGTCCTCTTCTCAAGAGCAAGTGCAGCCCTATCACCACCACCAGCAACAGCAGCATCAGCAGTCAAATGGACACCCTAACGGCAGCTATCCTCAGATGAATGGACACGGCCATCAACATTCTCAGCAGCAGCAACAATACTACCAGAATCAAGGTCAGAGCCAGTCTCAGCAGCATCAACAGGGTCATCATCAGCATTCGAAACACTCTCAGGAGAGACGAGAAGGCGATCCTAATCCAGAATATGCAAACGTGAATGGCGAGCGGGAGTCCGAGCAGGTCTCAGCATTCAACCCCAACGCCTCATTCTCCTCGACCAACTCCTCAAACACCGAACACCGCCAACACCATCAACACCAGCATCAGCACCAGCACCAGCACCAGCAGCCGCACCAGCACCAACATCGTATCCACCATCACGACCAACAATCACCCAGACAACATGGACAATCGCACAGGGCACCTCACCCCACACTGCCCCCAACTCCGTCCTCGAACTCTGAAGGCGAATATGAGGGCCCCAAGGCCGAGCTTGGCCAAGAAGAACTCCAGGCTAACGTCAATGGCCACGAATATGGCAATGGACATCAGTACGACCGAAATCGCCCAACTCACCCAGTGGTGGAAGACGAACTCGGATCGCGGGAGCCATATGACATTCAGATGCCCGCTGAGATGGCAGGCGGCCGAGGACAGCAATACGCTGCTCAGCATGATCCTCGCGCATTCACTGGTCGTTCAGAGGCTAACCACTCTCAGGATGGTAATTATAATTTGTAGCAACAGATATCGTTTGGTGTTATGGCCTGAAATACGGTTATACATTGCATGAGCTGACATAATCTAATTTTATCTTACTTTTCTTACCATCGTCTTTTTGTGTAAGCAGGTTACGCAGGCAACCCTGGCGCACCCCGCAACATCTCAGGAAGCATTGTGGTTGCACCCCACTTGATGCCTCATTTACCGCCGAGATCACCTCGGCGAGAGCGCAGAGACGACCAGAATGATGCCTCGGATAACGAGGACGAGTATTACCAGGCCCAGCAGGGATCAAGACGCAAGGGCCCCTCAGGCCCTCTGTTGAGCCCCACCCGTGCACGAGGCGACTGTGGACCAGATCAGCCCTCTCCGCTGTCGCCCTCCACGCAGCAGCATCACGACCTGAGCGGACAGGATCCTAGCGCCATGCCCATGTCCAAGGTTCCTATGAAGCAACCTAGCGCGTATGAATCACCAGCCCCTGATTTTGACCCAGCTCAGCAACAGACGATGTATTCTCCGTCCTCACCCGCACCCACAAAGCTGACCTTCCAAGGAGCACCCTTGGGCGGCCGCAAGGCCATCTCCAACCAGATCCCAATGGCCCCCGCCAGTCTCTCCCCTCAGTCCCTGAACACGCAGGATCTTGGTCCTTCTTCGCCGACAGGAATGAACTCCCTGTCCACGCCTGCGTCACCGATTGCCGCGATTATTGACCAAGACGCAGAGAAGTTCAGAGTGTTCATGAACAAGATGGGCTCGCCCAACCGCAAGATGCCGCCAGGCCCCATTAATGCTACTACCGATAGCCAAAGCCATGCAGCAGCACTGGGTCAAGCTGTTGCAATGGAAAACATCCAACAACAGATCGAGCTCCAAAACCAACTTATGAATCAAGCTCAGAGTATGTTTGCAACCTCGCTCTAGCACATTGCTAGTCATCCGCCCTCAAGCTCTCTCACGACTAACTAATTACTTCCTGATACTAATAGGTCCAAGTGTGCAGACCATGCACCAGGGCTACCCACCCGAACAATGGAATGGTGCCAATCCCAGTACGGATGCCCATGTGAAGCCCGATATCAACTTCCCACCACCATCCCAAGAGGAAAACTGGATGGAGCAATCCAGCATGTCAAGCGGACAGCTTCCCTTGCTACCCGAGAACAGAGAAAGGAGACGCCAGTCTTCCCTGCCAACCCTCGAAGGACACCCCAAGATCGGCGCTCGCACTACATCCCATAACCGCGACGATGATGATGCATCCAAGGAATACCCCATGCCACCCCCACCAAAGCGATATGACTCTCAGCCGATGCTCGAGAGCTCGAACGCCACCATGCGCTCAAACTCGCCCACCCCATCTGGAAATTCGTCCGTTACGAATACTCTGGTTAACCCTCAGCCATCACAGGGATACGGACGATCGGGACCCACAGTGCATCAACAGGCATTCCATATGTTCGGCGATAACCTTGAGTTCGTCTCTGTGCTGGTTGTTGGCAGCAATATCAAGGTCAACGACAAGGGCAGGGAGCTTCTGACGTTCTTGATCTCTATCGGACAGGAGGTGCAAGGGCTAGCAGGAATAAGCCCACACAAAGAGGCCGATGAACTCTGGCGGGTGGAAAAGCAATATACCGACTTTGTCAATCTGGATTCCAAGGTAACACAAATCGACATGCCGCTCCTGCTAAGTGTCTTCTGTAATCATGTCATGCGTAACTAACCAAGTCCTTATTTTCAACTTGCTTGAACACAGCTGCGAATTACTCAGTCCAGGAACGTTATCAACAACCTGCCCAGACTCCCTGACAAGGGTCTTTTCAGTACAAATGCGCCCTCGAAGGTTGATGCCCGAAAGCTCGCATTGGAGCAGTACTTGCAGCAGCTTATTTCATTACGCATCAAGGATACCCGCGATCTCTGCGAGATCTTGAGCACCAACATTGTCGAGCGTGGCAACCGAAAGGAAGGCCAAGAGGGCTGGAAGGAGGGGTACCTGACCAAGCGTGGCAAGAACTTTGGTGGATGGAAGACTCGCTACTTTGTCCTGAGGGGACCTGTTCTGGAATATTTTGACACCGTAAGTCATCCTCTCTTTGCATCCAACAGGATGTCTATGTATATTATGTTTGTTACCACTTTTGACTGACGGCTATTAATTTCCATCTTGCTTTAAATACTTTCCGTTAAACAGAAGGATGGCCACCACCTTGGGTCCATCGCCCTGCCATTTGCTCAGATTGGTCGTCAGCAAAGCCAAGATAGTGTAGGCGACAACAAAGAAAACGCAACTGATCCCAACTCTTATCGACACGCTTTCCTTATTCTCGAACCCAAGAAGGGCCAGACAGTCGCAGACGCCAAGCGTAACCCTAATAACGTGATGCGGCACGTTCTTTGCGCAGAAACGGATGAGGATAGAGACCAGTGGGTTGGTGCTCTGCTGCTCTATGTTGGCAAGGAGCCAATGGACCAGCAGCAACAGCAACAACCACAACAGGAGCTGAACGAGAAGGAGAAGCCCGGAAGGAGGTTGCCAGAAATTCAGAAGGTGGCAGCCACGCCAATCAAGGAGCTCGCTTCAGTTAAGGGCAATGAGAAGTTGCTTTTGAACCAAGAGGCGTATGAGAGACAGCAGCGGTCAGTGCCGCCTTCACCTTCGACTCAGCAGTTCCAACCTCAGGTCAGGAATGGCCCAATGCCTCAGTCGCCCATAATACCCGTTGGGGTCAGTATAGATGATCGACTTTCTGCTGAGAGACAATCTGCTGAGGGTCAGTATGCCCCTAATAACAGGAGTAACTACAACCAGTATGGCGAGCAAGAGCAACAGCAGCCTCCTTGGAACCAACAGCAAGTGCCACCACAGTACAACAACCAACAGCAGCAGCAACAGCAATATCAGGCTCAGCAGCAGCAGCAGCAACAGCAACAGCAGTATCTGCAGCAACAACAACAACAATACTCGCCTCAGCAGCAGCAGCAGCAGCAGCAACAACAACAACAACAACAACAACAGCAACAATTACCCCCACAGCAGGTACCTAGGAATCAGTCCACGCACTCATTGCTCCAAAGCCAAGAAGAGGTGAGAAATATGATCTATCTGGATGGACTATTGTCGCATTCAATGCAACATGATCTCTAACGTGGTATCTTTTTTTTTTTTTTGTGTTCATTCGCTAGCCCACCCCTTCTCCACAGGCACCACCCCTTACCCCTGCAGAGGTAGCAGAAAAGAAGCAACGGTCCCGCATGACCTTCCACTGGCCTAAGAAGGCCACCAAGGAAGATTTAGCAGCTCAGGCGCCTGTGGCTTCGGCACAACAGGGCTCAAAGGAGTCGCAAGGAGGACCACCTACGAGCGGAAACCAGGATTCATCCCGACTGAGAAACTTCTTGGGCAAGAGCAGTAATACCAATAACAACCAGAACTCTAATGGAAACATGAGCGTACAACCATCTGGACAGGGCGCATACAATTTGGCGCCCACGCGCCAGGTCTTTGGCGTCTCGTTAGAACAGGCGATCGATCAGGCTAGAGTACAGCCTGGCTATGAGCTTCCTGCGGTCGTTTATCGGTGTATTGAGTACCTGAACGCACACAAGGCCAAGCTGGAAGAAGGTATCTACCGACTGAACGGATCCTCGGCTGTGATCAAGAGCCTGAAGGACCGATTCAATCACGAGGGAGATGTACCACTGCTGGCAAGCGAAGAGTACTATGATATCCATGCTGTTGCGGGCCTGTTGAAGCTGTTCCTCAGAGATCTGCCGTCCTCTGTCCTCACACGGGAGTTACACAAAGACTTTCTTCAAGTGATTGGTATGTACTTTCATCCTTTTTATATTGCTTGGATTATTTTTGCCAGACTCTTAACTCTTGAACGCTTCCTGTGTTCCATTCTCTATAGAACTGACTAACCGAGCAGACCGTGTTGATGAATTGACACGTCTTGTGGCCACTTTGCCGGAGGCGAACTACACGCTTCTGCGAGCACTCACGGCGCACTTGATCGAGATTGTCGAGAACGCGGACGTGAACAAGATGACGGCACGTAATGTCGGCATTGTGTTCTCGCCGACGCTCGGCATCCCAGCAGGCGTGTTTGCGCTGTTGATGTCGGACTTTGATCAGATCTTCCATACCAACGACGGACGGATCATGCCCCTCGAGAACAGTGATCAGCAGCAGCAGCATCGTGTGAACGTTGCGGACATGAGCGCTACCTCTATCTAGTGTTCGAGCAACTACAACGAAAGTACTACATACCATAATGTCTAATTCTCTCTCATCATCCTCGCGTTTCCATATACTTTTTATCGGTCTATGATCATACTACGCATAGAACGCCCATTAATCTCGATCGCCTATAATAAATATACATTCATCATTGAGGGTGCGTAGAGTTGAGCTAATCTGTAAAAGCTAAGGTTTTCCGGGCGCAATATCAATAGACAGCCCAATTCTCATTTGAGAACATGGCACGGATGCTGTCTCGGCAACCAACCCAGTACCGACGCCTCCATGCTATCGCGCACTGCCAGCTGCCTGTCGATCCTGACATGGATTTTCTTTGAGATGCATGTGTCCGTGCGACCACAGAAAACCCTCTACATCGTCGTCTGTACGCCTCTTGACATCGTCACCGCCTCGATTGCGACCCCTTCGCGATGCAACGTCAAGTCCTTTAGCACGATATGCCACTCTGTCCATTGCCGAAGCCTCCTGTTCTCGTCTCGACCGACTTGTATTAAACATCGCCAAATGCATTTTTATTAGTTTAAGCGAGAGCTAAGAAGTTGCTGTCACTGTGATAGCATTCTCTATTTTGCTTTGTAATACCATCTAAAACACCACCGCCTGATCCGGCATAAAGTCAATGACCTTATACACAATCCCATACGAGCAGAACCAGAACAACAATCCGAAGAACAACCCCGTCATCTTCTCCATCAAGTGATGGTAGTAGACACTCGTCATCAATAACATCCACCACCACAACCCGCACAATCCCACCACCGCCAGAACAGCCGCCTTCTTGTTCTTGTTCCGTCCTTCCTGCAACGCCGTCCATGCCTGGGGCACATTCATAAACACCGACAACTCCTCCATCAGGAACAGCCACGCATGCGCGAGGAGGAACATGTGTCCAGAGATATCGATCCCGCCGGCCCATTGTCCGCCCATCCTTCGGCAGTGGTATTGAGAGTAATGTCCGTCGATCGAGCAGCTGCCTCCAGTCAGGACGAAGACACGGTCAAAGAGTGCGGGGCCGAAAAACCATTGAGAAATAATGTACCAGTACATGGTCGCGAGAAACCAACGGAGGAGGGCTTTAACTAGGATCGTCGTCGATGTGGAGGAAATGGCGGAAGGGGTGGTTGTAGATACAACTGCTGGTGGTGTGGACCTGGTCCGGGTGCGAGTGAGGGTATCGCCTTGATTGTGGTCCTGTTCCTGCGATCTCTCACCACTACGTTCATCCCGCTCCTGCTGGCTCTGCTGTTGAGCGATATTATTTCCAAAGACGATTGCGAGGTACACCAAGAAGAAGAACGATGTCCAGCCCCAACCGTTCTTGACAAACAGCGTGTTCAGAATATTCCGCTTATTGGAGAAGTACGACGACTTGTCCCCTCCGATGGCTCCAAAGACCGATCCGAGCACCAGTGTTGCGGGGAATAGGAAGCATAAGTACTGATGCGGGAGTAAGAATGACGAGAAGGGTGCCTCAGGTACAGGGACTTGAGAGGCCAGGGTGTTGACGAGTTCGTCGACGGTCGCGGAGGAGATGAGTGGACTTTGTAGGTTCGAGGCTGTAGGAGAATCTGGAGCACGGTCTCGTTGAGATGGCGAGGGCGGTTCTTGATGCCTCCGTTGGTGTATTGATGAGGCAGCGACTTGTTCCATGGCGGCTGCAAGTGATGAAAGAAGAATAAAGAAGAAAAAGAAGAGAGATCTCTGTCAGGGTAAAGAAGACATTCGAAGGAGAGTGCGATGACGAGGTATGAGGCACCATTTAAGGTTCCGTTGGCATGTGCGGTCATAAAAATAAAAATCTAGAGGGGCCCATTTGCTTGGCGCTCCACCGCTTAAGGCGATTTTTTTTTTTGCATCCAATCAGGATACCCTTTGATGTTGCCACGATGCTGTTCCTGAGTTGTTGCCACCAAAATACATTGAATACATTGCTGGTTTTTTATTCGCTCTGGACGGCCAAGATAAGCTAGCGCAGATGTGTAGATTGATTATGTTCGCATTTGAGGATATGGATTTGCGTGGTGTGTCTTACTGGCGCCCGGCCTGCGCAAGATCAACTTGGGCCTGCACGCTCTCCAGGTCCCACTCCCTGCCGACCCACTTGCGCGCCTGCCAACCGCCCTGCTCTATCAACACCTGTCCTCCCTCAACGGTTGCCCACCCGGCTTGGCTCGCCAGCTTCAAGAACCTCGTGAACCTGGGTGTGTACGCCAACTCGACCGCAACTCCCTTCCTCTTTGTTCCAAAGATCGACTCGTCAAACATACTAGCCGAATCAATCGTTCCAGGAACAGTCGACACCACCACATCAAACTCTCTCTGACTGCCTCCAGCCTTCAGCAACTCGCTCGAGCTCAACACCTTGACCTCAAACAGCTCCCTGAATGAATCTGCAACCGCTTGCGCCTTGATCAGTGTCCTGTTAAAGATCGAGATCTCCTGCACACCCAGACGATGTAGAGCATACAACGCCGCACGCGACGTGCCGCCTGCGCCAATCACTAGACCGCGCTGCACAGTCTGCTTCGAGCTTTGGTGTCGCTTGATCTGATAAAGGATGCCCAACCAATCCGTGTTATCGCCCACCAGGATCGTCTTACCGCTGCTCTCGTCGACCACAGGCACCACGGTGTTGACGGCGCCAATAGCCTTGGCCTCCTCCGTGATCTCATCCAACTTCTCCATGATCTCAAGCTTGTGTGGGATCGTCACACTCGCTCCTCCAAAGTTTGCCGCGCGCATCCTCTCCACAACAGACTCATCCACAGACGCCGTCTCATGCAGACCATAGTTATACGGGAGACCAAGCGACTGGAACGACGTGTTGTGCATCAAAGGCGAAAGCGACTGCGAAATTGGTGTGCCGAACAGATAGAACTGCTTCATCGGCAACAAGCCCACAATATGACGAGCCGTCAGGATATCGCGTGCAGACAACTGGCCCGGGGCAGCCTTGACCGGCAATAATTTGTGGGTCACGGGTGTCAAATAGTTGTTCAGCACACGCGACAGCTGGCCCTGGGCTCCCATGTTCATCGCAATCAACGGCAGGTCTCCGGCCTTTGCAGTATGGTTCGTCGCAAACTCGGAGCACTCAAAGTTGTCCTTCATCGACTTGGCGGTGCCAATCAGCTTGATCACATCGGGTGAGATCGACTTTGCGAGTCGGTACTGGCCCTCCATCTCCTCGGACGACCAAGCGACCTTACCCTGGCAATCGTGCCACGAGGCCACAATCAAGGTGTTACCCCGCCTTGCCAGCACCCCATCAATTTCATTGCGGGGCAGTCCGATTTCAACATCCAGATACTCGACACCCCATTCCAGACCGTCCTTCAGCAACGATACCATGCCCTGGGTATCATTGTCGGGCCACTGTCCTCCCTGCGAGACCGAGCGGACCGTGAAGATGATCGGGAGGTCCGAGTGACGGCGCAGCAATGACACCTGTTGTGCAACATGATCACGGAATGAAACATCGACGTCGGGGACCTTCAGTAGATCCACACGCAACTCGATCGCATCTGCACCGAGCGCCAATTTGGACAGATGCGGCAACGCAGGGCTGACATCTGGGAAGGTCAACGAGAGAAAGAATGTTGGCTTGGCAGCAATTTGTGCCCGGCTTGCGCGCTTCTGGCCCTTGGCGCCCGACTTGGTAATGACCTTCAAGAACCTCTCAAAGTTCAATTCCACCAGCGCCCATTCCTTCGCATCCTCGGCCTCGATACCCTTTAGCTGCTGCCCCGCGACCACGAATTCATAATTGCAGCACTCCCGGTACCAGCCCTCACGACGAGCCCAGACATCGCGCATCGATTCTCCGTACATCGGGCGAGTCGTGTCCTTGTTCAAGTACGCTTCGATCTCGCTGATACTGCGGACCAAATGCAGGACCACTCCACCCTCGGCCGTGTACTTCCTGAATGTCTCGCGCGAAGATGCCGTCTCGACAATGCCGCCACCGCATGAGATAACATATCCAGTGGGATGCTTCTCCAACAACTCAATAAGCATCTTGGCCTCCTGCTCACGGAACGCTGGCCATCCATGTTCCTTGATAAATTCTGGAATCGTCGTCGACAGCGTCTTCTCAAAGTAATGATCCACATCTTCGAACGGACGCCTCAATACCTTGGCCGCGAACTGACCCATGGAAGTCTTTCCAGCCCCACGCATGCCAATCACGACGACCGTAGCATCACTCTTGGCGCTGACACCCTTCTTGCTGCTTGAAGATGACGACTGAACCTCATAGTCATGGTGCTCCGATGGAGGGCCGAGATCGATATCCGAGGCACGGCCGCCGAGCTTGCCCTCAAGATCATCCCACCAAGTGGGCCAGGTCTTCTCAACGCACTTCTTCTCGCGGATGATGGTACCTCCAGGGACGACATTGGCCAACACACTGAACGACATGGCTACACGGTGGTCGTCGTAGCACTTGACACCGTCCTTGGGTGGAGTCAATGAGGCAATATCGTGACCGTGGACAATGATACCGTCGTCAAATTCAGACGTCGTCACTCCAAACTTGCCGAGCTCGTGCATCATAGCCGCGATGCGGTTGCATTCCTTGACACGCTGGTTGGCAATACCACTGATCTTTGTCACATTCTCGCCGCCGGGGGTTGCAGGTTGGGTCACTGCAGCCAAAACCGAAGCCGTCAAGAAAGCGTCCGTCATGGTCTCCATGTCAATGTGGGCAAGGGGCTTCAGGGTGCCGATTGGAGGGCCCGTAACAGTCGTCGAAGTCTCGGTTTGAACAACAGTACATCCCATAGGACGAAGGACGTTGACAGCGAATCCTGCATCACCTTGAAGAGAGGCCGAGCCGATGTTAGGAACAGTGCATGTGGTACCGGTGATGGCGGCAATTGCGAGCGGGTAGGTGGCCGAGGAGGCATCGGCTTCGACCAAGTACTCTGCAGGGTTGGTGTAAGCACCCTGAGGAATGCGATAAGTGTTGTTGGGGAGGGCCTCGACCGCAACACCGAAGGATTTCATCATCGCAATGGTCATATCGATATAGGGCTGAGAAATGACCTGACCACCGGTTAAGACCAAAGTCACAGGCTCCTTGGTAGCATAGGGGGCACAGAGCAGAATTGAGGAGACGTACTGGGACGAGATCGAAGCAGCCAACTGGATCTCGCCTCCAGCAAGGCCATAGCTGAAGGGAGTTACCTCCAAGGGCAGACATCCCTTGCTCTCGAGATACTTGAGTTCGGATCCATTAGCGGTCAAGGCATCGATCAGGGGAGCGATAGGTCTCTGCTTCATTCTCGCGTTGCCGGTGAGAATGGTCTTCTGGCCAGCGACATCCGAAGGAGGGACCAGGACACTGACAGTGGTCAAGAATCGAGCTGCAGTTCCTGCGTTACCGAGATAGAGCTCCGAGTCGGGAATGTGCATGTTGCCGCCATTACCGTGCACGACCAGAGTATCACCATTGTTCTCCCACTCAAAGGTCGCAGCCCCAAGCTTGGTCAAGGCCGTCAACATGACCTGCGTATCATCCGAGTGCAACAATCCAGTTAATCGGCAGGTTCCCTTGCCCAGTGCAGCCAATACCAGGGCTCTGTTCGAAATGGATTTTGATCCAGGAGGCGACAGTGTGACGGGGCCCACATTTACAGGGCGAGGATGGACCACAGTCGAAGCTGCGAGAACCTTGCGAATAATACCGTCCGAGATATTGGAAGGCTTCTGTTCGAGTGTCTTTCCGATTCCCGAGAGCATGACGATACGTTTCTGACTACCCATGTTTTTCTTGTCGACGCGCAGGACCTGCATGAGCTCATCGACGGAGCAGTACTGGTTACCAATATGGGTCTTGACGAGCTTGTCCTCCATAGTGACGGGGAGACCGTAGGCCTGGATGCAACGGGTCAAACGCCCGACGGCGACCTGGGAGAGGTATCCGCAGTAACGAGCAATCTCAGCCTCCTTGATCATACCGACGGCGACACACTCGCCGTGGAGCATCTTAGGGGTGACGAGACCCTCGATGGCATGTCCGATCGAGTGGCCGAAATTGAGCAAGCCGCGCATACCGGCCTCGCGCTCATCGTGGGTCACGACGTAGGACTTGACGGCGACGGAGGCCATAACGACTTGAAGGAGCAATTGTTGTGCGGTTGTGCGTGTCTCCAAGGTCGCACCTAGTATGAATCATTTTCCAATTTTAAATATTGCGTTTTTAGTATAGAAGTACAAAAGAACTTTGATAACCAAGATCAAAGCCTGGCGTGCGCACAGCTCAGCTCAGCTCAGTTCAGCTCAATTCTGAGGTGAATGAACCATCATGATTCAGTCACACATTTTGCAAAAGATAAGAGATCGTTCTACCTTGGAACTCGACGTTACGAACTGGCTTCAGAACCGCATCGCGAATGGCCTCGGCACCATTCTCGAGCAGCACAAAGTCGCTCTCGTTCCAGATCGCCGCGGTCTTGATCACCTCAGCCATTCCATTCACGAACTCGCGCTCAGGCAATGTCTCGAGGACGGACAGATCGATAAAGATCCTCTTTGGCTGCCAGAAGGCGCCGATAGGGTTCTTGGCCAGGGGCGTATCGATTGCAGTCTTGCCTCCGATGGACGAGTCGACCATCGCGAGCAATGTGGTCGGGATCTGGACAAAGGGGATGCCGCGCATAAAGGTCGCGGCCACAAAGCCGACTAAATCGCCAATAACTCCTCCACCCATCGCAAAGACCAGCGTATCGCGAGTGCAGCCCTGGGCCAGGAAATAGTCCTCGATCTCGGCCTTTACGGCTCTGGATTTCGATTCTTCGCCTGGGGGGATGACATAGGTCAGAAGACGGGGCGCTGACGAGGGAAAGATCTCTTGGGAGATCTTGTGGAAGGCCTGGGTGAAGCGGTCGAGGTAGAGATGTTGGAGATGGATGTCGGTGACGACGACATAGGTCGAGGCCTTGAAATTGGAGAGGGTGTCACGGAGGAGGTAGTCGAATATGTGGAAGCCGAGACAGATGGTCTCCTGCCCCAGGATGGAGACCTTGTCGATATGGGGATTGGGGTGACTCATGTCGTTGTATAAAAGGGTGTGAAATGTAGGTGTGATAAACGCTCAATTGCTCTTTTCCCAGGGTGGATGTACGTGGAGCGTACTAAGAAAAGGGAAAAGAGGCCGAGCTGTGAAGGGGAAGGAGGAGTTAACGGAGAAAGGTGCGGAAGGTAGGAGAGAGAGAGGGAAGGTGACGAGGTGGAGTTGGATGGAAGGAGTGATGAATGAAATGGAGACGAAAGGCACCAAGGAAACCTTTTCTGAGTAACTGATAGGACACTTTGACTCAGAGAGGAAAGAGAGCGGCGATGTTGTGGGGATCTCATTTTTGGTGACAGCCAATGAGATGAGTCTCAAACGTGCAATTACAGATCCCATGTAAGACACCCATGTGCAATTAAAGAAACGCCGCCCTTTCTTCTACTGGGTTGCAACTCGACGATTTTCTAGGAAAGAACCCCACACGAAGACGCGGCCATGAACAGGCGCAGTAAAAACATAGCCATTGCAAGGTGCAATGTACGTGTCGCCACTGTCTATCCCCAGGGCGAAGCAAAGACCCATAAAAACGCGTAATGCACTTCAGGCGCGTTCAGGGCAACCAATCGTACCTTGCCCAATCTTCTTTCTACCCCACAATTTACGCCGATCGGCATCGTCGGTCTTTTATTCTCCCTAGACGCACTGATCCTTGTAATAGTGCCTAATTCTTCGTAAAACGTGTATTTGGATCATTGTGCTCGCGCTCTTGCGCTTCATTGGAGCGGTTGGCGTTCGATCTCTTCTGCTGCCTCCTACTCATATGCTCATATAAATACTCTCTTTTGTCCTCCCTACTTTGTCGTACCCTCCACATCTCTGCACTCCTTTTCTTTACCCACGCCTGTCTCTTTTGCTACTGCCCTTCACACACCCACTCTCTTACCCTTTCATTTACCCTTTCACTTTCACACCCACTCCATAAAAAGATCCCCTCAGTCCCACCAGGATACGAAGCAACAATGGCAGCCAACGAAACCATTGAGATTACGATCCCGAACTACGGTACCCTCCGCGGCTCAGTTGACCGCAGCCGTCGGGTTGCTGTCTTCCGCAATGTGCCCTATGCGGTTGTCCCTGAACGCTGGCGTGCTGCCGTCAAGCCACAGCCCTGGACCGGTGTGCGCGATGCTACCAAGCAGGGGTAAGCAGAACAACCGCTAAGGAAGCATACAAGGGTGCATCTGCCTTGGTGGTGCGTGGGTGTCTGGGTGCGTGTGGTGGTTTCCATAGTAAAGTGGCCGTGAGAGAAAAAGGGGAGTGTGGGGTTGGACGAAATGTCTTGCATTGGGAAAAATTTATCCTGACACTGAGCGTCCTCCTTTCCTCAAATGATGGTGATGATGACAGACCGATCTGCCCACAGATGCCGTCACTGTACCCGCTTCACCTGCTGGTTCCAAAGGACCTTCAGCCCCTCGGCACGGGCAAGTACCAGTTCGGACTCGACCACGACGAATACCACTGTCTCAACCTCAATATCTATGTCCCCCTGGCTGCTCTTCAACCCGATGCCAAGCCCGTACCCGTCATGGCATGGATCCACGGCGGTGCCTACCGGGACGGCTCCAATGCCGTGCCACTCTACAGTAAGTCCTCCGTCATCTTCACTAAGTGAAGTAGCATGGTCAGAAATATATATCATTCGCTCCTAAACAATTTTGTGTTCCATGATACATAGATGCATCGAACTTTGTGCACCATTCGATCCTGCTCCACCAGCCCGTTATCGTCATCGCCATCAACTACCGCGTCAATGTCTTTGGCTTTCTTGCCTCTCAAGAACTCATCCACGACATTTCCTCTACTTCCTCCGATCTCCCTCCCTACGACCAATCTGTCGGCAACTGGGGCCTTATGGATCAGAAGCTAGCCTTCGAATGGATCCGATCCAACATTGCTGCCTTTGGCGGTCAAACAAACAATATCACCGCCTGGGGTGAATCAGCAGGCTCGATCTCGATCCACTACCATCTCCTCACCCCCTCCCACCACGGACTCTTCGACCACGCGATCATGCAGTCCGGAACTGTCAATACCATCACCCCAGGGTTCCCGCAGAAAGAGGGCCAACCGATCTTTGATGCGCTGCTTCAGGGGCTGGGAATCCCATTGGATCTGAATAAGGAGGAGAAGATCAAGCGCCTGAGGGCGTTACCGGGCGAGGACCTCGCAAAGGTCGGGAATGCGATCACTACGGGCGGATATCGACCCTTTTATGATGGCGGGAAGGTCATCCCGTCCAAGATCCCAATCCAATTTTTGGCGAAGGATTTGGCGGCATACGACCCGAATCTGAAGAGCGTACTTATTGGCGCGAACAAGGATGAGGGCACAGCCTTTGCCCGTCTGTTTGGGGAACTTAGTATGCAGACTTGGCCCACGTTGCTTCAGAAAATGTGTCCTGTCCAGGAACTTATGCCGTTATTCACATCTATCTACGGAACTCCGGAAACGGACGTGGATGTTTTGAGGATCGTTGCAAAGTATACGGGCGATATGATGTTTATGTACCCGACCCTGGTCCTCAACGACACCTTACTCGCGCTTGCCAAGAAACGCTCCTCCGAATCTGGACCTGGGCTCAAGGTATCGCACTACCTCTTCGACGCCGAGATGCAAAAGATGGTAGAACTCGTTCCCGGCTTGGGGGCCTTGCATGCAGGTGAGTTACCGATGCTCTTTTCGCCGCCCCTCGCGGAAAAGGTCCTGACGATTGAGGAACTCGCACTAGGCAAGGAGATGCAGAGGGTCTGGATCGCGTTTGCGAATCAGCAGGAGGAACTGGTCCATGCGAAGAGCATTCCGTTCAGAGTCGCGGGTGATAGGCGGGGGATTGAGCTGGCGGAGGAAGAATTGAGGGATGGGGGCGTTTATATGTCTAAGGATGCGGAGCGGTTCTGGAAGACACTTGCGACAGGACAGGAGAAGATTATCAGCACAGCGTTCTCAGAACAAGCATAACTAGACAGCTTCACGTTGCTTTATAAAGTGTAAACCCACCATGACAATCCTCAAAAGACAGCCTGCATTTGCTGCATTATTATTATTATTAGCTGCCACTATCGTGCCTCCTTGATGGTATTAAATGTATATCTGATGCTAAACTTCTCCTCCAACTTCTAACGCTGCTTGGACCGATCCTTCATCTTAAAGCTAATAAACGCGAGCACATGCCACCCCAAAAGAATCCACGCCATCGCCTGGAAGCACCACGCAAATTGCCCCAGCTCATACGTGTGCGCCAACGGTGCATCCCTGATCTCCGCCCACGGGCGTGCCTGCACTTCTCTCAAATAAATCGCCTCGATCGCGTATCTCGGCGCCGAAATCACCCAAATCCACGACGTCGCCTTATACCCGCCCGAGGCATCATCCTTCATTACATCCGCTAGGTCTGGTGCATCGCCCGAGAACACGATCGCCCAAGCCAGTGTGAACCCTGTCCCGACCAAGGCCACCCTCGACGCCGGAATCAGTGCCGAGAGCAAGTATCCCATCGCAAACGCGACGGCGTACAACATGATGATTACGAACAGCAGATAAAAGTAGTTCGATCGCTCATTGAAGAACACGATCAGTGAGATCGAGAACATGATCCCCGCAAGAATAATCCTCGGAATGTCCGCAATAACCTTCGCCATGTAATAGGGGAGCGTGAGCAGACCCGACGATTTCTCGCGCCAGTATACCAGCTTCTCGCCACCGAACGTCATAGATCCAACCGAGATCCCTGCAAAGCACACTCCAAGCGCAATGAACACTCCGACCTCTGTCAAATGGTCCGTCGGGCTCGTGCAGGCGTACTTGAGCTGGTACGGCGTCATTGCACAGACCAAGTCCGGTTGCCGTCCAAGGTAATCGAATTTCGAGGCCGCGATCGAAATAAACATGCCGCAGCCCAGATGCAACAACTGATCGTACAGGAACTGTCGCTGGTTCCTATAAATCTGTAGACGCGCTCGAGACAGACAGAGCCAGAACATCTTGAACGGCGAGGCAGTATTACGGATCGGGTCTCGACGTTTGAGGAACAATCCCAGGATCGTCTCCTTAGTCTCTGCGAAGACTCCGTGCCACCACATACGGCTGTCGATGATAAAGACCCGGAACGTCTTCTTGAGGGCCTCGGCCCATCCCAGCTTATCAGGCAGGGGTGGACTATCATACATGGAATGGAAATCCGATAATGCTATCGAGGCGCGAGGTGTCGAGGGTGCCGATCCGTGGGTGGAGCTGAGAAGCATTGTCACACTCTTATGGCGACTATGGCGTTTATCCTGACCTTGCGATGCGGATGAAGGGTGAAGTGAGTTCGAGGAATTGGAAGCCACGCCAGGGCTCTGTGCTGCAGAAGGAAGCCCCAACAAGGAAGACTCGTTTAAATTAGTCATCGCCAAGGATTCCGAATTTCCATGTCCCTGTTGCTGGATCGACATCGCGGACTGGTTCAGGCTCGAGTATGCAGAGGCACGGGGATTAAAGTGAGGCGAAGATGTACCCGAGCCATGCGATGGAGGGTGCCTGTACTCGACTCCTGTGTTGGGATCCGCGTAGAAACACTGGGCGCGCTTGCAGTAGGACTCCCAGTACCGGTACAACCAGAAGGGCTTAAACTTTTTTGTGAACTTGGACTTGACATTATTCGAAATTACATCCATGTAGAAATCCGATGGACTCGAGTCTTTGGGGACCGGGAATCCGATAGCTGCGAAATACGCCGATGCCTCTGTTCGAGGTCCGTGATATACCACGCGGCCACCGTGCCCCAGAAGCAATAGATCATCAAACTGGTCGAACGCCACAGGTGAAGGCGAGTGAATAACAGCAGCGACCGTCAATCCCTTCTTCCGCGCAATCGACTTGAGTAGCCTGCAGACATCTCCACTGGTACTCGAGTCCAGGCCCGAGGTAGGTTCGTCCAAAAACAAGATACTTGGATCTGTAACCAGTTCCATTCCAATATTGACCCTCTTTCTTTGACCTCCCGAAATGCCTCTCTTCTCCGCGTCTCCGACAGCCGAATCCATGACTGAGTTCAAGCCCAAGAAGTCGACGATCTCGAGCACCTTTTCCGTCATCTGAGACCGGGTCAGTTTGGCAGGCAATCGCATGTAGGCAGAGTGCAGCAAGACATCGTGGACGGTCAGTTCGCGCAACATGATGTCGTCCTGGGGCACATATCCAATTAGTTTACGGTAATGACTCAGCTCTTCCTCCTGTCCATTGATCAGAATACGACCCTCGTCCTTAGGGATCTTGGAAGTCAACATAGAAATGAGCGTGGTTTTTCCGGAACCAGATGGACCCATGATGGCGCAGGTTCTTCCATTCCTTAGATGTCCAGATATATTCTATATCAGATAAGGAGACGCATTTAAAGTAAGCATGAGAGACTTTCTGAAGTGTTCTCATAATAGAATGAACATAGGAAATGATTCAGCTCATACCTCCAGAATAGTGGTTCCATTGGACAACGTCAGACCCAAGTGCTCGAACTCGATGTCAAACGTCTGCGTAACCCTGGTGATTTTTCTTCTAAGTTTTGGTCTCGCTGGGGGTGCTGCTTCAGCCGCTGTCTTGTCCGAATCCAGCGACACAGACCCAGTTTTGCCGTTCTCCCCATCGATCTGAATCACCTGTTCCTGGCTTCCGCTTTCCTCGCTTTCGTCGTCCCGGTCGTCCTCCAGATCAGCCTCGTCCGCGAGCAGCAGGTTGTCATGACCGGTATTATGGTTATGGATCCATCGCAGTCGTTTCTCGAGATGGTATGTCCTGACGCGTAAGATACGTTTATGGATATAAAAGACGATGCATATGCCGACAACGAGGACCAGGACAAAGAGAATTAGACCGAACTTAGAAGCAGAGCTGCTACCTGCAGGGCAAGACGCCAGCCATAGACACGATGTCTTTTTTTAATGAGGCATAAAAGAGATTGAGAAGAGGATAAAATGATAAGATATTTGTCGTAAGGTACTACCACGCGTCTGTCTTACCCATAGCGGGACAACACAGAGAATAGATCAAGATGCTACTTACACCTCCTCCGACGGATCCTGCGGGACAGTACTGGTTCTGGGGGCACAAGGTCATGGTCGTCGTGTCGTTCGAACAATAATAGCCCGGGCAACAATACATAGGCTGAGCTGTATTTGAAGGACAATAGAATCCCTAGATTCACGAGATACTGGTGTGAGTTTCGCTTCCGATATCTACAATGAAAACCACATCAAGAGAAAAATAGAAACATACTGGCGTGCAGGGAGCTGAGTGTTTTGGCGAAATACAGAAGTGCCTATTAACCATAGAATACAAGGTCGAATGTTGGGCGTTAAATCTAATAGCCTAAACCGCTAAGCAAGCGTTGTCATTGGCAGATCTGCAAGAAAGACGTAGGAGGTTGTTACCCTGCAGGACATCCCCATGTCGGGGTGGAGGCATTGGGCGCGGAAACCAACGGTGTTTGAACATACTGGCAGGCTGGACCTTTGCCAGGCTAATATGAAGAACGAGCAATGACCGCATTCGAGTGTACAAAATACAAACAAACATGAACAGGTGGGACAAGAAAGGACAATATTAGACGACAAGAGCCAAGCAGGGGAGACTGAGGGTCGATCGATAGCCCTTATCGTCTTTGGCAGAGTTCAATTGCGAGGATGAACAATAGAAGACAACTTACCACTATACCGGGAGCATCAACCAGCTTGAGGAGAGCATAGTATTCGAGGGGATCCATTTTGTGGAGGTCAGTGCTTCAATGGCTGGAAGACGAAATTAAATTATGAACGCTAAGGCACAAACACGCCCTGTTTCTTCGCAAAAGAAAAAGAAAGAGCGAGATGCAGATGCAGAATGAGAATGCGATGAGGAATGAGCAGAAGAATGAAGAAAGAAGAAGAGAAGACAGAGAGCGTAGTTTGTATGCAAAGTGTTAAACTGAATATATATTTTTCGCAAGGTATTTGAAGCAGAGTCCATGTCCACATGGAGAAGAGTTTGCTCCGCACACGCGCCAGGCGAGTAGAACTGAGGAGCTACTTTTCTCCACTGGCATACTCAATGCGCCTACCCCTCCTCTTAGTGGGGGAGAAGAAAGACCGACCATTGAGAGCCCCCTTACAACAGGGCAGATACATAATCTACAGTAAGCACCTCTCCGCTCGCTCATGTCATATCCCTATCTCTTTCCATGCATTCGGACTATTGAGTATACGACGTTTGCATGTATACAGCATCATCAACAACGGCAGAATAAATATCGCGTTGATGCATGTGTCTCCAAGGAATATGTCTACAACTAACTTTATTCAGCGATGCTACACCAGAGGTTGCCGGCGTTTTCTTTTGCCTGGCCTCTCGTTTTTGCGGCACGAACAGAGGCCGTTTTAAGAAATTTAAAATGCTCAGTCAGCATTAAAGTCGGCACACATGTGAAATGTATCCTAAGCTTATTTCATCATTCCACCCAAGAAAGTCCGTTGCTGTCCTGTAGGACACGCAGGCAATATACCAGCATGTGTTGCATTTGCCCTGAGGTTGAACATGCCGATCCGATTCCCATACATCATGTACCCATTTCTTACGTACTACGGTCGAGTACCCATATTATCATAACAATGGTTTATTGTCATGAGCAACCAGTGCGTGTTCGTTTCTCTGTTTCCGCTGTATCCATATTATGCCCATAGCAGCCAGGAATAATGGTAACTCTTTTCATGCAGTCAGGCGGGACCATCCCATAATTTAGCCTATCCCTCCCTCCTACTTCATAATAAACCTCCGCCCGTTCATAGCTCTGCAAGTAATATGAATAATATGAAAGACCTAGAATAACACAACTACATCTATATCCAAGGAAACGCGTCGCTAAGAAAAGCATATTAGCACATTGGACTGTGGAGAAGTTATCTGTACCTGAGCATAGCTATGAAATGATTTCTGGATATCCACTCCTGTATTATGTCAATCATCGTGGGTAGGCGTCCTCATCTTCAACTCTGATTCGCCCTGCTTATTCATTGTTATGGCGCAAGATCCATGGGGTGTGTGCAATGCAATGCAATGCAAAAAAAAAAATCATTCCTGGGGTTTTCCCACAACGGTATCTGACTTTCTCCCTCGCTCTTCCTCTTTCCTTAATCTTCGTTTCTCACATCAACATCCCACCAGCCTTTTTTTCATCTCATTTAGGACTTGCTCAATATGATACCCAGCCCACCTCGCGTCCATATTGCAAAGCAAGGCACGATCGAAGGATCGCTGAACCCCAATAAAAGAGTCATTCAATTTTTGAATGTCCCCTACGGAACAGTTCAGGAACGCTGGCGGCCCGCTGTCAAGCCCAAATCGTGGACCGGCATCCGAGATGCCACCAAGCAGGGGTAACAGCGCTTTTAAAACATACCGAGGGAGCATTATGTTCAGGTCTACTTGACGCAGTTATGCTAATTAAACAGAACCTCAACTGTTACGCTGATAGACCTGTTGCGCCTCAACCAAAGGGCGAGTCGCGGTCCTCGAGGGCGATCAACTCGTATTCTGAGTTCGACTTTGACGATGAAACAACCGTCATCGATGAGAGAAATTGTCTGAACCTGAACATCTTCGTGCACGAGGACACCCTCAGTCAAGCAGTAGGAGCGGAGCAGACCTCACAGGAAACCGGAGGAGCCGCTGTGATGGTTTATATCCACGGAGGCAGTTTCAAGGACGGTGCCAATGCCATGGATGTCTATGGTAAGTAGCAGAAACACAATTGATAACCTTAGACGACCACTTTGATGACTCTCAAATGTGTATCTTCACTAATCGAGCGCGCGTTTACTAGACGGTAGCAACCTAGTCCGCCAGTCCGTCAAGCTGGGTCGACCCATCATTGTCGTCGTCCTCAACTACCGCCTCAATTTCCTTGGTAATTTCTCCTGCCCCGAGCTCGTCGCCGATCTCCAATCGGACCCACGTCTCTTCACCGACTACGACCGTTCCGCCGGCAATTGGGCGCTCATGGACCAAAGGCTCGCCTTCGAATGGGTCCACGAACACATCCACACCTTTGGCGGCAGAGCCGACAATATTACCGCATTTGGCGAATCCGTTGGTGCCGTCTGTATCAACTATCACATGCTGATCTCTCAACACCATGGACTCTTCCGCCGTGCGATCATGCAGTCTTGTGCCATGAACTCTGCACCAGCCGTACGACATGACGTCGAGGGAAAGCTCTATCTGGATTACTTGGTTGATTATTTTAAGATCCCGAAGGAGCTCTCGGGGAAGGAGAAGCTGGAGAGGTTAAAAAAGGTCCCGGCGGTGAAGTTGGGTCAAGCGGCAGACTCACCGCGGCTTCGGATGTTCACGCCTTATGTCGATGGCACGATTGTGCCTGAGGATGTGCGTTTATGGACACATAAGACGGAACTATATGATCATGGAGTCAAGGCCGTGATTGTTGGGGATATGAAGGATGAAGGATCCATGTTTGTTGGGTCGTTGGGGGCGACAACTCTGCAGGGTTGGTCGAGAGTGTATGAAAAGTTTTGTCCACCGGACGCGCATAGCCAGCAGGAATGGGAGGCGATCTATGGGAAGGTGGAATCAGATGCAGACGCGAGTCGTGTCTCGAGTAAGGTGATAGAGCATGTCGCGTTTACGTATCCAGATTTTTCAGCTCTACGCGCCCTTTCGAAACGCAGAGACTTAGGCGAGAAGGATGGGCTTGAGCTGTTCCAGTATTATTTCGATCAATCGATTGCGGCTGTGGACGCCAAGGGCTTAGGCTGGGGTGCACATCACGGTGTGGACCTTGTGTATATGTTTGGGCCAGATCTCGCGCTCAAAAGTGTGTTCACGGAGGAGGAGAGACAGTTGTCGGAGAAAATGCAGACGGCATGGATCCTGTTTGCGCATGGAGAAACCACAGATCAGGATCTGTTCCCGACTAGGATCACTCGTCCAGTGGACGACTATGAGTACCATGAAATCGAGAAGGAGGCGCTCGTATTTACGCCGAAGTGCACAATTGAGAAGGAGCATGTTAGTCGACAGGGACGCCGGGTGCTGGAGTTCTGGGGGCGATCGGAACAGTGGGTTCATAAGACGCGCGCGGAGAAGACGGAGGGCGAGGAGGGTTTGAGAGCCGGTCTGTTGTGCATAGCCTTGCCTTCAGACCCGACATGGTTGTAGCATCGAAGCGCCAGACATTTTAACTACATTTTCGGGTACCTTATGTTGGATCAACGGCGCTACGCGCTGCATGGCAGATTTTTGCCTAGTAAAAAGGATGCAATCAGCCCAATGCTTATTGTCTTGCTAATAATACGCGACCCTATGGCAAATCCAGCGTTCCACGACCAAATTGTGCTGACCTCCTAACCGAACCAGACCTTCTCCAGGTTTTCAAACCTCAGCCGATGTCGTGTCACCGTCATCTAGTTAGAAACCATTGCATTGCTCTGTCCTGACGCGGTATAGGCCTTGATACGTGAATCCCTCTACGGCTGAATGACTTGTCAATTTTTTTTCTTGATGCTCAGGCTGCGAATCCTGATACCAAGTTTCTGTAAATTCTTGCAGCCCCATTACGCCTGTTTGATATCGTCATCATTCATCTCATACATTGGGAAGCTGGAAGTATGTAGTCGAACACAGAACTTTTTCAACAGGCTGATGGCCCATGTAGGATCCTGATATTGAGGTATCAAAGCCAGGAACATTATCCGAATAAAGATAATTCTCAAAGTTGAATAGCCTCCAATGCATATTGATGATTGAAAATACCTATACTCGAGGCCGAGGAGACATTCTGGCTCCAATAAGAGCTGTAGCGGCTATTACGAATAGAATCGAAATAGGGAGCGCCAGTAAGCCTTGTTTCCTTTCGCCGACATACCATGTCTGTTCTCTGGGATGTGCAACGCATCGAAATAGAGTTTGGTCCCAATTGACAGAGGCTATTTCAGAGCGGCACTGATCTGAATCAATTGGTTCTCTCTCTTCTTTCCCTTCAGAAAATATATCAAGTATGTATTTGGCTTGTAATGCATCCATTCACATCCAACTATCCATCTACCCATCCATCCATCCATCCATCCATCCATCCGTACCCCCATGCATCCATGTATCCATGACTAGTCCAATTCTCTGTTAATTGGCCTTGCAACCTATAAATCTATCCATCATCCATTGCACACCCACTTGCCCAACTACGTCAATTGCTCTCGGTCGTGACAGATCAGTAATTTCGTTTCCAGCTGAACCGAAGGAAAAATACTCACTAGAAGTGCCTTAACTTGATGTTCAATCAGCATGCCACCAAAGCTGGACCCCAACGAGATTAAGATCATCTACCTCCGTGCCACCGGAGGAGAGGTCGGAGCATCCTCTGCTCTTGCCCCCAAGATTGGTCCTCTCGGTTTGTCGCCCAAGAAGGTTGGTGAAGATATCGCCAAGGCCACCCAGGACTGGAAGGGTCTCCGTGTCACCGTCCAGTTGACCATCCAGAACCGTCAGGCTGCCGTCTCGGTCGTCCCCTCGGCCTCTTCCTTGGTCATCAAGGCCCTCAAGGAGGCCCCTCGCGACCGCAAGAAGGAGAAGAACATTAAGCACAATGGTAACATCTCGTTGGACGATGTTATCGAGATTGCTCGCATCATGCGCTCCAAGTCCATGGCCCGCGAGCTCTCTGGTACCGTTAAGGAGATTCTTGGAACTGCTTTCTCGGTCGGATGCACCGTTGACGGCCAGTCCCCCAAGGATCTTGGCGATGCCATTGATGCCGGTGAGGTTGAGATTCCCGTAAGTTGATTTGTGCCTGATGTGTTTGTTTTCTGTATTAGAGTATATAATGGTATCGTGGCGGCATCGTAACATTGGTATCGTTTTCTTCCTCTACTTATAGGAGGCTTAAATGTCAGTCTGGATCAGGACACATACCTTTCATTTCGCTGTTGCAGAGTAGCAATAAACCATGCTTTAAAGCTTGGATAATTCTCTTGGGCAACAAGGTCCTTCGTGGCCATTTTTTTATTTTACTTTATTTTTTTCAATGACACGGGATTGTTCAAAGATATGGCAGCGCCGGTTTTTCAGGACGTGTGCTTCAATCATGGATTTCATGTCAGGATCAACAAAGGACTGCCTTTTGAGGCGTCAAGCTGCCATTTATCGCTCATAGATGCGTTTCAATTGCGTTACAATGTGAAAGGACGCCATCTACAGGAGCTTGATTGCTGCTGTATCATGCTTGACGCCGAAAGGGAAGTTATCGGAGCGTTGCTTCAAGTATCGCTGTGCAATACCTGAAGCGGAAGAAGAATAGAATGGTATATCGATGGCGTGCAAGGAGTGATATCTGTGTGCTGAATGATTGTGGAAATTTTAAGGTAAGGACGGTATGTAGCAAGATGTCACTTGATATTGAAACAATAAAGATGCCGTTTTATCGACATACTTGCATATGGTTTCCGCATGGAATATAAAGCTGTGAATGAAGCGCTGCAATGGGCGTTGAAGGGTGCATTGTTGTCCTTGGGATGCATCGTATACTGTGTGCTGACCGTAGTCGGTTTGTTCGTGATATTGGATGGAAAGGCAGCCCTGTCGTGTTGCCAAGCCCTGTCCCGAAGGTAAAAAGATGAGCTCCCTGGAATCACAAGCACGGGAAAGAGAACCTAGGAAGAGCCAAGCACGCCGGTTCTTATCCTATGAACAAAGGAACGTCTCTTCGATAAGTCGGCACTGTTGTTGTCGTCCAACGCTGACCGAGGATCTCTTCACATGTCCGTCTAATGCTATAAATTATTGTGCATAGACTCTCTGCAGCGAGACATGTGTCCATCCAGGGCAGGGTGTGCGTGCACGACGACTGTCATCCTCTCATAGCTTTATCTGTTTCACTTTCATTTTTTTCATCTTCCGCTCGCACAGGCGTGAAAAAGGCATGAGCACCATTTTAATAGTCTACCTTTAACTTTGCTGACTTGACACTTTCGCATGCGCCAATGCTCTCCTCTCGCTCCTGAATTATTTAACAAGCGCTCATCCCTCGCCTCCTCTTTTCTCTACTCCTCCCAGCGACCCGACCTTCATTCCACCCCTTTCTCAGTTAATCCTTTTTCTTTCCAAGGAACAACAAGCAGAACTCAGGAACCGCCTTAAAACGATTCTACTTTATCACGACAACCTACAGTTGGGCCAGCGACATATACCCCTCGAAAGACAGAACACGAATTAGAACAGCATGCCGTTCTTTGCACCTCTTCGCATGCCTATCAAGCGTAGGCTGCAGACAGGCGCCGTATTGGTCTGGATCTCCGCCATAGCGATCAGCCTGCTACTCTTCTTGTACCTTTGCACTATCAAGTATCTCTGGCCATTGATCATCATGTATCTACTGTGGATCCTTATGCTGGACCAGGCACCCGAAAAAGGTGGGCGGAGGGTGCAATGGTGGCGCAATTGGCGAGGATGGAAGAATTTTGCCCAGTACTTTCCCATGACCCTTATCAAGGTAATGGTCGAACTTGAACATGTTGTCAATGTAGATTTAATCTCTAGCAGCCCACTTACCTCACTTCTCTATCAATCTCTGGATGTCAGGAAGGAGATTTGGACCCCTCCAGGAACTATATCTTTGGGTATCACCCACACGGTATCATCTCAATGGGGGCGTTTTGTACGTTCGGCACTGAAGGACTGAACTTTTCAAAGCGGTTTCCAGGAATCCATCCTCGATTGTTGACACTGCAGACCAACTTTCAGATCCCATTTTATCGCGACTATATCATGGCTCATGGATGCGCCTCTGTTTCGAGAGCGTCGTGTGAACACATCCTGCAGTCAGGCAAAGGCAACTCGATTGTGATTGTGGTCGGCGGTGCACAAGAGAGTTTGGCGTCCAAGCCAGGAACCCTGGATTTGACTCTCAAGAAGCGACTTGGATTCATCAAACTGGCACTTGTCAATGGGTAAGCAACAGTCTTGAATGATAGAATACAGCACCAAGGTCATTTGAGCGATTATCTGGATTAATTCATATCTACATACTCAACTCTGTCCTTTTTTTTTTTTTTTTTTTTTTCGTTTCGCAATTAGTGCAAGTCTGGTACCGACGCTCGCTTTCGGCGAGAACGACCTCTACGAGGTGTATAGCGCCAAGCATACTAGCAGGACATATCAGATCCAGCAGCTGTTCAAGCGCCTTTTTGGATTTACACTACCCATGTTCAACGGACGAGGCATCTTTAACTGTACGGCTCTTTTTACAGTTTCTTATCTGGTCCTGTCAAAGTGACCATCAGTCAGTCCTTTATAGTACTTTTTACTAATCCGCTTTCTTTCTCCGCTATCTTTTCCTCTCACTCTCTCCCTCGTACAGATGAATTTGGATTGTTACCAAGGAGGAAGCCCGTGTATATTGTCATTGGCAAGCCGATCCACGTCGAGAAGATGGAGGGCAGTCCAACAACAGAACAACTGCAAGATCTGCAGAAGAAGTATATTGACGAAGTACTCGCTATTTGGGACAGATACAAGGACAAGTACGCACCTGCACGCAAACAGGAGCTGCGGATCATTGAATAGACAACTGTCGTCCTTTGCATCCAAAAAAAAAAAAAAAAAAAAAAAAACCTCCCCCCGAACACATATCATATATATTATGACATTTACTCTCATGTGTATCGACGATGGTTGTGTTCCGCTTTATTTTCAATCCGATCATAGCCTACAGATCCGGACCCAGCTCTGCCCAGACACGTAGAAGTGATGTTTTTTAAGGATGCGGCCAAGGTCGCCAAACGGTCAACAACACTCGCATAGTCTCTCAGCCGCTACACACCCTATACAGGGTCACAGAAAGCGCTGAACGCTGCCGAATGCCCAAAATAACATTGGATGTAACAGCCGTGCTATGTTTACCGAGTGCCATCAATCCCTCACTTGACGCATCTGAACTTGATAGGTCATGAAGCTGGATTATGTTGAGGAAGGATCGAGCAAGCGTATGAAGGACTTTTACTCATAGTGGCAAAATAACTTAAACGTCACACCGGAGTACTAAAAACAGCGCTGAGCTCCAAGAACCTTACTGCTCTTTCCACCGACTCTACACTAGACTATGAAGTTTACAGCGCCAAAGCCCAATCATGATTACTTTGTGAATCACGATTTCAAAATGTGGTCTTACTTCGGGTTCTGTGAGAATGCAATGAAGTCACCCACCGATGAGCCTCCTATAACGATCTTAGATCAGGCCAACGCGGTTTGGCGCACCAGCTTGGAACGATTGCTGGGGTCTGGAGTACCAGACGCTGTCAAGGCGAGAGTGAAGTTGCTGCTTTCGAAAAATTACGACCAAAAATTTGGCAGAGGCAGCGTTCGTGGTTGCGGATCGACGAAGACATAGCCACCATCAACGAAATCCCATAGGTACAGACACAGCGTTATTTAGACATAGATAAAGAGATGATCGCCAACTTCTGGCTTACACTAACAATGGTCCTATAAAATTGTGTAAATCCTAGCATTCCATTGTGCTTCCAGATGAAGCTGTCGCAAATATTGACAAACAGCACGAAATCGCAACTGAGGCAGCGGACAAAGGCGAAGGACCCTTGGCAGATTATAACACGGCAAGTCGGAAGCATCTTTTGAGAGACGTCTCAGATCGAATAAAGGACAAAAAGAAGAGAGAGTCGCGATTCTGGATCTCGGCAGCAGTTGATCTCTGACCAGGCTCCAGATACTGCATTTTCGATGTAGCCAATTCGAACCGCCGGGCCGGGTTAGATGCTTCTGTCGTTGAAGACCTGCAGCAAGAAGTCAGGAGATGTCAAGTTAAGTGCGACTACGGCATTGACTGGGACGAAGCGACTGTGCTTAAGCAGCAAACGGAGGCGAGGGACATTCAGAAGCTCCTTGGTGAGTAGTACCCAAAATGCAGCAACTGGACCCTACAAACACCGAGCAGGGAGAGCGGGCGTATTTGTGGACCTGCCTACATCTTATGTGCAAGAACTGGGTCAGCGCGTCCTTGAAGACCAGTCACAACGAAGGATGGTTCGGAGCACTGGTTCATGCACCTCTGATGGATATCTTCTCCAGCATCCAAGATACCACCGTAAAGATGACCGATATTAGGAGTCTGGGTGCCGACGTCCCGGGCATCAACCACAAGCACGGTGCCATCCTGCGCCACGACGTCTTGAAGCTGGACTTGATGGTCATGGAGGCAAAGCCCAATAACGCTTCATACGGTCGGGCGATGGATATAAAGAAGCTGGAGACAGGAATGGCGGCGAATCTATGTATGGCGCTGGACCAAATGCCTCTCCACAAACATGACCAAGTGCGGACGTTCGGCGTGTTGCTGTCGGATAAGGTGCACACTCTATTTGAACGCTGGATTGAATTCATCTTAACGCGTTTCGTTGCTCATTAGGCTCCGACATATACTTGCTCGAGGCCAGACTCTCTGCAGGTATCATTCTCATGTACAAGATTGGCCAGTTCACTCTCCCGGCGGTGGCCTCCAAGTGCCATGAACTCATAGGTGGTCTCGACATGATGATCAAGATAAAGCGCCGGATCGAAAACCTGATCGCTTTAATGCAACATGCCAAGGTCGGGTTGCGACCGTCGTCCTCGCCAGACTATCTGCCAATCGTCTGACCATCGAGTCAGCTACATATATGATATACATAGCAAACAAGTCAGAAGATGCAACAGTGCATTTTTATTTATTGCGCCTTTCAAATGAAATTGTCGAGATACGATATTCGAGGTGCCCTCTAAACAAGATTGATTCCACGCCATCACGCTATTCGAGCTCTCAGCTGCTTTTTTCTGCTGGGCATGATCTTGGAGCCGGTGTATCAAAATATGGTAGTTACTAGTGATTCTCACCGGTGAACGGTTAACCGCGGTGAACAAGTTCGCTAGTGAATTCCACATATAGGTTCAATCTTTCACTCGACCCAATGCAGAGTACTCCACCATGTGAATTTGGACAGAACTCTTGTTCTTTCTTGTGCGTATCCTGATTGCGTCCAGCACAAGTCACCCTGCAAGCACATGTATCTAGTACCAAGGATCTACAGAGGCATTAGAGATTAACTACGGTAGGGAAAGAACCGATCGGTATTGAAAACAGTCTCGAAAACGATCTCGGATCCCCTCTTGAAAAGCTGCTTTCACCGCAACTCCGTCTCCAACTATAAGCAATGAGAGCTGAGCAGCAGGAAGCACAGAGAAGAGCAAGAGAAGCTGAAAATGAAGAGACATTTCAGAAATGCGAACGCGAGCTGGAATACGCTTTGAAGAAATCTATTAGGTGATATCATTCGCGATATATATAAAAAAAAAAAAAAAGACGATGTACGCTGCAGTACTTCCAAAGCGCGGTGGCAGGACTGGGAAATACAATGCTAGATGTCCAGGGAATCAACGCTGTTGGGGCAGGGCGCAAGTGCCAGTGAATAAAATACATATTGTCAAATGAGCGCGTCCCTGTGTCAATTCACACGGCGTAGAGTCTTATTTCCAATGACTATGATTGTCTCCACTGCAAGAAATGCTTATTTTCTGACCAATGGGGGAATTTTCGCGCCCATTGTACTTGTAAACGTAAACAGCAAATCATCGATTGTAATTAAGGTATATGCCTGCAGTAAGAATTGAGCTTGGGCGGAATAATGGCAATATTTCTGGATGACGAGGTCCCCATCTCTCCTGGATAGACAGTTGAGGAAAACTCCGAGAACGGATATGCACATGCGCGAAGCGGATCGCGATGTGTGAAGCGAACCCTCTCCTTTGGGAGTTCATCCCAGTTGTTGACATTCTCTCCATAATGGCAAGAGAGATGGACGACGATGGTCGAGGGATCCAATAGTGCTTCTTTTGGTGTAATCTGGCGTTCCTTCTCTTTCCCATTGCCATTGTTCTTATGATTCGATTGGACGGGACCCTCATATCTCCTGGTCAGACATTTGAGGGATATCTCGTGAACGGTTATACACATCTTCGGTCTTTTGAGGGTGAGGATGTGTTAAGCTGCTCCACTTGTCTTGGGATATAATCCCATAACTGTCAATGTTCCCTTCCCATGACAAGGGGGAATGACAGTGGTGATCTGTGGCCTCTGATAGTGCTTCTTTCGGTGTAACTTGAGCCTTCACTTGATCAATCATACCAGCTCCTTTTTCTTTATTTTTGAATGTCTGTCTTGCATTGAGAGCATGTCCTGCTAAGTCCTTGAAACTAACCTCACAGTTTCTCTACTGCGTTGAGGATTGCATGTTTATAATAGTCCTTCTGGCGGAATAAGGCTCTTTGCTTCAGTGGTGCACACTTCAAGTAACTCAAATCCCCTCTCGCGCTCGGCCACTCGCCACTGATCGCAGCGGACGTGTAAGCTTTATCCACAGCGCGATGGGCAGTTGCACAATAAAATGGCGGTTTTTTTGCAACTTGTGTAGCTGCCCCCATCATTTGAGTGGACATTATAAAGGGTCAAAATGAGTTGACCTGAGTTGACCGGTCAACTCAAATGTATACACCCATTCTTTTAAGGTGTATATGTATTGTATACAAAAGAGAGATAGCAGTCTACTGGTATCCATTCTGGTGAAAGGACCTCGTCTCGAATTGAAATTGGACATCTGGGCGCAGTCGCTCAATCCCCGTGGTTGTGCTATTGTTGAACCAGCCATCATGTACGACCGTAAATGATTCGAGTCGGGGCCAACAAGGTTGCTGTCTTTGATACTGCAGCATGCGCTCAATCTGCAGGTCCTCAATATCCTTCATCTCGCCCAACGTGACAAAGTTCGCAACTGAGAGCTCCGTGATTGTTAATGAGTCCCAATATGAAGGTGGCGATGACGACAAAGATAATGATGAGGACATCATTGGATGGACAGGTGAGGGTGCAGCGATCAAGCCCGCCTTGATCATCGCCATCTTACATCCCAACCGCGCCGTGTCCATGAAACTTGATGACACTGCAATTTTGTGGGGGCTTACCTTGCCCCAGGGATGGCCCTCCCTCTTGACCCACTCTAGTACATCCGACTCACAAAAACCAGTATAGGATCGACAGCACAGCTTGATCTTTTCCAGATTATGAAGTCTCGATAGCAGACACAGCCCGCCCGCTAGCCAGAAAGACAGATACGGCCGACGGAGCTGCAGATCCTCGAGTTTGGGACATACCTTAGAGAGGTATCCAAAGATAACGCGTGAATGTTGTAGGGTATCGGATTCATATCTCGCGCGGATTTCGAGGTGCAGTGTTTTAAGGGATCGGCAGGCCCAGAAGCGACCGTCTGCGCGTGGAGTGTCGGGATGGGTATCCTTGGAACCGACCAGGATTCGGTTGAGATCCAGATACTCGGTATAGTAGGTCACTGTAGGTGCAATAAGATGCAGAAGTGTCGGAGATGTGCACAAGAACTCATGGAGGGCTTTACTCAAAGTGCTGGTCGATCTATCAGGGTTCAAGAAGCCTGCGCCCCTCAGTTCCAGTGTTGTCATGCGATTCGAGAGCACGGTTTTATCATGGAGCAACGGCAGGATGGCGGGAGCGAACATGTCGCGCGTGACAAAACTCCAGTGCCGAACATTAGATAGTCGATCCAGGATCGTTGTCAGTGTCTCCGCGTTAATTTTCCGTGAATGCAGTGAAAGATGAAAGGTGTGGAGTCTTGGACAGGACTGGGCAATGTGGTGAACGAGAGTGTTGAGGTCAAAGGGTGAAGTGCCATGAAGTCTCTGATGCGGTGTTGGTTCCTGGCCAAGAGCGGAGGCTGCGGACTTGAGTTCCGCGTACGAGGCTCTCTCGATCACCGAGATCAACTTGAGGACGCGCATGTCTGGGCATTTATGAAGAATGGCCTGGAGGACCCGCTGCGAGACCATGGGGCGAAAGAGGACCAGGGTCCGGAGCTTGAGTGTCTCAGTCCATTCCAGTGGCTCGATGAACTGGCGCTCTCGAAGCACCGCAGCTGCTTCCTTGACGGCGTCGTGTTCCGATCCAGGATCTTCAGGGCTCGATCCAGGGATGGCCTGACCATGAACCAGCTCTGAATGACGCTCGACTTTAAGGGTCTCCAATCTCGGACAGCCCTTGAGGATCCGCTCTAGATAATAATAATCGCCGGATTTCAGTACCTCAAGCTGCAGGACGACTAATTGCTGCGCCAAACACTGCTCGACAACCCTGCAAAAAACACGGACATCGAGCGAGCCTCTGAGATCGAGGATGCGGACCTTGTCAAGCCCCTTGTTGCTTGACGCGTTCTGGAGGCGGATCAGAACCTCGCGCCAAGCAATCTGGCGCTGGGCGTGACTAGTATTTGGCCACATGTAAGGCAGGGACCGTCGTTCTGGAGCGTCGGGGGTGAGAGTGAGGATTTGGACCTTAGGGAAATTATTCATGGCCTCGAGGCGCTTATCGGGCTGAAAATTGGACGCCCAAAGAGCCTCGCTGAAGAGGGAGCGACAGGTAGCATTATACCACTGCCGCGAGACGAGCGAGGCGACGTTGCGGAGGACATGCTGGGAGAGGAATGAGAGGATGTGCTCAAGAATCTCGACGATGCAAAGTGCCTTTGGAGTGGCGGTGGTGGCAATGACAGGGGTTGAGGCGAGAGAGAGCCGGTGCGGCCTGGACTTTTTTCGCCTTGTTGGCATTGGGGATGTGTTTTTATGTGAACAGTATGGAGTGAGATATGGACTGTGCACAAGTGCGTAGCTTAATTGAGTATGCGCTGTGTAGGGACGGGTGGAGGCTAGGAGTGGGTGTGTGGACGGAAGAGAAGGAGTGAAAGGAGTGATAGTGTTCCAAAGGAGACGAGCTATTTCTGGCACCCTTTCCTTGACCTCTCCACCTTTGCCTTCCTTTTAGGCTATGCTTTATCATCATTTGCAGCGGTACTCACCGCAGCAGACACTTCTACTCTGCTCCACTTTACCAACTCTATCAGGTCAAAACTGCAAGCGATATACCGACCGCACTGGTGCGTTATGGACCTGCTGCTCAACGACAGAGCGTGGTATGAAAATGCAAATATCACTCCAAAAAAACCTGCGACTGTCTACCTTTACTCCATACCGTAAAGAACAGTCGTATCTTGCTCATTAAAGACATCCGCAAAGTGAATGGTGCCTGTATTCGATCTTTTCCCTCGCGCTGTTTGCTTGGCCTCTTTCGCCTTTGGTCCATGATGACGGACTGCTTTTGTCAAGTCAGAGAAATGAAAAGGGCTCCCTCGCATTCCTCTCGTCGTTTGCTCATAATCTTCACCTCCACACCTTCGTCGATACCATGTCTGAATTCGGCTTCCCTCGCTCAGGAATCTCACTAGAAGAATTCTACTCGAAATCGCTCCGCGAGTCTGACCCCAACAAGCGCCGTCGACTCTTTGCGGACGCTCGTCAGTCGAATTTGTGCTCATACCCGCTCTACATACTCGCTGCAGAGATTGAGGAGGTCTTTGGCGCAGACCCAGTCAGGCTCAAAGCTATGCTCACCAAAGGCGTGATCGTCTTCAGAAACCCTGCAGGTCAAGGTGCGCACTGTGTTAAGGTCACCAAGGACGCCTGGCTCCATGAAGCCATTACTGCAGACAGACGTGGACACAGCAAGACTGCTGCTGCTCTTCGGGAGGTCGTTGCAGAAAACTTGCAATGAGGTCCCTTCTAGGGCTGTCAAAGTGAGAGTGCACGCACTATTGTCCGATTACTGGATCTCCAAGGAAACGAGAACGACAGGATTATCGGTTAACTGCTGTTTTCCACTGCCGCTCTCCACTGTAACACATGCTCCAAACTGGCTTTTTTTCGCACGGCATTCCAGCATGATGACGCTGGGGTTCCTGCTCCTTGGACTGCCGATAGTAATGATGTCTGGTCTATCCACACATGGCCAACCAATCCCAAAAGAATAAATGAACAAGACCAACAATTCTCATCCGCATGCTTCTACATGCCGCGTGCACATCCGAGATAGACTGTGGAAATGGACGCTTGATGGCTGTTGGTAATTGATATTGAGAGAGAGCACGCATATAGGAACAAGGTTATTCGACAAATGATATTACAGCAGATACACACGGTTGTTGTCCCTCATCACGCTTCCCTCTTTCTCTCTTTTCTTCATCTCTCTCCGCTCCACTCCACTTCGTCCTCCCCATTCTCCCATTCCTCTCCTCATTCATACTATCTCCCTGGTGCATCCTTCGTAGAGAGGTAACCATCGTTTGCTCCGACTGAAAATAGCACACTGCCCTTATTTTATTTATAGTGTTCCACTCTCGCGTGCCTGAAATAAAGCTGATGAACATTGGATTCCACACTCCTCTAGACCTATTTTTCTTCATCGCCATCAACAGCAACCACCAATGTCCTTCAGTACGCGTCCCGTTGACAGGGATAAGGCTGAGACTGAGCTCCTGCTTCACATCAAAAAGGCCACAAGTCCTGAGGAAACTGCCCCCAAGCAGAAGCACGTTCGAGGTATTAGAAAGCGCGCCGATTGGTCTTTGTGGATGGGAAGCAGCTGTAGTAGCATGGTGTTGGAGTGCAATTGAAGTAATTGAAGCGATGGGGCTGCCGTCAGTGGAAGGAACTGCCAAGAAAATTCCCTCCCAGTACCATGGTACATACCGCTAAATGCAATCTTTCTTCGCTATTAACCTTACTGGTCCATTCTCCTGTGTATATAGCCTGCATCGTTTATACCTGGGATTATCGCTCCTCGGCCTCAGTCTGGCATGGATTCCGCACACAGCCCATGCTGGGCGACGAGGTGCAGACCTTCAAGGCTCTGATTTCGGTTCACAAGATTATTCGTGATGGACATCCAACTGTACGTTCCCTTTTATTATTTCAAATCGCTGGAATCTAATGACTTGTTCCATCGTACAATCAGGACCTGGGTTGAGTCAACCCAACTGGATAGCCGTTACACTGGTATACATTAATGAAGAGCTCGGGAATGGATCATCGACTCTCAAATTCAATTCCAGCAAAAAATAACTGTAATCAGGAGGATCGCCGACAATTCGGCAGTACAAGGAGCGCTCACACCTCAGTCTTTGGTTGCTCACCTCGCGGCTCCATTTTTATTTCCATCCCGCCTGCCATGATGTGGAAAATAGGCCTTGAAGGACGCTCAAAAGGAAACAGACTGGCTGGACCAGTGCGCCCGCTCCACTTCTCAGTACGATGGCCGAGGTAAACAGGTTGATGAAATGAATGATTTTCGACCAACCTTCGTCGCCTCCGACCACGCTCCCTTACAATGCTCTGCTATCCTTAGGTTACAGCACTTTGATCCGCAACTATGTCGACTTCTTGCACTCAAAGCTGCGTTACCACAACAATCATCCTGAGTTCAACGGCACGTTTGACTACAAGGAATACATCTCGTTGAAGGGTATTGACGACCCTAACGAAGGGTAAGCAGATGAGAGCAGGGCGGTGAAAATTCCAAGATAATATGCTATGAGTAAAAGTAAAAGTACGTCGACTAACGGGGAGGGGAGGTATTATTAGATACGAGACGATTACGGATCTAATGAACTTGCAGGATCAAATTGATCAGTTCCAGAAACTTGTCTTCGCCAACTTTCGCCCTTCTTCCAACAACGAGTGCAGGATCGCAGCTCTGGTCCCCTTGGTCGAGGAGAGCTATGCCATCTATAAGTTTGCCACCAGCATGTTGCGCGCCATGCACAAGCGTAAGTCAAAATCCTTTGTCCTTTAGAAACGCATTGTGAGCATCTACGAGTAGTATATTAACGCACACGCCTAATGGCCTGTATTCGACGTATAGGCACCAACGACCCAGAAGGATTAATTCTTTTGAGACAGCGCTACAATGCACAGCACTACGCCTTGATTAAGTTCTACTATGAGTGCTCCAATTTGAAGTACCTGACCAGTCTGATCAGCGTGCCCAAGTTGCCTCAGGACCCACCAAATCTGCTCGGCTCAGACTCTCCTCCACTCACTCCTCAACGGAAGATTGTCAAGGATACGCCTCCTCAGACCCCTGAGCCGGACTGGGCGGCTCAGCAGCGGGAGATTGCCAAGAAACAGCGCGAGTACGAGCTGGAGCAGAACCGTCTTCAGCAGCAGCGTGAGATGGAGCAGCAGCAACAGCAGATGGAAGCCCTTCGTCTTCAGCAGAATTTTGAGGAACAGCAGCACTTGCAGATGGAGCGCGAGCGTCAGCAGAGAGAGCAGTTGGCTCGTGAGCAGATGCAGCGTCAGGCTGAGGGACGTCTTGCAGAACTGGAGCGGGACGTCCTGGCCCTCCGTGGACAGTACGAGCGCGACCAGATGCTGATTGACCAGTATGATCGAGTATGTCAACATGCTACTCCAGTCTTAATTCTATCTACAGAGTCACAACAAGCTTGGACGAGAAGAACAGCACTAACCATGTTGGTTTTCTCTAATCGAATAGAGAGTCAAGGGACTGGAGCAGGAGAACCAGCTGATCAACATGAATGCTCAGCAACAACTCGCATCCAAGGACGCCATGATCCAGAGCATCCAGGGTAACATATAGAACTCTAAGTGGTTATAAGCAATCCTATAGTTGTTTTGCAGGGGCACTGTATCTTACATTTTGGTAACCTCGCTCAATCATGTCTACTAGAGCAAATCAACATCTGGAAGTCCAAGTATGAGGCACTTGCCAAGTTGTATTCCCACCTTCGTCAGGAGCATCTCGACCTCTTGACCAAGTTCAAGACTGTACAACTCAAGGCCAACTCTGCTCAGGAAGCTGTCGACAAGATGGAAAAGATGCAGAAGGAGATCAAGGACAAGAATCTGCAGATGGCCGACATGGTTCGTGAGCGCGACCGTGCCAAGAACGAGCTGTTGAGGTGGCAGAACACTCAGAACGACGAGATTGCGAGACTGAAGAGGGATCTCGAGATGGCCAACGGCCGTGTTGAGGACCTTGGACGCTCCAAGAGCTCTGAAGTTGGAGCCATGGTCGCCAAGTTCAACAGGGAGAAGCAGGACCTGGAGGATTTAGCCAACGTAAGTGCTTGATGTTTACCATGGCGTCAAGACGCCTGTTTTAATTATTTGCGATATTTTTATGAGCGCTGATAGCGAAAAATATCTGCTGCCAACATTATAGCGCCGTCAACGCGAGATTGATTCGCTGATTCGCCAGGTGGAGGACCAAAAGGCCGAAATTGAGCGCATGCAAATCGAAAACGAGGAAGAAAAGGCCGTGCTCGAGAGCGGTCTTGATGAGACTTTGCTGGAGCTGGCGACCTTGAGGGATGGTCAGAATGAGCAGTCCTCAGTCCTCCAAGGACGCCTGGACACTATGATAAATGCTCACAAGCGCAAGCTGCAGGAGATTCTGGGTAAGCATAGCCGAGGAACCTTGCATTTTCTCTTTTCTTCTCGCATCTTTAAAAAAATCGTCTAACACGACAACGACTTCATTCCGTATAGATTCTATCTTGGAGACATGCTACAACAAGGTGGAGGAGAGCATCTACAACCTGGAGACGCCCACTCAGCCTGGCAACCAGCACGCGACCCCTGAGTTTACGCTTTCGATCATCGAAAAGGCGCAGACAGCTTCTACAGAGTTCGAGCTGACGTTGATGCAGTATCTCCGTACATCGTCCTCAAACGACGTGAACCAGATCGAGGCCATCCGCTCTGCTCTCCATCTGTCCCAGGCCTTGGGAGATGTTACGGATAACGCCAAGGGCATCACGCGCCTTGCCAAGAAAGACGAGGATGCGGAAGACATTGTCAAGCAGGCAAAGGAAGCAGCACAGGCAACACAGCAGTTCTTCAAGAACGTGATGTCGTCCCATCTGGGCGGTCTCTCTCCCGAGGGAAGCATCAGGACCATCACGCGCTCGAACGAGGATGTGCAGTCGATTCTGGAACGTCTGGCCAAGGCTGCTGAGAACTTGATCCCGAAGAACAACCAGCTTGGTCCCTCGAAATTGGATCTCGGTGATATGGTCGAGGTGGAGATGGGTAACGCCGCTAGGACAATTGAAGAGGCAACGGCACGTCTGCAGGCTTTGATTGCCAAGCCCAAGAACGATGGACTGTCGGCGGTCGAACTCCAGGTCAACGCCTCGATTCTGGAGAGTGCTATGGCGATGATGCGGGCAATTGGTCATTTGATCAAATGCGCTACGATCTCGCAGCAGGAGGTCGTTGCACAGGGCAGAGGAACGTCGACGAACGCAGCCTTCTACAAGAAGAACAATCGCTGGACCGAGGGATTGATCTCGGCGGCCAAGGCTGTGGCGATGGCAACAACACTGTTGGTCGAGACTGCGGATGGTGTGATCTCAAAGACACATTCAATGGAGCAGCTGTTGGTGGCCTCGAACGAGGTCGCGGCTGCGACGGCTCAGTTGGTTGCAGCCTCGCGTGTCAAGGCCAACTTTATGTCGAAGGCCCAGGACAACCTGGAGAGAGCGTCCAGGGATGTGACAGAGGCATCGAGGGCGCTGGTGCGTGCGGTCAAGGCGATCATGGAGAGAGAGATGAAGCAGCGCGAGGCCGAGGTGGACTACCAGAACATGAACGCGCACGAGTTCAAGATCAAGGAGATGTCGCAGCAGGTCGAGATTTTGAAGCTAGAGAAGGAGTTGACGCTTGCGAGAAGAGTCCTGGGCGAGATGCGCAAGGTCTCGTACCACCAGAGCGACGATTAAGGAGAAGTCTAAGAGAAGGACATAGAGATGAATGGGGGAAAAGAATAACAATAAGAATGATTTCCACGACAACGAGCAGTGCATATCTTACCTTATTTGCGGCGGCTATGGGTCTTTGAGCTCTCGAATGTTGCGAGCAGGAAGAATCTCTCGCTCGCTCGCTTAATTGAATCCACGTATTCTAATCCGATTTTTTGACGCGCACAGCACACCTTTGGGCGTGTTATGTAAACGTGGGAAGGACTGGATCTCCCCCCCACTCCCCCTTCTCCATGGGTCCCACGCTAGCATCAGATTCCTTCCTCACCATCAACGACCTCTTTCTCAAAACAAGACCTCACCCTGATTCCTCTGCCTCGTCCTCATCTTCAAGACACTCTCCCAATCACGGAAGGATCCTCAGCTTTACCGGCCAAGTCATCTATACCCTCAGCAACACATCTCATACGATCGTCAACCCTGCAGATAGGAACACGCTGTCTTTGCCTAGTTCACACGACTTGGATCGGTTTCCTCTTCATAAACAGGCTCGCTGGCTTTTCAGAAAAAAATCTAATGGTCATTCACTTGATCATATCGTATGGTTGAGGGATCCCCGGCCTTCCTCGCTGGCCGGCAGTACACGGCCAGCAATAAATCCCAAGCAACACTCCGCAGCGATACCGAAGGATGAACCAGCTAGGAAGGTGGATACATTGACGGAGAATCACTCATTTGGTAATGGAATGCACGTCAAGGTACAGGAGCCCAACGATCGCGTCCTTTTAATTCTGGATTCAGACGATGAGGAGAACGAAAAGCACTTGAAGAGGGGCAAGCAGCATCAGCAAGCACAGGAGCCAAAGAAGGAGAGTTCCAATAAGGACGGCACTTATTCTGATACGGGCGATCATTCATCTGTTATCTCCTGGTCCGACTCCAACGCATCCTCCTCCGAATCCGACACTGACGATGATCTCGAGGAGCAGAATATCCCTGAACGCGTTGTCGCCGTCCTTTTAAGCGACGCCTTTGATCAGAACAGGATCAACCGTGTGGAATCTCTCTCAATATCAGCAATCAATCCAGGAGACCAACTCTTTGTTACGGATGCCTTGGTATTGGTGGACGAGTTTGACTCAAATATGGTGCTTTCCTGTGTGGGGATTCCTGATAAGACAAAATTTCTCATCATGCCAGCATCTCCGAGCAAGGAAGCGAAGCGGACGAAATTAATCAAAGCGCAGGGAGGAGGAATGAAGCGACCAAGGACCGAGCAGAGCAGCCAAGGTGTACAGGTAATAGATCTGTTCGCAAGCGGACAAAGACAGCAACAGCAGCGGAACGAGGGATCCAAAAAGCGGATATCTGTTAGTAGCCCAAGTCCCGACACACCTATGAACCGTGGTATCAATTCAGAAGGTGTCAAGAAGGTTTGCCAGGAAACCACCAGGTCTGGGCGACACAGTACACCTGCTTTGAATTTCAGGCAGCGTCAGGATCGTGCTCGAGGGCTGAACGCGCTCGATCTTCTCGTCCCAACAATTCATAATCGGCATAACGGTGATCCCAATTGTCGGGTCAACAAGGACAAAACATCCAAGGTCGACTACTTTTCGACGCTCTGGTGCGAGGCACCCATCACTGCTGCGACCTCTGTTCATCCGAGATCCGAAGCTCCAACAACAAGCGACAGCAGCAACAGCCGAACCGGATCGCACAATGCAAGCGGCAGTACCAGGACCATTACGCGACACATCTGTTGGCTGACTAGGATTGACCGCGCGCTTCTCAGAGCCATCTGTGCGGAATGCTCGAATGTCTACAAGAATCTGGAGTGCGTGTTTGGTTGCCAATCAAGGAAATGGCGTCTTGATATCCAAATGGAATGCTCGGTATCCGATGGAACAGCCGAGGTACAGCTGCTGGTGCTGAAAGATCTGCAGGATGTGATGTGGACCCTTCTGGGAGTCATGAAGAAGGCCACTGACGAGCCTTCAGGTCAAGTCGGATCCAGTCTTGATATTGCGTCTGGAGCAACTGAGCACAAATGCAGAGAGGACGCAAATGGAGCAAGTTTAGGTGGATTGGTGAATCACACAAATTCTGCCTTGACTTCATCCCAGTTTACGGACGCATATCAGGACGTGAGGAACAAGGTACTCCGGATTGTCGCGCGACGAGGCGAGCTGTCATTTAGGACGGGCCCTCTTCTGCCAAAAACGATCAATAATCAAAAGGGAGGCTCCAAAAGTGCCATCAAACCAATGTCTGGTCAAATCTCGCTTCCCTCTGTCACGTCCGTTGGTGGATTTGTCGAGAGTATCGATCAAGATGAATCGCATCGTGCCAAAGCAGAAGAAAAATTGTGGCTCGATATCTGCTCCGGGCGCCCTCGCACGCGAGACAAGTTCTTGTTACACGCTACAACCGCCCCTGGTCTAGGTGCTCCAGCGCAGTCTTTGACGGTGGCAGGTTCGTCTTCAGCTGTAACACCAGCAGTATCGACGGCCACAGGAGGAAAGAATACACAGCTGAGGACATCGTTTGTGAAGATGAATAGACATACGACGATAATGACGCTCGTCCGTCCTCCGCTTGTGCTCCGAGCGGTGGATGTGGAGCGAATTGGGTCCCAGACTGAGGCCATGATCCTGATGGAGCAACTTCAAAACGCTTCTCTTTGAAATAAACTGATTTATCCAAATCGTCCTTTTTTTCAGCATGGTATTTTATCGCCTACTGCATTCGCCTCTACTGGCGACGGGCGACGGGGGTTTGCTGCTATTTAGAGAACGTGTTCGCCACGACGTTTCTTCTCGCTCTTTTGCATAATTTTTAAAAACTCTTCGAGGGTGATGCGACCGTCTCCAGAGACATCCCCTTCCATGATAATCTCGTCTACATCGGCCTAACGAACACAAAAGACGAGAATGCAAGCACGGGTCTTTAAATGTGATAAAGAAAAAAAAAAGCGCGCACCATAAAGAACACCATAGTCCATAGTGCCTTCATTGACATACCTCCGAAAGAACGCTGGATCCCAGGAGGGACTGGATGGCGACACGGAGCTCCTGCGCAGAGACAGCGCCGGAGCCATCCTTGTTGATGGAATTGAACGCACGACGGTAGGGCTCCTCGGGATCCTTGTTGTGGTTGCGATTGTAGCGGTTCATGATATCACTGAACTCTTTGATGTCGATGGCATGATTGGGGACGTTGATCGAGCGCTTCAACTCTTCATCCCCCAAGTTCTAGATAGAATAAAGCGCGTTGTAACAATCAATAACGGAACGCACAGCATCAGATACTGAGTTTATAGGGAGGGAGGGTGAAGAGAGTAGCTGCAGCGTGAGAGTAATATGCGGACTGCAAACTAACGTTGATAAAGTTCTGGAAGGCAGAGGGTTCGATTCTGCCAGTGTTCTGGAGGTCGAAAAGGGAGAAGGCCTCCTTGATGTCCTCGGGGTGCATGTCAGCCATTGTTCGAAAGAGTTGCTGATGGGGAATGTGTTAGAGGTGGATGGTGCGAACCTTTTTTTTTATTGACGCCAGATCCCCCCGACACGCAGGGTGCATCCACGGATCTGAATCACGAGACGCTAAGCGAGCCTTGGACAATGCAGCCTTTGGCACGCCTGCACGCCTGGGGGATCTTGCGTCAATAAAAAAAAAAGTTTCATTCACTCTTTCCCTCAACACTTTTGACCACCACCACCACCACCACCACCATAGCAACTACACGCTATGCGGATTTTACTATCATCAGCGGCTCATGCTTCGATACTCCAAAGACTCGTCGAGGTCTTCTTCCCGCCGAACCCCCTCGAAAAGGCCGTGTCGATCATTGTCAACGCGGTCCTCGACGCGCTCGAATACTCTTTCTCCATGCAGCCTATCATATTCTGGACAGTAATAGTGTCCTCTATCCGAATATCATACTTTTGATCGAGAAGGCTGTCAATATGATTGCTGCACACCTTGGAGCTGGCCAGCCTGGTGGGTACGACCTACGTACCTTTCAAGCCTGGACACGCAAAACGTGGAAGCAAACACGGCAGACAATCTCAGGGCCTTGACCGCAGAATCTTTGCTTGCTTTTGTCTGCTGCAGTTGTATATATGTGCCTTCTCTCTCTTTCTCTATTAGTTTTTTTTTTTGTGGATGCCAATTTCCTTCACTACCAATTGTTATACTGGAAAATTTGTTTTTTCCGTTCGCTTTGTACTTACTTCTGCAACTCAAATCCTCCTTGAAGTAGAGCACAGCTGCTTGGACCACTGTAACAACAAGCTCGTGAATCATACTACAACCAACTCTCTCTCTAAAGGGGATCTGTATAAAGGAAATTTCTCTACAATGGAAAGGTTGGGACTTAATAATAAAAGAAACTATTCTATAAAGTGTAAAGGAAACTCTTCTCTGGCCCCGACCATATGAAATATTTCCTTTAAGCAGAGATATTGTGCATAAATAGGGAGACTAGTTTATCTTGTGAAGAAATCGTGTACAGTGATTTGGCAAAGGTGTTTCTTCTGTAGATCTTGAGAAGCTTGCAGTATTTTTTTACACAATGAAACGAGCTCCTACGTGTCGTGATCCTGGAACTGTCAGAAGAATGTCATTTGCTGCATAGCCTTCACTTCTTGAGTGATACTTTGCATTCATTTGTACAATGCAGTGCACCGCTCTCGGTCAGAAATCAGCAGATTTGATATAAGACTGAAGGCAGTGATCTGAAAAGGAGCACAAACCTGTTGGTGAACCAGCACAAACCTGCTGAGAAGCGGCACAAACCTGCTGGGAAGCAGCACAAAAAAACAAACCTTTCGTGGAAGCATGGAAGCAGCACGGACCTCTTAGCAAAGAGCATAATCAGCGCACATGCTGGTTCACATTGCTTGTTAACACTTCACCGACTCACCATTCCTCTCATCTTTCCACTGTCAACCATTGCACTGCAACTAAACAATCAGTTTTGTCATTCCCGTTTTCGTCCTCACTGACCATTAAGTGTTCGTCCATGGGCCTTTCATTGGTGGTCCTCATCATAGCAATCATCGTCGATATCGTTGTCAAAAGAGAAATCGTTGTCATATTCGTTCTGACTTGCGTGTGTTGTGTGGAAAAAGGAGACACGAAGGATTTTATTGAGAATGGATAAAAGACAAGACTCTGCTGTGCTGTTTTAAACAAGCCGTTAATGCTCTTTGCCAAGAGGTCCGTGCTGCTTCCACGAAAGGTTTGTGTTGCTTCCCAACAGGTTTGTGCTGGTTCACCAACAGGTTTGTGCTGTTTCTCGAGAGGTTTGTGCCTATTTTTCCTCCAGCACGTGCTGGAAAAGCAAAAATTCGTGGGCTCCTTGTTTTCTCTGGCTAAAGGTGTACACCAACTCGTAAGGATGTGATACATAACCGAGCGCGGGTTTGGGAATTCTTTTTCAATTGCAATGATGAATGGCAAGCAAAAGGCGTTGACTTGGATAACACAAAGTGTTCATCCAATGGAGGGAGAAGGTGGCATGCAATGAACCATGCAGCAATGTAGTAATGTAGCAATGTAGCAATGTAGCAATAACGGAGTATTGTCATTAGTATATCTCAAGTTTCTATGTCGCGTGCTCCTCTAGGTATTCTCCTCCTGCTCCTCCTCATCCTCCAGCTGTGGGCCTGACTGCCCCAGCTGCCCCATACCCTTAGCGACGTTCAGGTAATATCTGTTCAAGGTCATGACCCTCAGTTGATCCTCCACGACCTGCAAGGCTGACTCCTCCCTTGCCTCCAACGTCGCCCCTTCGGTGTTCAGTATCAAATCCAAGATGGAGTACACGATTGTCTTCTTGAACGAGAATGTTTTCGCCAGCGTGTTACCATGCCCTTTGCGCCATTTGGATTTAAACGTCTTATTCAAGATCCAAAGTGATGGCCGCCCGTCTACGCCCCTGAACCATTCATCTCATTGTCGTTGAAGTGGTTCATTGCGCGGCAGCATTGTAACGTCGACGAGATCCACACTATTATGTGGATAGTGTACATACCGGGACCCTAATTCTTCTTCGAGCACCATCCGTCTCTCCTTCAAGGACTGCTGTCTAGGAGCTACTGGTGCTACTGGTGCTGTTGGTGCTACAGGCGGAATCTGTTGCCCCGGCTGCTGCCCCAGCTGCTGCCCCAGCTGCTGCTGATGACCCATAATCGACTGCAGTCCAAGGTGAGCAGTGTGACTAATCGAAGTCGATATGTCTTGTATAATTCCAAACATCCGAGCTACTAGCTCCTTATTACAGCTGTTGTTGTGGGTGACATAGCTGCTGAACTGGTTGACAAGGAGGTGTTCGAGGCGCTTTACTTGCTGGGCTGTCTGGTTGTTGCTTTCTTGAAAGAGATGGCGAAGTTCGCTTTCGGCTCGATTCATTGTTGTTCATCCTGCCGAATTCGCTATGGAGAGCTGGGGCATTGACGGAGAGACTGCCCGTCATTGGGGATCTTGCGGTCTCCATACTCCTTAGCAAGGTTTCCTTGAACTCCAAAAACAGGGGCCCTTTGAAGACGCTGTGCTGAAAGATGCGGTGGTCCCCGTACAGGAACGGCTCATTGGTGAGGCTCATAAGCGCGACAGCATCCTGCAAAATGACTTTGCGTAGGTGAGCCAGAAGCAGCAGCATCCTGATTTTAAGAATGTCGGAGAACGAGATTGCCATTCGCTTGGTCGACTGCCGCTTATGATACATGTTTCTGTCCATCGTCACATTTTCGAGCCACTGCAGCCAATCCTCGTGTCCCTCACGCTCCTTGAAGTGATCTTCGATGAACGGAAAAACTTGCCGCTGAAGCTCAGGCGGTGGTATTACAGTGTTCCGGGCCAGCCATAGACGTTCATTAGGGTGTGTGCAGCCAGCCATCTGGAATGCAACCTTGTGTGGGATTCTGGTCAGATAATGTGTCGAGACGCGGCCATGATCCCAACTATCATGTTGCTCTATCGCAGATATCTCTACACCAGCATCCTGAGTATGGCAAGCCCTAGCGCCGCGATGTGCATGAGTGGGTTTCGAGGTAACGACCCTTGCATCCTCCCATAGCTTTTTTGAGACCTGGTAGTGGACTGCAGCCAACAGCTTGGACTTGTTATCCTTCCCAGGCATTAGATAGTACGCAATCCATCCGTCATCATCGAAAGGCGCTCCACCATACTATAGAGAGATAGGAAGAGACAGAAAGGTATCATTAAGTATTATTACCGGCAACAATGATGATATTTTTGCGCAGAAGGCAGTATCAAGCGTTCCGTACCATCCATTGCTCGAACAAGTAGAATGCAAGGCTGTTGACAGGACAAATCTCGACGTCCTTATTGCGTACAACAACTCCGAAATTTTCCTTGCCTTCGCAACTGGTCTTTCCTCGTAACATCGAAAGAACGACCCCTAAGGCAAAGTACCCGTCCTGAGAGTTGTGACGAAAAGTATGTGATGAGATATCTCCCAATGTCGCCATCCTCATATTCTCGTCGCAAGCCATCATAAAATGGGACCAGGACGCATTGAGTCGTCGACGGAGTCCCACCAGTTTATGGCGCCGACTACCTCGAAATCGCTGGTAGTTATGGCTCCAGCCTTTCCGCATGACTTGCTTGAGTGATTCGAGCTCGTACCCGTCTTCGATTGTCAAGCTTGCCGCATGAGCCGACTTCCTGGTACTCGCAATCCTTAGCCTATAGCTTTTCATAAGTCCTCTGATGTTTCTGGATCGTGGATGCGGTTCTGAGTGCATGGCGGTGTTCGAAGGATCCGCCTTCTGAGACTCGTATAGATCGCAAGCAGCCTTGATGTAAGCACCCACGGTCTCATAAGAAGGAAGTCTGTCGGTCTTCTCCAAGGGATCGACTTGCGCGCCGGATGTAGCTTTCCTGTTCTTTCTTCGTAGGACACGTATTGGATAGACACCTTCATCTTCATCCGTTTCCTCAGCCAAATTCTCGGCCATGTAAACCTGGAATCGTTTTGAGAGTACGAGATGATCCGTGTATCCCTTTCGAGTGCACCACTCCTGGAGAAGCTCCGTATAGATAGATTAGTACGATTGCGGAGCGTCTGTTTTCCAGTGACATGACCGCGCTCTAGTACAGCACTTACCCTCCAATGGGACTGGTACCGCGAGTACATATTTTCCGTACTCGTAGCCAAGTTACTATGACGCTGTGTCTGAAGCTCCATTTCGACGCGATATTCATTGAGTGCTAAGTCTCTGGACCGCTGAGCTTCTGTCGATCTATGCTGCTTGGCCATGAAGGACTTGGAGGAGCTGGTTGCGCTGGAGGCCTTGGGTGTAGATGAGGAGTATTGCTGGACAAAGGCCTTGGAAGTGAATGTGGACAGTTGCTGTGCAGTCTGGTCGCCGGATTCCATTGTTGCCCTCCTACGAGCAGGTCGTGCCTTCCCTGGTACTTGTTTCGCCTTTCTCTTGTTATGCCTATCCAGCAGTCGTTCCTGACACTCTTCCTCGTCACTCATTACAACACCGGCGCTATCGACGTCGTCTAAGCCGTAGTCTGTATCCTCATCCGTAGCTTCTGTCGTATCGTCGTCCGTGTCGTCATTTTGATTGTCAACGCGTTCAGCAAACGTCGGGTCGTCTTGTTCGACATAGACATTACCAGACGACCCCTCGAGCACGTCGCTATATGCATAGGCGTAGTCTGGCGTGTCCACTGAGTCTTCGAAAGCCTGGTACGAAGCGGCAGCAGCTATATACATGTATATACGACCGGTTGATACGAAGGAAAAATAAGCTGATGTATCAGTCGGTGTGATGATTAGCGTTTCAGCTGGGTAATGTCAGAACATGCCATCACCTAGACTGGCATGTGCAATGTCGACTCCATTGGCAGAGAAAGAGACACCTGTGGAAGACCCTTCTCCGTTGTCGCTTGGTCTGGATGTATTGGTGGGAATAGAGTTATGGTCCATGGTGCGTGTGGTGTGGAGTGCGGGTGGGTGCATAATATGGTCGTATTTATGCAAGGGGTCAGCAAAGTCAAGATATGGCCGACCCCTACAAAGATGGCACACCACTTTTTCTCAAAATACGCATCTTCTTTCATGCCTTCGTTTTTCTCTTGAGCGTACAAGCACCATTAGAAGCTCTGTCGCCGCATATTTTACCAAAGTCCAGTGCGCTTTATTGAGTTTAATAAGTTTACCTCTTATACTTTATGTCAACTCTCAATATATCACAGGCCCCCATCTTCCTTGAGTTGTTCCTATTGATGATATAAAAATATAAGCATTTAGCTCTTGGATCTGTATATGCTCAAGTCTTAGCCTGCATGCACGCCTTGAACGTTGAGTACAGGTGGACTACTCACTCCGAGGTGCCCCAGCCGCAGAAAGGTTCATGGTGCTGTTTTCCTTTTTTTTTATTAACATAAATCCCCATGAGCACAAGACGCATGGTCCGCAAAGGCCTTGAAGCCATAGATGCCTTCCATGCACGGCAGAGCCGCATCCCCTACCAACTATGTTGGCTTGAGGCGTCAAATTCATAACCCATGTCGCATAGCTAGCCTAACCTAACTCCTGCGTGACCTGTTGCGCGATACACGTCTCCTAATCCAGATCCAATGTTAATAAAGTTGTTTTTAAACCGAATAACTCCTCCATTATGTCCAACTTCCCTCGCCCCAAGCAATGCTGTAGCACCCTATAATCCGCGGTCCGTCTACCTTCCTGGATCTCCGTTGCAAGTAACCGTCTCCCTTTCAAATCAGAGAAATCACCAACACTACGTTGGTGTCCCCGATCACCGTTGCGTCCTCCGGCGCGTTTGCTCATGAAGGTGATTCCAACTGACTTTTCCCAGGCGACAGTGTCCTCGCATCGTTTGTTCCATATCTTGGTCCTGCCAAATTCTTCGATCCTGCTCAGGAACTTTGTCACCATGATCGTCGCAATCCACTTGGTGGTGGTAAATAGCTGCTTCCAGGTCTCAATGAGTCCCGTTGGCACCAAACCTCGGTATAAGTCCTTGACCTCCCAATCTGCCTCACTCTCCGGCTCCTCTCCTTCCGCAACCCGATATGTCCCTCGTCTTTCCGCCGTCCCCTGAATCCACTGCATTGACTCCCAGATAGCCTTCGTTCCTGTTGCCGAGAAGTTGGGACAAGTCGCAGTGAAGGGCTTGTCCTTCCGTTCGGCCTCCTCTCTCTCCTGTTCCCATTTTCGCACCGCCTGTCTCCATGCACGATATCCATTCAACTCCACTTCCTCCACCGCGTCCCTCCACTCTTGTCGCTGGTCGCACAAGGTAGCTGAACAACGCCAAAGATGATCCGCAACTCTCGTTGTTGTTGAGAGTACGAGACGCTTGGTCCGCAATGGCCTTGAAACGAGACGCTGGATTTCTAAAAACAGCCCTTTTTTCAAAATAATTGCATGGATTTACCCTTAAATTTGATGAATGGATTTCCTACTTATTGTAAAATGGAAATATATAGTTCACGAGAATTACCCATTCACCCGAACAAATTCCTAGTTGGTCCAGTGGTCAGGATTTGTCGCTCTCACCGACAAGGCCCGGGTTCGATCCCCGGACTGGGAATTAATTGTTTTTTCGATTAACGCTGCTCATTTTTTGCATAATCTACTATGGGTTGCAGGACTTGTAAGATGCGATTCAATGGAAGAATATAATCTCACACCCCGTGAGATTATCCCTCGTGGGTTCTAATTATCAAAAAAAAAAAAAAAGTAAGCCGGTTATTCTCACACCCAGGTAAGAATAATTCGAATATTTTTTTTCACGGGGAGGTGAGCGCCATATTCTCACGGAGATAGTCTGTAGGGCCTCGTTCAAAAAAAAAAAAAAGCACTCGTTTATTGTTCAAGGTCTGTTTCAGCAGGATAGAATTCTTTGGATGGTCGCGACATCTCGCTGCTGCTCTTGATACGTTTGGCTCCTGGACGCCCCTTCGGCTTCACTACAAGTGGGTCTTTGGTGACACCAAGACTTGCTTCGTTGTCAGACGCGTCCTGTAGCTCCATGAGCCCCTGTTTCTGTTTCAGTGAGATTGAGAGGCTGTTGCTTCGAATATGGGAGTTACTCTGTTGCCTCTTGCCACGGCAGGCAGTGAGGCTGCTAGTCAATCAGAGATATTATTCAGAAGCCGGTTGCTACAAACGACCTTTTGTGCAGCGCCATACGCGTCGCTCTTGTCCTGTGCATCGAAAATAATCCAACGGTTACAACCCAATTGAATGAATCTCCTTAGTTCCTAGTTTTGGAGCGTTAAATATGTGAGTTAAGTCCAGATGCACTTCTCAGACCATCATGGAAGAAGGTTGAAAAAGCAAACGCGTGACGATACCTCCAAATGTTCCTCAATTACAAAGGCGCTTTGGACAATGCACAAGGCGAGCATCAAGGGCTTACTGAGAGCAATTGTTTATGAGTATCTAGTCTATGAGTAAAACGTATCTCAGGATATTCTCCGGATACCCGGTCTGAATAGACCATAGACTATAGCCTTGTATAACGGACTCTGGTGAATATGTGGTATTGCTGATGCTGCTGATGCTTATGGCCATTGATTACCCATCGTGATTTAGCAATCTCTCTCTCTTCTTTTCTTTCTACATAAGGCAGACCCTAATCATCCTGACTTAAAGTCTAGCATTGCATGCAAACAGCCTTGCACATTTCGAAAAAGAAAAGAGGACGAGCTCCAAAAGGACGAACTGCAGATGGGCGTAAAGCAATTGGACGAAGAGAGAGAATGACACAACATGGCCGTTGCTCGAGATTCCTTGGTCATGGGGGATATGGTCAAGAAGAGAACCTGTAGATTATGAGGCGAGTTATATATTCTATGCAAGGTGGAGGACATGGTGCAATGTGCTCTATCTCGCAATTTTGTCTCTGTGCACACTCTAACACTCTACAACCAACATCACTACAAAGTACCTTCCTCGCCAGCATTCCACTACACGCTACGCTAACTACAGTGATCATGGTACAGAGAAACGAATGTACATTCTACAACTGTGTCCAGGGACTGCTGGATAAGAAAGCGGCAATCCAAACACAGGAGCGTCGCATTGATCAGGGTCTCCCGGTCAGGGACGAGGACAGACCTGTGCCATTGACCAAGTCAAAAAAAACCACTTGATTCGGTTGCACTCAACGGTGCCAGTTCAAGTGAAAAACGTCCTTTTAAATGTGTTCGTTCAACTTGAAAGGCGCGAGGATAGAAGCATGGCTTTCATCTGCGTCTGCAGAAAGCCATTCCTGGTAGGGGATAGCCTGAGCAAGCATTACAAGCGGGTCTGCGCCCATTCCACCATCCTGATCAACGTTTCAGGGCTTCAACTTACTGACAGCGCTCAAGTTCTCCCTGATGATTTGAAGGTCGTCAATGCCTCAGGTACATCTGATGACGAGGTTGATGAGGAGAACGACAAAGGCGATGAGGCGTTTAGCGGCAGCAATGCACTCATATTCAACACTAACGACATTTCAATGACATTTGATTCAGGAAGAGTGGTTGGTGCAGCTATCCGAGAGTTCATGCGGAGCTTGGGCATTGTAAATATTCAACAGCAACATGCACAGCGCACGCAAATCATGGCGTTTCAAGAGCAACAGCGCACGCTGATCACGGCCATGGAGCAACGGATCCTGAGCTCTATTGCCCAGATTGCAGCAGGTCAAGGGCAGGGGCAAGCTGCGCAAGCTGCTTCTGCTTCTGCTTCTGCTTCTGCATCTGCTTCTGACACCGGACCTTCCAATCCGGTTTCTACAAGTAGAAAAAGAACGCGCTCTGACGTCCCTCATTTTGGAACATTTAGGCCCCCTAGTTGTATGTCTCCAACTGAAAATAAATAAAATAAAAATTGCGGTTTGGTGGAGCGAGTGTAGATCGATATAAAAATTGGGCAGATGTAGAAATGGGAAAGCGCATGGTCTCGCCTTGCTTATCATTTTCCACGATAGTGAAAGCTAGGTAACTCCCTATGCGTCGGCATGCTTGCAAACGATTGGAGTATCTGGGGTGTCGAAGGATCTAGGGTGAAAAGGGTATTTTATTGGGCGGACGCTGCTATCTAGTTCTCAACAGTGCGTTGGATATATTGTAGAAACTGGGCGAAGCACTGACGACATCATAGCATACTAAATCTAGCGTTAAACCTTTGCAAAGATCCACGATAGTTATTTTGAGTCGTAGAATACTACTCCAATATGATCACAAACGACTGTCTGTTTTCTCTTTTCCATGGCACCTCGTCATTCAGCTTCGGAATGGAATCTGGCTCAATCCTGCCTCTTATTGGACTGGACAAAGGGGTAGATTCTCCAGCGACGAGGAGACTGATATGTGAATCTACATATAGACCTAGTATGACATCCCGTTATCACCGCACTACTGGTAGTCAGCAATTTAATGCATCGCTCAGGTGTGTCAAGAATGTAACACACCTGGTATCAGAGAACGGAGCTGAACTACAGCTTATATCAAGGAAGCGAATTGGGGTGATGTGTGATAGGTGCAAGAGCAACCTATTAACAATTACGTATTGAGTACGGTGGCGCGTGGTCGGGGCAGAAGGAAAAAAGTGCGGGCTGGTATAGAGAGAGAGATGTACAAAAGTGTGCACTGGTAGAGAGAGAGAGAGATGTACTAAAGTTTGCACTCTTGACATACCTGGGCGACGCAGTGCGGCGATAACGGGGTGTCAGGTGCTTAAGCACTTAGAAACCCAGGTATTCCAAAGCACAAAGTGAAATGTTCTTCTCACACCCTCCGTCAGAGCTCTAGTCTTACACCCTGTTATTTTATAGCGAAACAAAGATAATCTCACGGGCATATAAAAGAGGCTCTATGATTAATAATCTCACGGGGGGTGTAAGAATAAAATCTTACGGAGGGGGGGGGGGGGGGGGTGAGATTATATTCTTCCTGTTGGTTGTCAGTGATATCTTGCATGGAGTTCCGTGTGGGTTGTAGAATAGAAACAGCAACTCAGCCTGTCAATTAGATTCTCCTCTACTACTCAATCGATGCTCACTTTTATTTTTCTTTTTCTTGGGGGTATATTGACGAAACACGTCGTTACTCAAGCAGGCGTCGGCTTGTCCATCTGCTCCTCCTTCTCCTTTTCCATTTCCTTGCCCTCCGCGTCGTTGGCGCCAGAAGTCTGCAGCATGGGTCCCAACAACGATCCCATCCTCAACCCCTGCCCAAATTCCCCATACTGCTCCAATACAAGTGGTGTCATTGGCACATTGCTGTTAATCCCCTTACTACTGTCGTCTCCTCCTCCCGTTACTGTTACTGTTGCCGTCGTCGAAGGTACTATCGCCAATGGCGAACTCTGCAACGATTTCTGCTTCCCTCCTCCTGGAACATACAATGATCCCTCATTCCCGCTTCCGCCTCCAAATACGACACTGACCGCACTGCCCCGTCGACTCGCAGCACCCTTCGAAACCAAGTCATCCTCCACAAGACCATGGTGATGGCGTCCACTCGTAGCAACAGCAGTGGTGCTAAGACTACTATTGCTAGACTTCTTCGTCGGCGTCAGCGCCCCAGATCCTCCACTGCTGCCACCATTGCCGCTGCCACTCGCTCCAGGACTCGTCCGCATCAGCATCATTGAAAGCATCCCAGGGCCCATTGACTGGAGCGTCAAGCTCGTTGTACTCCCGTTGCGCGATCCAGACCGGGATTCGGATCTGGATCCAGTCAGTTTAGTAAATGCGCCGTTCCCAAATCCAAAGATCGTGTGACCAGAGCTGGTAGTCGATACTGGTAATGGTGCCACTTGTGCTGATGACTCCGTACCTGGACCTCCTGCTGTCATCATCGCCGTCACTTGTGCGGAGTATTGGGATGCTGTCGCCGACATTGTGGGCAGAGGCGGAGGTGTCGAAGCCGCGGGCGCTGTTGGACACGTTCCATGATTACTGCCGCTCGCTGCCGCAGAGCTCGCACGCGATCGAGATCGAGACCGAGAACGAGTAAGCGATCCTAGTCCAAACAAATACCCAGAGCTGCCCTCTCGACGGGGCTCTCTCGATCGCTCCTTCTTGCCGCTCTCCACATTAGACAACGCGTTGCTGGACGGAGCAGTCCCATTCACTGCACTCATATTTGCACTGGCGCCACCAGCTTCGGAGTTACTGGTCTGCTTTGCATGGCCCCCACCTCCAACTCCCAACGACTGAATCATGGACTTAATCGTTCCTGGCGTAGAAGTGCCAGAAGTAGATTCAGAAACATTATTCCCCGAAAAGTTGTTCTGCCCCTGCACGCTGCCTGTAGAAACACTCTCCAATCCAGCTGCCAAAGCACTTGCAAGCATCTTACCCTGATTCATCATCGCTTCCATATTAACATCATTCAAGAGCGTCACATTCTTGTACGAAAAACTCTCAAACTCAGAATCGATGCTCAGCGAACGCTGCATAGCTGTACCCCCGGTGTCATAATCATGGTGATAATCCGGGATATCATGATGGATATCATGATCAGACTCCGGTTCGACCTCTCGGGCTCGCGATGCTTTGCCAGAGTTGGGATGAGATCGGTTGAGCTCGTTCTGTTCCTGATTATGATGGCTCAGATCATGGAATCTTTGTTCTTGGCCAGAGGTCGCCAATGGCTCGACAGACTGCTCAAACTGCTGCTGTTGCTGCGGCTGTTGCATATCTTGATTGACCTCGGAGTTCTTGAGCGCCAGAGATGACGGATGCATTGGCAAAAGAGGTGGCAATGGCGGCAATTGCTGCTGCAGATGCGACTGTGCTGACCAAGTGAACCCACTGGCTTTGAGACCCTGGCTGGTCGGCTGCTGGTGTGGTCTGCATTCGCTAGCCCTTCGGCTTGGGGCTGCAGATTGCAGCTGTGATAATACTGCTCCAACCTCACCTCCGTCTCCGATGCTAGAATCAGCATCATCAGGTGGCGAGGGCAAAGGTTTATCTATTGGCCACAAGTCCCGTAGATCAGTTACTCCATTTGCTTGTCGATACAAATCGCCATGTAGTGCCAACTGATCCAGGCCCTTTTCTTGTCCATACGCGCTTGCCAGCGCCGATCGACTTTCTTGACTCGTAAGCGGATTTTCATAGACGTGTGGTGCAAAGTAAGCACATCCATCTCCATCTCCTACGCTATCATTTTCAGTTCTTATAGGAGGCGCAGGTGTTGAAGCCAAGGACCGGTGCTGTGTCAGAAGCCCATTCTCGATCTGCTTTGCAAGCGGAGACCCAAGCGGCTGCTCAATTAAGAACGGTGGCATCCCTGCTCCGGGTTGAGAGTTCACTGGCGAGGCGGGTTTCATGCGATGGATCGAAGAGGATGGAGACAATGATGAAAGCGGTGAAACGCCGAATCCAGGTGAGAATGAGATCCGGTTCGACACAGATTTGGATCGGCCATGGTTCATCAATCTGGGCCGGACAGTTTGTATCGAACTCTGGTCGGCTGCGGTGGGCGTAGTCGCTGCAGAATCCAGTGACATGGTCGACGCTGAAGGCGTCACTGTCACAGGGGTCGCTGCAGGCGATTCAGAGAAGACTGTTGTCGATTTCATTACGACCTTCGAACCAGCTTTCAAATCGACATCTATGATCTGGGATATGGACATTGTCGTGCTTCCTCCACAGACTTGGCCTGAAGAGATCTCTGCAATGTTGCCATTCGATAACCGCCTGATATCAGGTCTGGCGTTTCGCGCTATAAATGAATAGATGTCGAGGCCAAGTTAGATATCATAGTATTCTCGTAGCGCGATCAAGGCCGAGTCTGGATGTTCCTCCTACCATCAAAGTAGCTAGTGTCCATGTCGTCGTTTGGTGCGGGAATAAATGGCGCCTCCTGGTTTCTGATGTTCTCCCAGTCAACACCCCGGAAGAACGGATGCGCCTTTAGTTCAGCAGGCGATGGCCGTTGCGAGGGATCTCTGCTCAGCAGCTTGTTGATCAGGTCGTGAGCCTCCCACGATAGCCCATACTCTGGCCACTGTATATCTAGATGTAGATGCGATACATTACAACAGAAACAGTTAGCTAAACTACTCTCATCGTAATCACATATTTTCCCACAGGGGGTGCTCTTGGTGCAGTACCATGGTTGAGGATATTCTTAAATATTGCCTCGGGTGCTTCATCCATGAACGGTGGATATCCCGTCAAAAATTCAAATAGGCAGATTCCAAGTGACCACCAGTCCACAGCGGGACCATGTCCAATACCCAATAAAAGTTCCGGGGCAAGATAATCGGGTGTCCCAAGAAGAGCTTTGCTGCTCCCGCGATGTCTCCTTGCAGCCCTCCCAGGAATGGCACTCGTGGGGTGAGCGGACGACAGAGGTGATACAGGGGACCCAGCGCCCTTGTTCGGTCCAATTCCTTGGCTCCTTCCATGAGTGCTTTCGACTGTAGACGACTTTTTCGCGGCTGATCCCTTTGCTGAAGAGTTGGTCGTAGTCCTGGATTTGTGTCTACGGGTTAGGGATGGCGCCTTGTACTCGTGCAAGCTGAACATATCATCCTGATCGGGGACAGTAATGCGACTCAAACCAAAGTCGGTCAGCTTAATATGACCTTCCGCATTGACCAGCATATTGTCCGGTTTGAGGTCGCGGTGCGTGATGCCGTTCGAATGCAGATATTCAAGAGCAAGGACACACTCTGCGATGTACATTTTGGCCATATCCTCCTCGAAAGACTCAAAGACAGCAAGCAGCGAACTGAGGTCTCCACCGATCACGTATTCCATCACAAGGTAGAGGTAATCCTTGCTTGCAAAGGCATAGAACAGCTGTACAACAAATGGCGTTCGCGTCAGGGCAAGGACGCGTCTCTCCGCCAGGACATGGCTGACCATGTTCTTACGCACCATATCCGCTTTCTTCAAAATCTTGATGGCGTAGAGATCTTTGGTTGTTTTCTTCCTAGCCAGATACACCTTGCTATGAATGTCAGTAACATTAAAAAAAAAAAAAAAAAAAAAAAAGTCGTGTTAAAGCTACTGTTACAGTCTCATCAATTCTGATATCATGCTCATAGAAAAAAAAAAAAAAAAAAAAAAACTAACCCAAAGGCTCCACGGCTGATAGGCTTTATGATCTCAAAATCTTGAATACTCGGCACCCGGCTCTTGTAAGGAGGCGTCGAACTGTTGAAAGGTGGGGATAGAACCCCAGCTGGTCCATTACCAAACAAGCCACCGCGACTGGACTCACCATCTCCAGAGTTGCTCCTCGATTGACCTGCCAGATTATTGTAGCTATTGATGCGTTGACGAGACACTCGAAGAAAAGCTGCAAAAATTGTGCTAAAGTTCTTGCTGGGCTTCTCCGAAGGCGTAACTGGGAATGTTGGGGGTGTCCGCATAGATGTACTTGGAGTTGATACAGAACGACCCTTTCGAGACAGAGAGGACTGGATTGGAATGCCTCCAGCATTTCCTCCGCTGGGTCCGAATGATGCGGCCTCTGATTCTACATGCACAAAATATAATGGTTAGGGACGCGGTTAAAGTGTTACGAATATTTTGAATAAACGATAGTATGCAAACATGGTTTCTCAACCAATATCAATATCATTACCATGGGCAGAGAGACTTGATCCTGTGCTTTCCCGCCGCGTGTGGTTGGAAGATGAGCCTTGATCTGCCCGGGAGCTCAGGCCTGTTCGTTTTCCAGAGATGCCCATCGTCGTTTGAGAGATTGGCAGTGACAAGGGCGGCTTTGTAGAGCGACTTAGGCCATCCTTTGGCTTTGCCTTGGACTTCTTTCTACTTCCCCAAAAGGACGTCGAAACTGATTGCACCTCGCTTTGGGAGCTAATAGCGCTCGCGCTTTGGGACCGACTAATAAATCCGTTCGCATCCACCCCAGCATCACGAGCGGTAAGTAGAGCCAGCTGGTCCTGGATGGTCTGCATCGTCAACAATTTCTCGCGGATGACATGTGCAATCTTTTTGGAGATGCTGAAGAGCTCGCCATCATATGCAGAGTTGCGCGACTCCTGTAGAAGACCATTGATCTTGTGGTGGTATTTCTCTAGCTTGCGGAGCGCATGACGAGGGTTGGACTCGAGTACGAGGCAAGCCTTCTCGGACAAGGTCTGGATCTTCTCAGAGTCCTTTAGGCTGTGATAATCCATGTATGGTCGGTTCATGGCTGCAATCACTTCCCGACGTTGCCAGACACACACGCTGAGTTTGCCGAGCGCGTGGTTACAGCTCTCCAGCTTTTGGCTGCACTCGTGCTGTAGCTTGCACGTCTCACTGTGTCTGTCCAACAATGACAGCAAAATCTCCTCATCGCAGATCCTGCAAACCGTCAGACTCATGTCGTTGTCAGTCATATTCGTAGCCAAGGTCTGTTGAGAGGTCTCTGCTCTCATTATCTGTTGCGGAGAGGACGAGTCCATAGTATGGGATCTTATCAACGAGGTTGGAGTTACGGACGAACGGCGGGGAAGTTTAAGAGGGCCAGGTTTGTTACTTGTTGCCAAAGGTGATGATAGCCCAGAAGACGAGGGAGAATTTGGCGAGAGCTGAGATAAAGACAAAGGCGACAGGGGAGACATTGACTTTTCATTTTGAACTTCAAGCTGCTGCTGGTGCTGCTGCTGGTTGAACATGGACTTGATGGACTTGAATAAACTGAGAGATTTCTTTCGCTCCGTAACCTTTTTTGGCTTGCTGGGAGCTCCTGTGATACCTGAACTGTCACTCTCACTAGCAGCGTCTTTGCTCTCTACCCTATGCAGACTTGCGTCAAATGACAGAAAAGACGCTGAGCTCGGAGCTGGGGCTGCAATCGTAAACGAACGCTGCAGAGAGGACGGTGCAAGTATAGCGTCGGATGCTGGCTTTGGCCCTGGTGCTGAAGTCGCCTCTGAAGCAGTGATCGATGAACCACTAGTCGGAGGGGATGCAATGATGGGCTTGATGTCTGATGTTGCTGTCCTGGACAAAGGCGGCGCCGAGGACCTCTTGCTAGACATCACAGGCAAGTTCAGCACAGATCTGGTCGACTGCAGCTGGATTTCGCCTGTGGAAAATGAGTTCGCATGCTGAGCGACAACGCACTGCGAAGGAGCAAATCCCTCGCTCTTAACAGAGAGGCGCTGCTCCAACGAAGACCTGGACGTTGCTGATGTCTTTGGTGACCGACGTACAACATTGACTCCCTGTGGCTCAGTTGTAATTGATGTCTGAGTCTTGACCTCGGTATGTGAACCTTCCTTGGGCTGCTCCGTGGGTGTTGTGGCTGCGTTGGGCGTTTCGTCGTCAGTCAGCTGCACAGGCATGGCAGGCGAAGGCAGAGGAGACCAGTCTGCATACGGTAAAGGCGAGTTTTGTTCCAGCAGTAAGTTGCCTGAAGGTAGTTCCGCCTGCGATCGCTGATAATCCTCGCTTAAATGTTGCTCGTGCTAGAAACGAATCAAATTAAAAGAGTAATCTGGCGTTAGGACGATGCTCATTTTAAAGAACAGGATTTTTTTTATAGGTTCCATATAGGCGACTGACCAAACGCTCTGCCAAGCGACAGACAGGAGCAAACACATATACTAGCTTCGTCAAAAGATCCTCGGCTTCTGCATTCCCAACAGCCATTCGGCGCTGACGATCCATGAGTGTTTGGAGCGACTTCATGATGTCCACTGCCTTGAGAGGGTGTGCAATGATGGCTGCGACAGGTGTGTGTAGGATCTGCTGGGATATACACTCGATTGAGATCAACAGGGTCGTGTGGGAGCTGGCAAGAATCGTGGGTGGCCAACTGTTGGATGCAATGATTCGCCGGGAAAGAATGGAGCGCTTCCGAGATACATCCCTTAGACTGGATTCTTCCACTTCCGTCATGACACCAGTGCCTAACACAGGCATGTCAATCGGTGCAACCTTGCTGTCCTGTGAATTGACCCTGACGGAATCGCCTTGCCCGCTGGCGCTCCTCTCACCCTCAAACGCCTCTCCAGAACTGACAATAGGACGAGGAGTCGCGTTCCTTACTTGGCCTTGGTCAGAGCCACTGACACTATTGTGGCGAGAGGAATTTATCGTTGCCGTCTCCTGATGAATGGCTGGTACCCTGTCCAGGGGTCCGATATTGGCCTCATACCAGTTGATGCTGTCTGTACGTTGCTGAAAGGAAGATCCTCGAAGATCCTCACCATTCCATTGGTTAGGCGAATCCAGGCTGGATCCGTTGTCTGCGCATTTGGGACCATAAGACTCCGGAATCTCTTGCTGGAAAGAGATGCATGCAATGTCTCTGTCGCGCTTACACTCGTACCAGCCATCCAGGACGATACGAATTTCGGCATCACTTTTCGATTTCGCCTGCACCATCTCCTGAATCAAAGCGTTCGCTGCGTTAAGCTCATTGGTGTCATCCATAAATCCGATCTGAGAGACCAGGTTCTGTGGGGCGTTGGCTGATAGGTCGGGAAAGAATGCAGGCAAAGAGTTTGATGCCGCAATAGATATGCCACCAAATGCGCTCAGTGAGGGAGACGACAGCAGCTTGTCAAGCTTTCCTGATCCATGTCCAGTGTTCAATGCAGTCGTAGGATCCGAATCGTATTCAAGGCGGAGCGGTGTACGTGGAGCTAGCTGGAACCCTCTGATTGGGGCCCGCTTCTGTTTCCCATCATCGTCCGCATCAGAATCTGAAAATACTCTGTCGACCGACTTTTTCCTGTTCGCTGGTTTTCCTCCCCAGCAATCAGAGTCGCTATCGGTCGAGTAATAGTTCTCTTGATCTGAAGCCAGCACGCGAACCAAGTGCGATTTTGGTGATCCTTGGGGGGAGTCCTTGAACATCTGTCCGCTCAACACGTAAACAGAGTGATGCCGCTGATAAGACGAGGGAGAGGATGCTAGTGATGATGTCTTTCTGGCGGTCGGTATTTCCGTAGGCTGCGACGAGCTGGTGGCTGAGTAAGGAGATGGGATGTTGAGAGTCACGGGAGAGGTTGGTGGCGAAGAGTCCTGCTCCTCCTGAGACGACGACTTGTGGAAGTCAATAGATCTGTTGAAATCCCTCTGCCGTTCTATTCCCTGTGCTCTGGTCCGTGATGCTCCGTGAATGTGAATAGGAAGATACTGGTGATAGTGGTGCGAATTGCCATAAGATGACCTGGTGGGTGCTGACAAGGCAACGCCATTTGATTCAGACTGTGGCGATTGCGGCTGAATAATAGGAATGAATCGATCGAATGCCTCCTCGCGGACTGGTGTGGACGAATACTGTTGCGCTGCAGCGTTACTTGTATCCATATCTGCGCCCGTACCAGCGCCTGAGGCAGTGCTGTCGACGGACGACCTGGGCCTATCGCTCAGGGACCTTCGTATAAAATTTGAGGTAATAGTGCGTTGATGTTCTTCTGGATAATCATCCTCATCGCCTGATCCTTCACCGCTTGCCGGATCGATGTCATAATTCCTTTCGTGTGGAGCCACATAGCCTGAGTGTGCGTCCACACTGAGGTTCTCCGTAGACGACTTTCCGTCCCCGTTCTCCGACTGAGTCATACCCGGGTTGAAAACGTTCGACAGAGGTGACTGTAGCTTTTCCTGGTTGGATAGGGACCGCCGAAGCCGCGCTTTCCAGCTGATGCTCGAGTGCGGTGATGATATGGACGACGCGGATGACATGAGCGGCGATCCTGAGTTCGGAGAGGGCGACCCAGAGTCACTAGATGCACTAGGACTATACTGATATTGGTCCGGACTGGTTGAGTTCTGCTTTATGTTGACGGGCGATAAGCGAAGCTTAGTAGCAGTAGCATTTCCGATCGATCCCCTCTTAGCATGTAATGAGGCACGAGGACTGGGCGCCGATTGATCCAGACTATCGTCAAATCCATAAGTTGAGTTGGAGAGTATCGATCCATTGTTGTTACTCGATATGAATAGATGCCATGAGCTGTCGCGTGATAAAGGCTTGCTGTGGTCCTGTATACTGGCAGAGACTCGACTAGGCGAATGAACCAGCGGCAGTGATCCTACCTCAGTTACTTTAGCTGTAAGCGAGCCGCTATGCGTCAGATTAGGCGATGTGGTGAATGAAGCCGGGGACGGAATGTTGGAGCCAGATAACGTTGTTGTTGTTGTTGCCGACAATAAAGTGTTACTCTGTGACCCATTGTTACTTCCGCCTCCGCTCATGTGGCTCCCTGCTTTGAGCTGGGTGTTGAGCAAGGACCGGTACGCTGAAATGCTCAGTTCTGCGCGATATTGTTCAATATCCTCGGGGTTCGACATGACCGAAGGCCATGCATTTTTCTCCGAAGAGATCGCCGTACTGGGCTGGGTAGACGATGGTGAAAGCTCCAATGGCGCCTTTCGGGCTGTTTGTCCAACGCTGACAGTTCCTAGCGACGAACTTTTAATTCGAAGTGCACTATTTACGCCAGTTATCCGTGGTGGCGACACAGAGAACACTACTGCCGCTATTCCTGCAGAAGCATTCGTTGTCGCTAGCTTGGGTCCGATTTCTAGGCCCAAGTTGATCATCGTCCGAGAAAAGGAGGGTACGGATGTAACGAGGCCGTGTTAGTAATGTTATATAAAGAAGCTACCCCCCTCCCCTTTTTTTGCTAAAGGAGTCCACAGCACTTTTGTGGATACATCGGAGGGTTATTTTATCAGCGCCCTTTTGTTTCCCAAACTTCTTACCAGCTTGAACCTCGCTGCCATCGTTACCCCTTCTAACTTCCCGTGGTAGTGGGCCAGTCGCTGATCGTACCCTCCATATTTTGGGGTGAGTGTCCTGGCTTACTTCCTGCGAAGAAGAACATGCGGAGGCGGTATCCTCACGCTTCGACTCGATCACAGGTTCTAATATTGCAATACGCTTTGCGGCCTGCGGCAATGCCTTTGATGACAGCAGTTCGGGACACGAGCCCGCCGGATCTGAACACTCCTTTCCATGGGTCGGAGCATCCTGGTTGTTTATGGTGGACTCATCCTGTATCCAGTGTGGAGCTGACAATGGTGTCATCCCTGGTTCAGATTCACACCCCCTTATTGCTGATGAGGCATTAGGGCATGGCGCCTGGAGTGATTTGGAAGACAGAAGTGGAGACGCTGTAGCAGTTTTGGGAACAACTACTGCAGCAGGGTTGGTGTCTGTGAAGGTGACGGCGACAGCGGTGCTATCAGCACCCTCTCGGAGACTTGCGCTTGGGCCATGACGAGGGCCAGTTGGGGTCGGTGCGCTCGTGACTGGTAGGGACAAGGTGCGCTTGTGATTGGCGGTCATTGAGGGTCCGGGCGCTGGAGAGGGGAACGGTGCAACGGTTGGATTACTTCTGATCTCAGGGACAAGACCTGAACTTGTTGCAATTAGGCTAGCAGATACCGAAGCTGGCGCAGGTTGTGTACCGCCTTTGCTTTTGAAAGAAATGGATGGGACTGAGGAGATGGAGTGCTGTATATGTGTTATGACACTATTGTTTGCGCCCTCCTTTTTGGCATTATCGCTGCTCCCGTTGTACATCTCTTGCTGAGTCGGTAGGACGGAATGCTGTGGTAGATGTTGCGGCGCTTGCAATTGGTGAAAGCGGTTTGGAAAGAGGAAGAAGTGTTTACTGCTGGCACTACTGCTGCTGGTATGAGAGTTTTGTGGAGCCAGAGGGTTTGGACTGTCTGAGTAGTGGTGCTGGTGGTGGTTCTGCTGGCCACTTTTGCTGCTATTCTTGGAATCACTATTGCCCCTGGCGCGATTGGTCAGGGTAGGAGAGGAGGCGGATGAGGAGAAGGAGAAGGAGCCGCTGTGTCTTTTCCTGTCCTTTTCAGAATGTTGTAACGGCGGCTTTGAGCTCGTGACAGAAGCCTTTGGCGAGCTCGAGGAAGGCGATGTCGAGTGATGCGGAAACGTAGCGTTCTTTGGCGTAGTAACGGGCGTGGTGTTTGCAGACGAGGAAGGCCATACGAGGCCTACAAGGCTATTCCTTCGATCGCGCCATGTCAATGATATGGGGCGTAGGCGTTCAGTTGGGGCGTCGGACTCGTTTGGTGGTGCCGGGGTGGATGTGGACCGGCGCATAGCTGGGGATTATTAAGGAGAGGCGCGATTTTTTTTTTTTTTTTTTTTGGTTAGAAAACAGGTATTCTCATCAGCAGTAGAAGAGCTAGAGTCAAGTTGAAGTGAGGTTAGAAGGGATGGCAAAGGCTTTAGAGGGGACAAAAGGGGACCGAACCATCTGAATCTAAGCATCAAGTCAGCACAGCGAATGGCGTGCAATGGGATCTCATGGAGGAAGGGATGTGTCCAGAGGAATCGCTTTAGGAAGCACGCGAGGCGAGGTGAAAATGTGCGGCAAAGGCAAGTAAAGCAAGGAGTGTGAAAAGAGAGCAAAGCAAACAGCAACGACAATCACGGACAGATCGCCACTGCCTGCTCGAGCTATGCTCAATATAGAACCGATAGCGAACTGGGATGGGCAACTAGCCCGTTTTTTCTTAGATTCATTGGCAGAGGAAGGAGTTAAAGTGGGAGTGAGAGTTCGACAGAGTCAAGGGAGAGAGGGACCAAAAGGGAGGACGGGACAATCATGCAGGACAGAAATGTGCTCTCTCGGTGGTGTCCAATGCTTTAAAGCAATTGGGAATTGGCCAACTGATGTGTATCTTTGTGAGGGTAAGAGTGTGTGGGAGTGAAGTGTATGTGTGTGTGGGGAGGGAAATGTGTGAATTTTTATGTTCATGCCCTGTTGCCTGTTGTTCAGGGAGATCAATTAACATTACTTTGATTTGTGCTGCCTGTTGCAGGTGTTGCGGGTGTTGCTGCCGGTAGTAGTAGTCGCTGTTCAGTTCAGGTAATACGGGATGGAGCCTTATCTTTGATTCTTTTTGAAGGCAGAAAAAGTGGCGGATGGAAGGATCGGCGGAGAATAGTAACGATGGTTGATCGGACCTGAGGTTGTATGTGAAAAAAGTAGTAGTCAGACTAGCGAGAACATTGACGAAGAAGGAGAAGATAGAAGAGGAGGGTGATGTTGGTGTCGGTGAGCGAATGAGGCGAGAAGGGGGGAAGGAGTGAAGGAAAACAAGAAGGAAGGAGCGACAGTAACGGGTGTGTGGGGGAGGGAGGGAGAAAGAGAGCTGGGAGGAAGGACTGAGTGACGGACAGAAAGGTGGAAGAGCTGTGTGTACCCGTTTGTATGGATGTGGACAAATAAATGAATAGTGTGTGTGCAAGTAGTACTGAAAGTAAAAAAATGCTGAGCAAGAGCAGAACGCTAAAAAGAGAACGAATGAAAGATGGAAGTCAAGAACAAAAAAAACTTGGCGACGAAGAACAAGAACAAAAACCAAAAAGGATGAAAATAGAATAACAAACTACAAAGAGGTTAGAAATGGTCGTTTCGCTGCAGACGCTTTGTGCAAGCGCACCTTTTTTTTTCTTTTTGTGTAAGGGGTTAAATGAATGGAAAAAATGATGCAGCAGCAGGAGATGGCATACTTATCAAAGGGAGCCGTCTGGCTTCCTTCCTCAGCCATGCATCTCACCTGTAACACTTCTTCATGAAAAAAAAAAAAAAAAAAAAAAAAAAAAAAACTCAACAGCTTCAGTAGCTGCGCTTGATAAGAGATCGCTATCGACTCAACTGAACGTCAGCGCGGGAAGTGTGTTTCGTCCTGGTATGCTGCGAATGGCGAAAAATCCCACTCCTCCGCATCTCGTCAAAGATTTTTTTCTGGTAACTATGGCATGCGATATGCATACACAGTAGCCCATCCCGGTAATAATACATAGATACACGCAGATGGCCATGCAAGACATTCAGTACGCGCCACTCTGAATAAGCAAGGCAGAACGTGAGGCGCTCGAGACTGCAGCTGACAACAATAACAACAACAACAGCAAAAGAAGTACCAAGGCAGTGGGTAGATGGCCCTGTTAACCCGTAACAAATGAAAAAGAATGATGATGCGTGGATCCTTGCGCACAGGCAGACGAAAAAAAAAAAAAAGAGAGAAAGAGAGACGAGAACGAGAGCAATATTGAATAAAACCGTACGTTTGCCCCCCGTTGTCTCATGAAAAGTGAAAACAGCAATATAGCCCCCGAGGCATGCCTTGACTGTGTGCACAATGGTCTGAATGTATGCATCTATCGTCCCCTAGGTATACAGCGCATTGCGCAACTGGGTTTAATATGGAATGAAATGGAGGGTCGAGAGACGATACCACAGCATTATGCAGCGAACAATCTAATAGTGCCTAATCTGATAACTGTCGTTTTTGAACAAAGGCAGGAACATCGTCGTCGATATACCAGATGCAACCAAAGAAAAAAGGAAAGGGGCGCAAGTTACACTTTATTTTCCAATATTCCCACCAGAACTCGTTTCGTGTTGCCATATCCTGGACTTAATTTTCTGATACTGGACACATTCGGCATCGAACCAATTAGGGAGAAGCAGGTTAATGAGAGGGTGCAATGACGCGTGAAATGGCGAACTCGAACGAACTCTTTCGAGACATGCCATTACGAATGTGAGACTACACCGGCATAAAAAAATGATAGAGATCGAACAAGACAGGGGGGTGTTGCAGCGGGAGTTTGGGAAAGGGCAAGTCTGTGTTAGTGAGAAGGAGGGGCAAGACGAACCAGAGAGAGAAGGGGGGAGGAGGAAATGGATGGGCAGATGGAGGGAGGACCCTTTGATGCAGTGAACGCTGCCTTAACATAGCCTAGAGGGAGTGGCCCTCTTTGCTTTTGCATGGATACAGGAACGTTGATATTTCTTGGTGGCAGAAAAAGCCATCAGATTGCCTCCTAGTGTCATAGCGAGAACTCACTAATGTTGATCCAGGGATACAAACGAGCGTGTGCTGCAGAAATCGCCGCTTGCTGTGTAGATCTCTTCGGCATCCGTGGAGTTGCTTCTATTTTGTCCAGACTGAAAGATACTGCGAGCAGCGAACCCAAGAGTTGGTACCGCATTAAAAATGAGGACTTGATACACGCACAGGATTGTCGGCCGTTTTATCTTCCACGACAGTAAAGGTTGGTGCTCTCTGGCATAGTCTCTGTCTTGCATCAATGCGAGAGCGGCTCAGAGGGTCCTGCTCCCTTCGTAGTCTATTATTTATTTTCATGAAGGTTCGGCGAGAGGAAGAGCGAGTGTAGATTTCCATTGTGTTGTTCGCCTATTGGTCAACTGGACGCGTCTCTAATTTTTTTTCCTAGCGAGCGCGCATCTGTCCATCCTTCCTTGCTTTCCTGATATATGGTTAAACTGCTGCATTGTACAATGCAGACACCGCAAATACGCCAGCGCAAGCAAGTGGTCTATCTTTTCAGTTTAATAAGGTTATGCGATAGCAGGAGCTCTTTGTAATAACGGCCATCTTTTCGTCAAGACAGGCATATTGAAGGATGGCAATGACCTCTAAAGACAACCCGTGGCGTTCGTATGAAAAGCGACATTCATCTTCGCATCCTTTGACATACACAATGCCGAAGTCGCTGTTGCGACCCCATTTTGTATTCTCATCTCAGGTCTGACAAAGATAAACCACACTCCAGCAACTGGAAACTATGGTTGTAAAGTAAAACCGTTCGCATCTTTCCTTACGGTTGAAAACCACATTACTTGAGCGATCATTTAATGTCCTATCAGCAGCAGCTCAGGCTCGAATACATCCTTAAATGCAAGCAAGCGAATACTAAGTGGCCGTAGATCGGGGAATGGGCTTGTTTTTTTTTTTATAACAATTTTTCCTCTACTACAGTTCTCCTTCCCACCAAAGCACAGCCAATCCACAGCCGCCAAAAGGCAGGCTACATTCCCTGGGCCTACCCCTAGGACCTGCGCAACAACTGCTACACCTCATCATTGTGTTAAGCTGAAGACTACGTGTTACAAAAAGAGTATCTTCCCCATCCCCTCCATGATTGTCAACCGCCTCCTCCCTTGTAGGCAGTCCAATAGCGTCCGATCCGCAGCATCAGGATCCAGCGCGGGTCCAGGGCAGCCCCCGTTTGTATGATTGGCGAGCAACTCACCACAAGGATGGTGGTCAGTGTCGCAAATGTATTCGTTGCCCATACTCTAGCCTCCTCGAGGGCCTTATATGTTGCGCGTTTCATCTTGACTGTAATTACATATTCTCGCTCCCAAACAGTGGTCGCGATCAGCTCCGTAGCCTGTATCTCAATAAAGCTGTCAAACTTGTGGATGACCTGTCGCGCAAAGGCCAGACGCACAGGTCCCATCTTTTATTTTATTTCTATTAACAAGGATCTTCATAGGCATGGGATTTGTTCCGATAGACGCTTTTTTTTTTTTTTTTTTTTTTTTTTTTTTTTGATAACTAGGACCCATAGGGACGTGTGGGCTTTATTGGCGTGGTACTATGCTCTAGGGACCCCTATTGCTAGAGACGTAAAGAAAAGTGGTATCTAATAAACAGCTTTTGCTGCCAGGTCCCTTTCACAATCCTCGTCAGCATGAGTGGTGACTCGAAGAGCCCTGCTCCCTACTTGGCCTGTTGTGCACGAAGGTCGTCCTTTAGCCAGTATCCACTGTCATCAAAAACTTGCATCCACCTAGCCGCTCCATCAGAGTCAGCTCCAGCTGCTGGCAAAAGCTCTGTACTAGGCGCTTGTCCGCCTCTGTCCTGATCGCTTCCACGTCTGTTGCGGGTCGTTGTCTATGGGTTGGTCCCATGAAATCACTTCTGCTACGGTTGTGCCCTCCAGCACAAGTGCGTCCTGGCGCGTTTGCTCACAGAGGTGATTCCACGCTCTCTCTCCTAGTCCACGGCGACTTTGCAACGTCTATTCCAGATCTCAGTCCGTCCTAGCTCCTCGATGGCCCTGACAAAGCGTGCGACCATGTACCTTGCGACTGACTTTGACGTCTTGAACGCTTTTGCCCATTCCGTAGTAAAGTCCTTTGGCACCAGCCCATGGTACAAAGCTTGAACGGTCCAACTTGCTTCATTGCTGTGCCTGCTTTCGTCTGCCTCGTCGAGGTTTTCGTCCGCGTACCGGATGGTCGTCGCTCCTTTGATCTTGCTCTCAAGCATCCTCCAGATGGTCGCCTCTGCCAGTGCGGTGAACTGCGGTCCTTCCTCCGTGCTTGGCTGCTGTCCTCGGCCCTCCTCGCTCTTTTGCTTCGCCTGCCATTGCTTTCTCTCCTTTGCCCAAGCGCGTTGTCCATTCCCATTTACTTTTTCCACTGCCTTGTTCCAGCCTTCCAACTGTTCGCCCCTAGAGGTCGCGCATGTCCATATACGCTCAACGTCCTCGACCTCCAGCTCACACATCCTGCAAATGTCGGTGTCATACAGATCTGGCCGCCAGCTCCTCATGTATGACAGTGTCGGGAGCATGCCATGTATTTTTTCGTTCGATGTGCACGTTTTTGACAGTCTGCAGGGCTGGTGAAGAGACTCCTTGGTGTCTGCCCGTCGTGAACAATACTCAAAGTCGCCTTCCAATCCACCGCTTGCCAGCCTGGAATATACATTGCTATCCTATTCTGCTTGGTCCACACCGTGTTGTTCCGGATTACCGACTGACGCTTCAGCACTCGTCGCATGTCATCCTCCACAATGGTGTCATTGATCATTGCGTGGCACAAAAGATCGTTGTGCTCATCTTCCTTGAGACTCCATAGCTCCGATAAATGACCTTCCTTCGCTGCTTTGTCTGAAGCCTCATTGCCACTGTCACCAGCGTGTCCTTTGATCCAAGCGACTTTGACACTTCTGCCCTGCTGGACGAATGCATGGTGGACTGCCGCCCACCAAGTCGCGTACGATGATCTTACGCGTTGTCGTTCCGTACATCGGTCCCTTTCCTCCACTAATGCTTTGAACTGCGGTACTACTGTCGAGTTATCGATATAAACTATCGTCGGGGTGTTACGGGGGCTGACCAAGATTGCCGCGAAAAGTCCTGCCAGCTCTGCTTTTGTTGACGACGCGAGTCCTTCAACTCTGCCTGACGCCGCTGTTGGATACTGATTATTGCTGTCCTTTACCACTACACCGAATGCTATACTCACGTCCGCTTTCCCTGCGTGGTCCAGTGATCCGTCCGAGTACAGAACTACGCTCTTTCGGCCTTGGATTCGTGCCCTTTGCGCCATTATGAGATCCCTGGCCCGCTTTGGTACCTCAACGCCGAAGGTGTCGTTACCGTGCTGTTCTATATCACTTGGAAGTGCGCTGTACCGTGGTGTTGGGGTCGCATACATGCATTCGTGAGCGATACACCGAAGCCGCGTGTCTAGCTCGGCTCCGACGAGTGCTGCGCGGCCTCGCAGTTCCGTGCGACGTTCCTTTCAAATTGCTCTTGCTGTCTCCTTGACCCGCAGCTAGTGTCGCTGTTGACGTCTTTTGACGGCTGCCTGCTTCAGTTGCCTGCGGTATTTGTTGCGTCCCTGGACTAGTCGCTGGACCCGCTGTATGCTGGCCTCTTACTCTCGTCGTATCCTTTCTCTCTCGCTCTTCTGCGCTGCTTCCATCCTTTCCCGTTCTTGTTTTCTTTTTTTCTTTTCATTCCTTTTCTTCCTCATTTTGTCTTCTTTTTCTTTTCTTTGTTCTTTTTTTCTTTCTTTTTCTTTTTCTTTTTCTTTTTCTTTTTCTTTGGTCCTTCTGCTCCTTTGTCAGCTTGTTCCACTCCTTACGTTCGCGATCTTTCAATTCTTTCTGCATTTTGGATTTCTTGCAGCGTTCGTTTGCGTACTATTCTGCTTCCTTCGTCTTCTCCTTGAGTTGTAATGCCGCGTTGATGTCTTCCTCCTTTATCCGCCGTTGATCTGCGTCCAAGTGTAGATACTGCCTCATTTCCTCCTCTACAAACGTCGCTTTCCTTTTCTGCCTTGCTGCTTCCGATTCTGCTGGTCGCGGCCGTGGTAGGTATTGTTGGCTGATATCTATCTCTTGGCGTTTCTCCGACTCCGATCGTTCTACCTCTGATGACTCTAGCGTGTCCGATGTGTTTCCGTCTGACGATTGATCCGGCTGTACTTGCACCAGATCCCTCTCCAGCACTCCATACTGTTCCTCCACTTCAGCTACAGCCTCCCATTCGCCTTCCGTCTGTCCCTCCACGTCGCTCACGTAGTCCTCACTTTCTTCCATTTCGTCTGATGCCTCGTCTAGCTGCTGCAACTCTTCCTTGCTCTGTCTGTACAACTCTTCCTGGAAGTCTACAGTGTAGTTCGTTTGGTTCATGAGATCCTGGAGGTTGTTGGACTATGCTGGAGAGTGCTTTGGACCTTTCCTGCCGTTTCTTACGTCTTTCCACGATTTGAGTGACCCATCCGGCGTCAATAGCTGCTCTGCGTAGTAGATCATGTGCATCACCAACTCGACGCATGTCTCCTGTCGATCCCATCCCCAAAGACCTCTTTGATACTCTGAGCACCCCGTTCGCATCCAAAGTCCCTTGCCAGGTGAAGGTGGAGGGACAGATTTGTTTCGATAGTCGCACAGGTCCCATTTTCTTTTTATTAAAATAAATCCACATGAGTATTTTTTTTTTTTTTTTTTATTAACATAAATCCCCATGAGCACAAGACGCATGGTCCGCAAAGGCCTTGAAGCCATAGATGCCTTCCATGCACGGCAGAGCCGCATCCCCTACCAACTATGTTGGCTTGAGGCGTCAAATTCATAACCCATGTCGCATAGCTAGCCTAACCTAACTCCTGCGTGACCTGTTGCGCGATACACGTCTCCTAATCCAGATCCAATGTTAATAAAGTTGTTTTTAAACCGAATAACCCCTCCATTATGTCCAACTTCCCTCGCCCCAAGCAATGCTGTAGCACCCTATAATCCGCGGTCCGTCTACCTTCCTGGATCTCCGTTGCAAGTAACCGTCTCCCTTTCAAATCAGAGAAATCACCAACACTACGTTGGTGTCCCCGATCACCGTTGCGTCCTCCGGCGCGTTTGCTCATGAAGGTGATTCCAACTGACTTTTCCCAGGCGACAGTGTCCTCGCATCGTTTGTTCCATATCTTGGTCCTGCCAAATTCTTCGATCCTGCTCAGGAACTTTGTCACCATGATCGTCGCAATCCACTTGGTGGTGGTAAATAGCTGCTTCCAGGTCTCAATGAGTCCCGTTGGCACCAAACCTCGGTATAAGTCCTTGACCTCCCAATCTGCCTCACTCTCCGGCTCCTCTCCTTCCGCAACCCGATATGTCCCTCGTCTTTCCGCCGTCCCCTGAATCCACTGCATTGACTCCCAGATAGCCTTCGTTCCTGTTGCCGAGAAGTTGGGACAAGTCGCAGTGAAGGGCTTGTCCTTCCGTTCGGCCTCCTCTCTCTCCTGTTCCCATTTTCGCACCGCCTGTCTCCATGCACGATATCCATTCAACTCCACTTCCTCCACCGCGTCCCTCCACTCTTGTCGCTGGTCGCACAAGGTAGCTGAACAACGCCAAAGATGATCCGCAACTCTCGTTGTTGTTGAGAGTACGAGACGCTTGGTCCGCAATGGCCTTGAAACGAGACGCTGGATTTCTAAAAACAGCCCTTTTTTCAAAATAATTGCATGGATTTACCCTTAAATTTGATGAATGGATTTCCTACTTATTGTAAAATGGAAATATATAGTTCACGAGAATTACCCATTCACCCGAACAAATTCCTAGTTGGTCCAGTGGTCAGGATTTGTCGCTCTCACCGACAAGGCCCGGGTTCGATCCCCGGACTGGGAAATTTCTTTTTACTCAACTGTGGTTGGATTTGCGCAGATCTCCTAGGCCCGAAGTACACGGACCCCTTCCTTTGTGGAGTAAACGCAATGAATCTATTCCTCAAGTTTTTGGTTTCTCATCAAGAAAGGTCCTTTTTGCATTCAAATCAGACCCAACACTATGTCCTCGAAACCAGTATTCACACACTTCCTGGCGTTACCGCTCTACACTTCTACTTCCGCTAATCGTCTAAACACATCGCTTTCACGCTTCGCAGCCGAGGTCACCACTCCGGGTACCCCTACGACTGCTTCTGAGGATCTTACGTCTTCGATTGAGCAGCTATCCCTCTCCAAGGCAGCCTCTGAACACAACGAGTCCGTACCAACAACGAACAACACCAACTCCCCGCCATGTCAAGCCCGAAGACTGACATCTCCATTAGCAACGAGTGTACCCCGGTCCATAACTGCGCCTCTGCCAAGGGAAGCCCTGCGGCCCATCGCAAGTCTGCATCTTACCCTGGGAATGATGAGCCTAGGAGAAGCATCTGAGCTGGAGCGAGCAGCAGCCTTTTTGAAGACGGTCGATGTGCGCGCCCTGCTCGAGTCTGCCGCCACCACCGCCGCTACCGCTGAAAGTACTTCCATCGTTCAAGGAAACGCAAGTTCATCTTCAATTCCAAAAGAGCCATTGAGTATCGAGGACGGCAGCACACGAAGTTCATTAATAGTGACCCTTCGTAGTCTGGTTCCGATGCATGCCCTGGAATCGACGAGCGTCCTCTACGCGGTCCCGCACGATGCTTCGGGACGGCTATATCCCTTCTGCAAGGCTCTACAAGCTGCGTTTATCGAGGCCGGATTTATGGCTCCTGACGAACGCGGCCTAAAATTACATGCGACGATCGTAAACACGCTTCATGCCCGAGCGAGGGCCGGTGGTGTAGCTAAGAGTGACTTTCGGAGACAGGGACAGGGACAGGGACAGGGACAGGGACAGGGGCAGTGGCAGAGGTGGAGAACAAAGAACAAAGTGATGAAGATTGACGCGACCGAGTTGGTGGAGAGGTGGAAAGATGAAATCTGGGCGGAGGTGCAGATTGAGAAGGTTGCGATATGTGAGAAAGGAGTAAAGATGGCCTCAGATGGGTTGATGAGGTATAGAGAAGTTGCAGAGATTGACATGCCCTGAAACCGGAAAATGCAGTGGTATCAGTAGTTGTCCTTGTTTAAGCCCAGGAAATAAAAATCCTTCGCATCTTTATCGGTGTCAAGGAAGAGTGTTTCGCAGCCTTTTCATGTGTTACTGCCTTCAAACGTGAGTTGTAATATTACTTTTCGAGGAGAAAAACGCGCGCGTATGCAGGTTCCCTTGTGGTTGTCGGCTGTTCCTTCGCGCCGAGACTTTTGGCGGTCTTGAAAAGTTATCAATAGAAAGAGGTGAGCCCTCAATATTGTCGGTGCGACCATTTCATCCCACTGATCCTTGAAATCAAGTTGGTTACTGCCTTTTACCGACGAAATCTGTAATCAGATACATCCTGGGAATGTTCTACAGACAGCCCTTGGCTAAAGCATGCAAGAATTCATAGACTAGACAACACTCCCGCGACAGTGGGGAAGGTGTTTGTGCCCATTTGGTTTGATGGTGGCCAATCGATCTTGACACGAGATGAGTTTTCCACAAGCGCTGCTTGGGCGCATCTTATGTAGTTGAGGAGCTTCTCTTTTGCGGAACCGCAATTCTTTCAGGTTCCCGATTGTAGATCTCGAGTATCTACAGCCGTAGAAGGGAGGACACGTTTCCTTGTGTGGATTAAATTGATTTTTTTTCGTTCCTGCTGAGAGCCCCTCCGCAGCTTGCGTAGCCTAGCGGTCAGCATCTGTAATAAGCAGGTTAGCTGCTGATGACCAAAGGAACCCAATATCGAGCAAATTTGCTCCAGAAAGGAAATATTCAGCCTGTAAGGGTTAGACCTTTACGTCCTCCACAAATGGGCAGGAGTGCACACGCGCCAAGGTTGGATACAGCGACAATTTCCTCTCCCTTTTCGTGTTGTGGAAATACAGGGAAGCAGCAAGGGTGCTACTGTACAGAGGACACGGGACAAACGATGATGACACGCAAGATGCGTAACGTCTACCCGTTCACAGCCCCTATTCTGGCCACATACCACGCGTTGTTTGTTGTCCTTTGGACCTGCATATGAATGCATATTAGTTATGATGACAACAGGTACACTTCCAGAAAAGAAAGAACAAGGCCTGACTACGGGTGCAATCGTTGCTGGGGTCAGTGACATCGTCGACCTTGGAATGCAACTGTTAAAGTCATTATTCTCAAAGAGGACTTGAGGTGTGTTGTTTTTTATCTATTTACCGTCATATTGTTTTTGCACATCTGGCCTACGTACTTTCTCAGTAGTTGTATTTGTTGATGTCTGTCTTCTGCTACTAACAGGAAGCATGACATTGGCCATGACGAATAGATCAAATAGATACACCTTGGTGGAGCAAATGTTCTCCAAGAAAAGAAACTGAAAGCTGGATAAAAAGATACAGCCAGGGGGTCACCCCGCAATAAATCGGCGAATACGATAGACTTGGGCTGAGCAACATGCCCGGAGGGACAAAGCCCAATTGCCTCCATTGGATTTAAAAAGGGCATTAGTGGTAAATTGCTTGTTGCAGATGCCTGCAGACGTGACATTGTAGAAGGAAAGCTTTTCAGTAAACGCTTATTCAGATTCCCAGAAAGAGAGAATAAAGGACAGGGCTTAATGGTTGGCTTGGCTTGCTTGGCATTCCTCTTTTGTCGTTTCATCATTCTTTCTGAGCACATCGCACAATGGTACAGCCGGATTCTTGGTGTTTCTTCGGCCTGGGATTATTCCTTTTATTATTATTATTTAACGCCGCAATACTCGGAGGTTACCATGATATGAATACGTACTCAGATATTGCATGCATGGACGGGTCAATTGCTCGTCCGCGGCGGTCAATTGCGTCCCCATTCCGACGGAGCCGCACAGCCCTGCAGTAGGGCAGGATATGGCAGGGTATGGTAAGATAGAGGGCCGATGGAAGGGACACGATTTCCATTGTATTACACACAGTGCATGAAGATACCGTTAATTGAAAAGCGTCGTTTCTATTTCAGCGGGTCTATTTTTATGAACCCTGCTTCTTGTCAGTGATCGTCCTTTCTTTTCTCTTTTCCACTCATTCACTCAATCGTTCATCCTTTCATCTCTTCACTCAATCTCCATCCAATTCTGATCCCTTCCTGACCCTTTTCTGGCCATTCCACTTGGATCTAGCATAAAGACATCCCGTCTGGCTACCTTCTCCTTTGCACTTTACACTGCTGCTCCAGTCTATACCCTCCCCACTTCATTCTCGACTCTTTTTCTCACTCCACTCTACCAGCTTCTCTTTTGCTTACTCTGCTTGCATCTTCTTGTCATTCCACTTCCCACATATCATATCGCTCATTCTATCAGTACATATGGGGCCCTGGCACTTGGCATAGATCAATTGACCACCATATCCAATCCTTAACCCTTTCTCTGTCGGCGCACACCTTCTACTAAAACATCCAACACCATCGTCGTTGACTCCCATTCAGCTGAATACGACGACACAGCAACGACAGCCATGGAGTTCGTACACCGCGCTATCCCTCACCGAGTCCGCCGATTGTTTAGCAAGCCTAAGGAAGGCAATGGCCCAGAGGACAGTTATCGTCTCCGGCGGATGGAATCCCACGCGTCAATGTCACCAACGAAGCGTCGACGCATCTACCTCAACCTCACGCCAGAGTCAATCGAGAGCGACCTTGATGCACCGAATGAGGCTCTGCCCCACTACCCGGCCAACAAGGTCACGACCTCGGTAAATACTATTTGCCGCCTAACCGTCCTGGCGACCTCTCCCCTCCCCTGCCATTATCAAAAATTCCTTTCGCATTTTTATAATGATCCACTTAAAGATCCCTAATTCACTCTCAGTCAGCGGCACGTTAATTGGTCCATTCGTCCGAGCGGCCTTTTCTTTTTTCCGCTACTGCAGTCAATCCTGTTCCCGGGTTCCCGGCAAGCATGGCGACTCGTGTGCTGCTGCTTGATCCCCCTCCTCTTTCGCGTGGCCTTGCAGCACACGTGTGTCTGTGTATTTTTTTTCTATATTTACCCTTGCATCTTTTTTTTTTTTTTTTTTTTCTTTTTTTCATTTTGCGCTCCGAAGGAATGATGATACCCTTGGAACTGGAACTATCTTGGTTGGCTAGGACCATCGTTTTTTTTTCTTTTGCAGGTCTGGTTCCAAAGATGCAAGACGTACATTGAACAGCGGATATTTATAATCGTTGTCCCTTCGCGCCGCATTCTGGCGGATGCGCAAATTGCATTGTCGTTAGAGGATACGTTGTTTGTTCAACTAGCGTTGATACTGATACGCAGCAGCGACTGTTCTTGATAAGAGGAGTCAGAGGGATAAGGATAGGGAGTAATAGGAGGTGTGGTCCTGGGAGAGAGTCGACTGTTCCCATGTGGGAAAGAGCGGCTCACAGATGGTCCTGTATTTGCCACGGTCCATCTCTTTTCCACGTTATCTTGCTCAGCCGGTTTTTCAGCCTGCTCTGCAGCAATCCAGTAATTCCTGTTTGGATGTCAAGGCAGTATTCCTCCTTCGAGAGCTCTTTTGTGCTCAGAGTGTTTATGGAGTTGGGATACAATGCGATTGGACATGTCATTGTTGTATGTGAAGGGCTTTTATTGCAGGTGATTGTGCTGCTTGGGCGAGTTCGTTGCGGGCTATTTGCCGGGGTTGTATGTGTGTGTGTATGGATTGTTTCCTTCGATTGCATAAAACGTTGATTTTGCTCTGTGCAACCAGATATGATTGCGATCAGTCAAGATATTGTTCTCATTTTCTAACACTCTTCTTATTCGGCCATCGATAGAAATACGACCTGTTCTCGTTCATTCCCAAGAACCTGTTTGAGCAGTTCCGTCGTCTCGCCAATCTGTACTTCCTCTTCGTCGCCGGTCTCTCGATCGCACCCATCCTGGGAGGATTCGCCCCTTTCCTCACCTTCCTGCCCCTAATCTTCATCATCACCGTCACCGCCATCAAGGACGCCATCGAGGATTGGAAGCGCCGGAAATCAGACGAGGCCTTCAACAACGCACCCGTTATCCTGTTGTGTAACTGGACCAACACTAACGTCCACTCCCGAGGGTCAAGCAAACTGCAGCTCATCCAAGATGCCATCAGCGGTCTCTTCAGCTGGGCTACAGCATCTCCAAGGAAATCCCAGCCAAATCGTGCGGACGCTATCAACGCTGCAGCATTAGCAGCGACAACCCCAAGTGGACGCTCGGACCAAAACTCTTACTTTGAAGGACACTATGCGAACTCCGCACAGGGAGCGGCATCTGAAGGACAGGACCCTGCTGGCAGACCTGCCCGACGTGTCCGCCGAAACATCCCTCATTCAGTACTGAACCACACAGAGTCTTACTCAGCAAAACCAGCGTTCGGAGCAAAGTGGCAGGACTGTATCTGGCAGGATGTCAAAGTCGGCGACATTGTGTACCTGAAGAATGACGATCCTATTCCCGCAGATATAGTCATTCTCTCAACGTCAGAGGCGGACGGACTTTGCTTTATCGAGACCAAGAATTTGGATGGAGAAACTAACCTGAAGATTCGACGTGGCCTGACAGCGACAAAGGGACTTAAAACACCAGCAGCTATCGAGCGAGCGGCATTCTATGTCGAATCAGAGTCACCTCATGCAAACCTTTACTCGTACCAGGGGGCGTTGAAGTGGTTGATTTCCGACGGAGCGGACATGCCTGCAGGGGACCGCGTGGTGCATAACAAGACTGAGTCGATTACAATCAACGAGATCTTGCTCCGTGGATGTGTTTTGCGAAACACGGAACATGTCATCGGCATGGTACTATTCACAGGAACAGACACCAAGATCATGTTGAATTCAGGCGACACCCCAAGCAAGCGCAGTCGTATCGAAAAGGATCTTAACTTCCATGTAAGTATCCTGTGTCGATCCCGGCTACTCTTTATGACTTGTACTGCCGAGATGCTAATGATGACATTCTTATATAATACTTGACAGATTGTCATGAACTTCATTATCCTATTTGCGCTCTCGATTGGATCTGCTATTGCCAATGGTGTTATTTTCGGAGACACGGAGAACAACTCGGGAACGTTTTTTGAATACGGTGCGGATGCCTCGACGCCCTTCATGTCAGCCTTCATCACCTTCTGGTACGTATCCTTTCTCTGTTTTTTTTCGGTGACAATCGCGCAAACCCTCTTTAACAATCTCGTTTTTGTCTATTTCTCACTGCAACTTCCAGGTCATGCCTGATTCTGTACCAGAACATCGTGCCTATTTCACTGTATATCAGTATTGAGATTGTCAAGACTGCACAGGCTTACTTTATTCACAAGGATGTTGACATGTATGACGAGCGAGTGAATCAGGCTTGCGTACCCAAAACATGGAATATCTCCGACGACCTGGGACAGATCGAGTACATTTTCTCTGACAAGACAGGAACCCTGACACAGAACGTGATGGAGTTTCAAAAGTGCACCATCAACGGAATCGATTACGGTATCGGAGAAACAGATGCAACCCGCGGCCAAAAGATGAGTGGAGACGGTGAGTTCGAGCCCATGGAGTTCGAATCCGACGAGGCCTATCTGGAAAAGCTGAACATGGAGCGGCTTAAGATGAAGGCAGCTATGGACAGGCTATTCGACAACAAATACTACTCTGACAAGACAACGTTCGTTGATTCGGATCTGTTTGAAGACATGGCGGACCCGGCTTCGAAGCACGCTAAAGCCATCATGAACTTTTGGACGGCTTTGGCTGTTTGCCATACTGTCATTACCGAACGCGACATCGACACGGATCCGTATAAGATCGAGTACAAGGCTCAATCGCCAGACGAGGCGGCTTTAGTTTCTACTGCGCGCGACGTTGGATTTGTGTTTCTGGAAAAGAAAGGGCCCATGATGCACCTGGAGATTATGGGGCAGCCTCGGGTATACAAGATCCTGAACATTCTTGAGTTCAACTCGAACAGGAAGCGCATGTCGATCATCCTGCGACCACCGGAGGGAGGCATTGTGCTTGTTTGCAAGGGGGCGGACAGCGTCATCTATGAGCGTCTGGATAAGGCTGAGGAACAGAGCAAGTTGCGGGAGGACACCCTTGTCGATTTGGAGCGGTTTGCCAATGAAGGTATGTCTACAGGACGAAGCAACCATCTACAATACAGTGTAATGCAGTACCTGAATATGGATTGTTGCTAATTGAATACTTTTGTTTATCTTATTAGGTCTTCGCACACTCTGCTTGGCATACCGCAAGATCAGCGAGGAAGAGTATGCCAACTGGGTATTGGAATATGACGAGGCTTGTAATACCATCCACAACCGCGATGAGAACATTGAGAATGCCTGCGAGGAGATCGAACATTCATTGATTTTGCTGGGAGGCACTGCCATCGAAGACCGTCTCCAAGTGGGAGTCCCCGAGTGTATTGCTCTTCTATCGCGCGCGGGAATCAAACTCTGGGTTCTCACAGGAGATAAGACGGAGACCGCCATCAACATTGGGTTCGCTTGCAACTTGCTTCAGCGGGACATGATCCTGATTATCATCCAGGCGCAGGATAAGGAAGACACACGGGAGCAACTAATGAAGGCACTCGACAAGTTCTGGGGTCGCGAGGCTGAGAAGGATCCTTCACTGGCCAACAAGTCTCATGCGCTGATTATCGACGGAGAGACGCTCAAATATGGACTGTCGCCTGCACTGAATGGACTCCTTCTGGACGTAGGCAAGCGCTGCAAGTCTGTTATCTGCTGTCGTGTATCTCCACTGCAAAAGGCCAAGGTCGTCAGCATGGTCAAGCGTGGATTGGATGTTATGACCCTATCGATCGGTGACGGTGCCAACGATGTCTCGATGATTCAGGAGGCCAATATCGGCGTCGGCATTGCGGGTGAGGAAGGTCGACAGGCTGTGATGGCATCAGATTTTGCGATCGCTCAGTTTCGTTTTCTGTCCAAGCTGCTTTTGGTTCACGGACGATGGTCGTACATTCGAATCTCGGAGATGATCTTGACCTTTTTCTATAAGAACATTGTTTGGACGCTGACTATCTTTTGGTTCCAGTTCTTCTCTGGGTAAGAACCATTGGTCTGCTCATGCATGTATTTGACTTAAGATGTATTGGCCCATTGAGAGCCTGTTATAACCTTCTATTTATTGACACTTTAGATTTACAGCCTTGCTTCTGTTCGACTATACATTCGTGGTCCTGTACAACCTGCTGTTCACGTCTTTGCCTATCATGTTCATGGGAGCGTTCGATCAGGATGTGGACGCTAAGACATCGATGCAGTTTCCTGCACTGTATCTCCGTGGAATTAAGCAGAAGCACTTCACCCGCAGCAAATTCTGGCTCTACGTTTTGGATGCACTATATCAGTCAGTCATCTGCTTCTTCGTCCCATGGTATCTATCAAACGACCTGTACGCCTCAGGACATAGTACCAACGATCTTGTCGCTCTCGGAACCTTGATCTCTGCTTGCTCGGTCGTTGTCGCCAACTTGTATGTCGGATTGAACATGTTCCATTGGACCAAGATGATCTTCACCGTCATTTTTGGTTCGATCATCGTGTTTTTCCTTTACTGCTGGGTCTACGCCAACTTCTTCACAATCGAGAACACGTTCTACGGGATGGATCACATCATTCTCAACAGCCCGGCCTTTTGGCTTGCGATTATTCTTTCCGTGGTCCTGACGATGTTGCCTCATTACGTCTACAAGTTTGCGCGTCAGTACCTGAAGCCCAACGATATCATTATTGTTCGCGAGCAGCTCTACAGGGAGAAGCATCCGTCCAAAAAGGAGCGTCGTGCCAGGAAACTGAAGGCGATGAGGGAAAGCGAAATGAATAGGACCAACAGCAGCTTTCAAGATCCAGGAATCGTCAGCAGCGGGAGCCATGTCCTTGGTGATGATGACATGGAGGATGATCTAGATCAAATCCCCGTCATCAAAAATTCGCCAACAATCTTGTCGCCTGAGGATCCTAATGACCAGAAGCCAGGCGATATCAGACAACGCCAACCTTCACCATCTCCCATGGCTAGCTTGAGCAGAGTGGACGAGGCGTACTACCTGAAAGCATCATCAGACGGAGCAGTTGGAGCCCAACCTCAACGAGAACTAGTAGGACGGAGGCGAGTCGCGAGCAGCAACAATACCTTTAATGCTCAAGGAGAGAATGATATTTATGGCGGGATTGAGATTGCTACACCTGCAAAGACGTTCAACAATGACTACAGCGTTTCATCAACATCCTTGCCCGCGCAGTCAGATACCCTCGAGCCGATCGATCGCAAGTTTGCTCAAGGATACCCAACTACATCATTTTCATTCAATCAGGAGTTCATTAATGCAGCTGCAACAGCGACAGGAGGAGTCGTTGGAGGTCCCCTGGGGCAAGATAGACCTCGTGTCAAACGCCAGAGCACTCCTTCAGTCCCTCTTGGTGGACCTAATTTCAGATTCATGGGTGACGACTCTCCACCTCCACCCGGCTCAGGCAATGGCAGGCCCATCAATCAAAAGCCTGCTCATACAGGATTTGCGTTTTCGACCGATGATGCATCTGCTTTCGTGTACTCGCATCTGAACCGAGTTCACAGTGCCAGCAATGACGAGATGGTTTCAGCCGCAAGGGCGAAGCGGGCTTCACATATGCATTATGGTGGCAGGAACAGTATCGATGGAAGCGAGGTCGGTTCACCATCGAATCCCGGTTCACCTACATTCGATTTCCAGAAAGGCAAGATCACTCCACCTGATACGAGGTCGCCATTTGGCGACGATGCCTCGTCGGGTCAGCCTTCACCACCGATCTGCGATGCCACAGGGGTGGATTCCAGTCGGCGGGAGTCGTTGACAAGGAGACCACGAGGACCGAGTCGATCGATGACGGCACCCGATATCCCCGTCGCAGAACTGGGAGCGATGTTGTTGCAGCAGCAGAAGGATATGGAGAAAGGCATAGAGAGACTGAACAAGGCCCAGGCATCTGTGCGGGCAGCGGCTCAACAGAGACAGAGTATTCAGAAGGTCCGATTCCAGGGTGCCAGCGAAGTCGGATCGAGCACTACATCGATCCCTGCGCCTGCTTCTTCGTTTGATCCCATTACAGATGAGCTTTCATCGTCAGGTATCCAGCAACACCATCCACTCCACATGCCTGATAATCAGCACAGCCAGAGGGCAAAGCAGCAATAATAAACTTTCACACGTAATACGTACATTTTAAGACCAGTAAGTAAACATCGTGACTGCCTCAAAAAAAAAAAAGAGAAAAAGAAAAAGAAACAGCATAGACTGCGGCACCTTCGGTTCATTGTTGCTGTACTCCTGTCGTTACCCCTCCTCTCTCCATTTAACGACTCACAACCAGGACAAAATACCCCGCTCAGGACCACCTCCTTTAGGACATCCACAAACACATATACGATGAGCTCTATTATTGGCCCCACGTCCACGCAGGGGACCATTCTTTCCATGCCGGATGCACCCCGCTCCTCACTCTTCACCTGTCTCGCCTGCCATGTCGCATTCAAGACGGCCGATATCCAGAGAGAGCACTATCGCTCAGACTGGCACCGATACAATCTGAAGCGCAAGATGGTTGAGCTGCCCCCTGTCACTGCGGAGATGTTTACGCAAAAGGCTGTCGCCCAGCAACAGAAGGCCGCGGATGATCAGGCAGCTGCCGCTGTCAGCAGCAACGAATGTAAGACCTGCCGCAAGTCGTACTCGTCCGAGAATGCGTATCAGAACCATTTGGCGTCGAAGAAACACAAGGAGATGGAAGCCAAGTTGAAGGCGAACCCTCGTCCTGCCAAATCCGTTGAGAAGCCAACGAAGAGCGATGTTGAGTCGATCACGTCAAAGATGACGGTAGACCTTTCTGTAACGGATGAGACGACACAGGAGGAGTTGGAAGAAATTATGGACAAGAAGATCGAGACCGCCATTCGTCTGGAGCCTACAGACTGTTTGTTCTGTACCGAGAAGACGGAGACGTTCGAGAGGTAAGCCGATAAATAGCTGTTGAGATGGTATGGGAAATCAGGGACGACATTGTTGTCAAGGAAGAAAGGATGTTGACCGAGTCATTTCTCTATCTCTCTTTTTATAGCAATGTCGAGCATATGACCAAGGCACACGGATTTTTCATTCCCGATATCGAATATCTGGTCGATCTCGAGGGATTGATTAAATACCTGGGTGAGAAGGTCTCTGTCGGAAACATTTGCTTGTACTGTAATGGCAAGGGGCGTCAGATCAAATCACTGGAAGCTGTCCGCAAGCACATGGTCGATAAGGGTCACTGCAAGATTCCATATGATTCCGAGTCGGAGATGATGGAGGTCGTCGACTTTTATGATTTCAGCTCATCATATCCTGAGGAGCAGCAACGCAGGATGTTGGAGGCTGCCGAGAAGGCCGATGCTGGAGAGATTGATTTGGACGAGGAAGAGTTGGACGAGGACTATGTGGGCACGGGTGCTCGCTTGGGAGAGGATGAGATGGAGTTGATCCTGCCGTCTGGAGCGCGGCTGGGGCACCGATCGTTGAACAAATATTACAGACAGAACGTCAAGCCAGAGGAGTCGCGCGATTCTGTATTGATCAACCGGTTGCTGACGCATTACACGGACCATATGGGGTACGATTTGGCACTGTCAAAGAGCAAGGCACGCTCGGAGCGTGGACAGGCATTGGTGGCCCGGAACGAGGGAGAGGCGCGATGGGCTCACAAGCAAACGTCGACGTTCAAGGATTTCCGAAGGATCGAGGAACACAAGGCTCGTGTGGGACAGAAACAGAACAAGTTGCAGAAGCATTACCGCGTACAGATCTTGGTTTAACAAGCAAAAGCAAATTAGAATTTTTTTTGTTTATGAAGCACATACACACGTACATTTGCACCAGCATTTTTATCTTTTTCAGCTCCATCTTCGCTCCTCCTTCAACCGTTCTTCTCTCCTTCATCCCTCTTTCGTCTCGTTTTCACTCTTTGTATCATTTAGGGCATTTCTTTATTGAGTACTATCATTAAACTATTTTTTATTGGAGGAATTGGCTTAGGAATGTGTGATGCATGACTTGTCCAAAAAGGAGCTGGTGTCTATTCGCGATAAACCCTAATTGTGCCTACAAGGCCAACGCGGAAACTTGGTCTTCCCGATACACGCCCTGTCTGCTGCGCTGTTGTGCTTTACACAAGGCAAAGGAAAGGAATCGACTTTTTTTTGTTGCTCATTACATTGCATCCACATTCCTCGAGTTTTTTTTTTGACATGAATAATGTTGCTGCTGCTGCTGCGTACTCTTCCAAGCGCCTTTTGGATGCTTGGTTCAAGGGTAAGGAAGGAAGCCGACCGTATGTTATATCGCGCATCCTGCAATTGGCTCTTACAGTACTGTTCATAAAAGGTTTTATCCCTGGGCAGCCTCTGTCCGTAGATCTCTTTGCTCTGTGGTATGGCGGATCAAAAGAGGTCGACGATCTGCTTCGGTAAAGTACACTGCGCTATGTCTTGAATAATTCCTCCGCAACTACATACCTTTCAATTGACAGCAATTGACAATACTTAGCACTGCCTTTCGTGTTGTAGCGAGCAGTTTGGAAAGGATGCTGAGCGAGCCCTAGTCGACCGCGAGTTCAGAGATCAGATGAGAACAACTGGTGATGGCACAGTAGCACTGACGGTTCTGCTGGATCAGATCCCTCGCAACATCTTTCGAGGAACGCCCCGTCCCTTTGTTGAATTTGATCCTCTAGCCAGACAGATCGTCAAGGAAGCGTTGGTGAAGAAGACTTGCGGCTACATGCATCCGATCTACAGACATGTGCTGTACATGGTACGCTCCTTTGCTTTGAATGCTGGTTGAAGCTCGCTTCTGGAAATGATTATGATACTAAACAACTCTTTTTTTTTTTTTTTTTTTGCCCTTGCGTAGCCATTGGAGCACTCTGAAGATCTTGAGGACCAGGCCGCGTGCGTGAGGGAGTTCAAGAAGGAGTATGAAGAAGTAGAGCCGCTCTACAAGGATGTATTCAAACAGTGTTTGGACTATGCAGTTGCACACGAGGCCGTCATCAAGAAGTTTGGTCGCTATCCGCACCGCAATGAGATTCTGGGACGCACATCTACTGAAGCAGAAAGGATCCACTTGGAGACTGGGGGGGATCGTTGGTAGACTATCAAACTTATCAAACTAAATGACAATTACCCTTTGTCCTAGCTGTTTTTCTTTGTTGGATTTGTTGGCAGTTGAAGGAAAATGGTTATTTTGATGCAATCCATTCCTATACTTCCCTTAGTTAGCCTCTCTCGCTTCAGAAGAGACAGAAGATGCGCCAAACTGATTGATTAGGGTCTATTATTTTTGTGTATGAATATAAACTTTGATTTCTAATATCGTAAAGCTGCAGCGAATTTGAAAAGCCAAGGGGAACCGATACAGCCCATGACGCTCCGAAAGGTGTCCGTAATATCTATCCTTTAGGCCTCCGAGTCCTCTCCAGTTCGCCAAAAGGAGTTCCATACGCAGCGGCCTCGAACGACGCGTACATGAGCTAAGCTATGTGCCAAGAAAAGGTGCTACGTGCGACAGCATGTATTAGGCAGCATAAGAGTAGGTCCGGGGGGGGGGGGGAAAGGGGTTTAAATAGCTTTTGCATCCACCATTGCAGAGATCGCTATAGTACCATCGCCAGTGCTGTCGACATTCTTTCGTTTCAATGCGGATATGCCATCAAACTCCGGGACTCGCACGCCGCCGTGACGATCGCTATCTCACGGGCCTCGGTTCTCATGCAGCCCAGCCACGCCTGTCTCGCGCCTTTTTCTCGAGTTAATCTCCGTTTTAGTGCCTCCAGCACCGCTCTCGCCACCATTCGGCAAGCGTTGGAGCATCTTCAAGCTCTCGACATCCAAGAACAGTGCCATGGGACTCCTGAGGTGAAGTGGGGATGGTAAGATGAAAATCAGTATGGAAAGGTCGTTTTAACGCTCTAATATTTTATATTTTGATGCACATTTTAAGGGAGGCCAGACGTCATGATAGGGCACAGTGCATATTCCATTATTCAAAGTCGATTCTCTTTTTCCATTTGCCATCCCCCACTCCTCCCCTTCTCCTCACCCGCTGTCTTATTCTCGAAAAAACAGCAGACAGACACTGCCTGTCAAGCACAATCCAATACCGAGGTACACATACACCCACCCACGCAGCAACAACACATCGCGCTCATATTTGTTGAGCCAGGCACCACCAATATGCGGCGAGCGTGGAAAAAATAACACGCGTTCACCAAGGAAAAAAACTCTCCAAGAGCAAATCAACCCAGTAACCACTCGAATACCCTTTTCTCAACTGGAACCTATTCCTTAGTAACGAAAACAAGCAACTTCAGTAAATACCAGCAAACCGCTTTCCACAGGATACCTTTCTTCATTACAAGTCAACATGGTATGGCAAATCCCTTTGTTTTTTTAGCTGGAGAAGATGCGTGGCGTCACGGTTGGGAATGGTGTTCCCCTGACCTGACCTTGCATCTGACCTTTTCTGCTGACCTGACCCCTCCCCAACCTGACCTGACCTGCCCTTTGAACCTAACTCGAATTTCGTGGCCTTTTAGGCTGGAGCTCTGAGCAACGCGAAAAAGAACCTCATCAAGATCTCGGACCACGAGAATGAGCAGGACTTTGGATATGTCTATGGTGTCTCTGGTCCAGGTACGGGATACGAAACTGCCGATCAAGTGCATTGACCGAGCGAAACTCGTATGAGACGGCAGAATGTTTGCAGAGCACCTATCTTCCTTTACCAATGCGTATTTTTTTTGCTGAATATGATAGTCGTCATCGCCGATAACATGAACGGAGCCGCCATGTACGAGCTCGTAAGTGCTTCGTAAAGCAAGTTTAGAGAAGAAGCGTCGCCAATGGCTTGAATAGTGAGCAGCGCAGACATACTCACCACTATCTTATCATTTGCTTGTTTTTTCTCCTCACCAGGTTCGCGTCGGTCACGACGAATTGGTTGGAGAGGTCATTCGTATCGAGGGGCACAAGGCTACCATCCAGGTCTACGAGGAAACCTGTACGTGACACGCCTAAGACATTGAATACTGGTTGATCTATTGCAGGATACGAAGATACACTATGCCAACGTTAGCCCTCTTTCTCAACCTATCGTTTTTGATGCTGTTCTATAGCTGGTTTGACCGTTGGTGATCCCGTTCTTCGTACTGGCAAGCCCCTGTCTGTCGAGTTGGGACCCGGTCTCATGGGAAACATTTACGATGGTATTCAGCGTCCCTTGAAGGTAAGTGGCTCTATGCCAATGCAATGTCTCATGGACGCGTTCGGAAGCCAGAAAAAAAAAACAAATCGCCTCACACCGATGGATAATGACTTTTGACAACCTCAATTTGGCACGATATTAGGCCATTAGCGATCAATCGGAGAGTATTTACATTCCTCGCGGTATCTCGACCGTAGCCTTGGACAGGAAGGTCTCCTGGGACTTTGTTCCTCAGAACTTCAAGGTACAGACTTAAAACTAATGCGGTATATTTACGGGACTACCATCACGAATATGTGATCTCTAATGTAGTATTCTGGGGCTGCTATTCAATTGTGCTATTACAGGTCGGCGACCACATTACTGGAGGCGATGCTTATGGTGCTGTCTACGAGAACAGCTTGGTGACAAACCACTTGATCACCCTTCCTCCTCGCGCTCGCGGAACGATCACTTACATTGCCGAGAAGGGCTCGTACACCTTGGAGGATAAGGTTCTGGAGATCGAATTCAATGGCGAGAAGCAGGAGTTCACAATGATGCACATGTGGCCAGTTCGTTCGCCTCGTCCCGTCGCCGAGAAGTTGGTCGCTGACTACCCACTTCTGACTGGTCAGCGTGTCTTGGACGCTCTCTTCCCGTATGCCAACGCTTTGAGTTCTCGTGTGATTGAGTATGGTTTCCGAGAAAGAATACAATACTAAACAACGATCGCCTTGTTCTTACTCCTTCACTCTAGTTGTGTTCAAGGCGGTACGACCGCCATTCCCGGGGCTTTCGGATGCGGCAAGACTGTGATCTCCCAGTCCTTGTCCAAGTACTCAAACTCGGACATTATTATCTATGTCGGATGCGGAGAGCGTGGAAATGAAATGGCTGAGGTCTTGATGGATTTCCCTCAACTGTCAATCCAGGTCGGCGACCGTCAAGAGTCGATCATGAAGAGAACCACGCTTGTGGCTAACACCTCCAACATGCCTGTCGCTGCTCGCGAGGCCTCGATCTACACTGGTATCACATTGTCTGAATACTTCCGTGACCAGGGCAAGAACGTTGCCATGATGGCCGATTCTACCTCTCGTTGGGCTGAGGCGCTTCGTGAGATTTCCGGTCGTCTCGCGGAGATGCCCGCTGATAGCGGTTATCCCGCCTACTTGGGAGCTCGTCTAGCCTCATTTTACGAGCGTGCTGGAAAGGTTGTCTGCTTGGGTAACCCTAGACGTGAGGGATCTGTCTCGGTCGTCGGAGCTGTTTCGCCCCCAGGTGGAGATTTCGCCGACCCTGTCACACAATCGACTCTGGGTATTGTGCAGGTCTTCTGGGGTCTGGATAAGAAGTTGGCGCAGCGCAAGCATTTCCCCTCGATCAACTGGTCTTTGTCGTACTCCAAGTACACGAACGTGTTGGCACAGTTTTACGAAAAGGAGGATCCGGAATTTATTACCCTCCGTAACAAGACGCGCGAGATCTTGCAAGAGGAGCAGGATTTGTCAGAGATTGTGCAGTTGGTCGGAAAGTCTGCGTTGGCAGAGAAGGATAAGATTGTGCTGGAGGTTGCCAAGTTGCTGAACGACGATTTCCTGCAGCAGAACGGATACTCCAACTATGACCGCTACTGTCCCTTCTACAAGACTGTGTGGATGTTGCGCAACATGCTGTTCTTCTATGATCAGGCTGTGCACACTGTCGAATCATCGCAGAACGTGACCTGGGCGAAGATTAGGGATTCACTCGGAGACTTGCTCTATAAGCTGAGCTCCATGAAGTTTGAAGATCCCGACGATGGAGAGCAGATTTTGCGCGAGAAGTACTCGAACATCTACAAAGAGATCGAGGACAGGTTCAGGTATGCTTTGCATTTTGTTTTAAACTGCTTGTACATGTTTTTTTTTTATTGGAGCCCCGGATTGCTAACAAGCTGGTTACCTTTGTGGATCATAGGGCATTCATGGACTCGAACTAGACGGATGATATTGGAGACGAATGGTGGAGGGCTGCTTTTTTGTCAGAGGATCTTTATACAGGGCAGACGTTAGCATGAGTTCTCCAAGCTGGGCGTTATTTTCACAATGAATAAAAAAAAAGGGCGCGGTGTTGTAATTATATTGTGTTATAATAGAAGGCGCCAATGTTTTATTGTAGTTGGTTTTGCTACGATATTCGGCACACGTCGACCTATGGTCAAGCTATTGGCTTTTGAGATCGAGCCGAAACAAAGAACTCTTGTGGGATAGCAATCGGGAGCGAGACGTACTGCGAAATGAGCTGTCGGGCGATCGAGATGCCCCTCTACAGTAATAGAAATGAGAGGGGAAGAAGAGAGATATACAACGGGATGAGCGTCAAACAACCAAAGATGATAGGCAAAAAACGCCAGGGTTACTCATACCTCCAATGCACCAATGTCGCCACCCTTCACTTGGTCGTTCAGAAAGTTGAGCGTCAGTCGTGTCGAGGACTTGAACGACTCCAGATATGATTTCTGTGGATCTCCAGCGCCCTGCTTCTCGTTCAGCTCCTGACCCTGGAGGTATAGCAGCGGAATCAATAATGGGTCGATGTCAAACACGTCATCGAGATCTTCTTCCTTATGCTGTCTCTTGCCCTCCTCTGCATTAACAGCATCAGCACGGCCCAAGATCTTGGCAACTTTTTGGACAGCGTATGCAATGATAAGGCAGATGGTCTGCAGCACCTGGAGCGCACCATCTGATTGTGTATCTGTCGTTGGGGCTTCCGATGAACTCAACGAGTTAGTCGGGAAGGACGACAGTTGTGAGGTAACAGACGTCCGCAACAGCGTGTACTCATGTGCCAGCTGGTTGAATCTTGCAGCGCATTGGTGCAGCGCAATCTCGTCTCCAGGCAGGGCCGAAAATGCTGTGTCATGAAGATGGTGGGTTGAGAGGGTCGTGGACAAAAGTTGGAGTGTGGCCACGGTCGATTGGCAGACCTGAAGATAACTGCAACGCAGGCTGCAGAGCTGCAGGTGGAAGGTCCTGTCAACTTGATGTGCTTCAAGTTCCTATAAGTAGTTCAATATATGATGAGAAGGTCAGACAAGCCCTCTCCTCAATAGCATGAACAGAGTGATCATACGAGAAAGAGTGCTTCTTGCCTCGAGGTAGCCCGCAACCTTGATGTACATCTGTTGCTGTGAATACAAGTCCAAGCGTCCGTTGGGGTCGCCTTCTTGCTGCACTGCTGTAGATGATTTTGACGTGGACGTTGATAGAGTTGCTGCAGCAGTAGCGTTCTGCAACGAACTCTCGATAAGCGCCACGGTCTGCACGACCATCAGCCATAGTACAGCGGACACACTCGTCACCAACTTTTCCTGATTCCTAAGTGCCAGTGAGGCTAGTGACGACCAACCCGTCTGCAACGAGTACCGGGCTATCTGATAGAGTTCCCAGTGGTTCCTCGTATAATGCTCCATCATATCTATTCGCCCGAACTGCTCAAGCAGTTGCGAGATGCGGGTTTCGAAGGCTTCGAGCGCAGAGGTGGGAAGGGATATTCTTTTGAGTGTAAATGACTCAAGTAGTGCTCTGTAGACTAAGATCTGATAGCAGAGATAGCAGGCAGAAATGTCGGACGGTTAGTACAATGAGAAAATGCTAAGAGATCGAGCATAAGCAAAGCTATGACCTACAAAGGTCCGTGTGTCTGGAGAATCCACATTGGATTCCAAGTAAACCATGATCGTTTCATGCAGAGAGTGTACTCTCCTTGGCTGCTGCTGTGCGATGCGAAACAGAGCCTTTGCCAATAACGCCGATATGTCTATTAAGCATTGATCATGAGTATTATCAGTAATGGAGACTTGAGTTCGGAAACCCCCCAGAACTAAGAAACGAATAAAGAGGCACATACCCTTATAGGCGCCGATCCATTCCATGAGATTCGCAAGCAAGGTATCGACCCCTGAGTCCTCCTCCAATGTAAGGGTGACTAAGGACCAGAGTACCGTCCTTGATTGAGCCATGTTCTCCGCCGTTGACAAATAGTCGCCTGCCGCGGATTTTGACGAGCTTTGTGACCATATCCGGACCAAGAACTGTTCCATTGACCGCGTATCGACTTTGATTGCCTCCCGGAAAGTTTCGTCCGCGCCAGTGAACGAGCCCATTCCTTCGAACCGTTGATAAGAGGGCAAGATGATTGATAAGAGCCCATAACACTCCAACACCACGAGCCTCGATACTGAAGCCAGAGTCGAAGGAGATGATAGGGACAGGGATGACCGCTCAAGGATTCGTAGGCATGTTCCGATGTAACCCTTCATGCTCTCAGTCCCAGAATCCATCAAACAGATCGAAGTCATGACATTCGTCAAGCAAAAGATCTTGCGCAGCGTCGCCATCGCCCTTAGTGTTGTGCGTTCATCGTTCGATTCTAGTGCGATATCAAAGATCACCTATAAAACGAGATCGCAAAAGTGGTCATCGCAGATCAGTAAGGCGAAAGGAGGACAGTGCGATGCTGCAGCGTTATGCGGCATTACATCCTTGAGACGGTAAAAAATATCGAACTAGAATTACCCTGATCTGCTCTGGACTGAACTCGATATTCTTTTGAGCGAGTGACCCAACGCACATTAGCGTTACGCGGCGGATTCCTGGCTGTGAATGCGAGAGTTCCTGCGTCCGCTGCAACAGCAAATCAATTTGTTGATTAACATCCACCAATGAATGAGACGCCAGTCGAGTCAGCGTCCTTAGAATTGCAACCGTGTATTCGCCATCCTGGTTCAGGTTCAAAATATCTAGACACGTTTTTCTGGCCTGAAATCGAAAAGCTGTTAGACCCTGCACAGATCCTTCGTCGTCTCTGTGTTTCTGCCGACTGTGCGAAAATGATAGAACATACCAATCGTGCCAGAGTGATATCCTCAAACATATGTCCAAAGATCCGGATAAGTCGTCTTTTGAGCGGCAGCGGGGTTTTTATGTCCCGGACCATGAATGCCAGCTTTCCCGAGATGATGGCACAGAAACGCTGCGATTGGGCACAGAGCATATCGGCGGCATAGATCGCCGCACTGACCTCCATTGCCTCTGAAGAATCGAGCGAGTGGATGATACTGTAAAGAAAACGCATAAGGATTACCGGTGTCAGTTATCAGTACACACATTTATAGACCATTGGTTTGATATTGAAGTAAAGCAGTTGATCTGTACTTGTGATAGACGTCGATTCGGTCTGAAGCAATAGTTGACATGCATCCGAGAGTCCTGGAATAATGCCATGGTCGTAGAAATTTCATTACGGTGAGTAGGCACGTGTATACTGCTTTTGCAATTTCATCCGCATTGATGTATGAGATGCAGGACGTCCTTACCGAAGAGTGATGGCGCGTGCTAAAGGGTCGTTAGACTGCAGCATGGGAGAAATGCGTTTGATGGTCTCTTCGACATTGACGACCATCTTCAGATGTCGCTGACTCTTCTTGAACACTTGAAGGATGGCATGTCGTTGGATATTGTTGCTGTTAAACGAAAAAAAAAAAAAACGATAACAACAATAGCAACACGATGAAAGACATGAGAAACCGTTGAGCTGCAGAAATAGATCCGTATGCATCTAGTGGATCTGCTTGCACAAAGTCCTTTGCCGTACCTGTTCCTGAACCAATCTGCAAGCTTCAATATTCCCGCGTTGATAATGACAGCATAAGGAAACTCGTCAAACAGGTGCGGAAATGATGCTACCGCGTGTAGTTGCTCTGCAGAGCGTTGTGTCCTGTACTCTGTTTCAAGCTCAACCAGTCGCTTGGTTGCCTCGTCCGAAATATTGCTTCTTAGTGGTGCCATTACAATGTCCTCCTGTGCTATTAAGATTCCCGTTCAAACTCCTGGGGTTTACTCCTTGCAATTATTGTTCCTGAGTGATACCTTCTGTCACCCTTGTCTGACTTCAAGAGGTAGATTCCTAGTCTTTGTGATGATCATGAATCAAAACGATGCCATCTCACGAAGCAATGCCGCGCGCTTTATGCCCGGGTGTCACGTGCGTAGCACAGCCTGTTTCGAGGCGCGTCCGCGACTTAAGAAAATTTCCTGTTATAGATAGTAACTTAGAGGCGTAATATAAGCTGAACACTTTTATCGAAGCCAAGCAACGCGTTAATATGTTGCGTTGCGTTAGGACAACGATGCGAAACCTTTCTCAACATTCTGAAATGCTTTTTCGAAAGCATATCAATCGGGAAAGATCACGCTATTAGTTTTCTTGCGATAGACGTGATGTCGCCGAATAAAACTTCCTGTTCACGGCTCTTTATTATAAAGTCTGGGCGATCTGTAACGTGGTTGACAAAAGTGGTCGTATTATTTTAAATGGATTTAGTACGGCTTTTTTTACATTACTTGATACCTGTACTATCTCGATATCCAAAACATAAAAGCATAAACCTCACTATGCGAACAAGGAGACACGCCCAATGGACTTTAAAAAAAACACAACTAATGAACTGGTTCATGTATCAAACGTTCACTTACATTGTCGAGAAAAAGACCCATTTGGGTCAAATAAAGCCCGTGCCATGGGAAATGTTCTCGAGAAGCAGGTATTCTCATGGTGTCTGAGAAAAATCCACAACATGAACCAGTTCATTAGTTGTGTTTTTTTTAAAGTCCATTGGGCGTGTCTCCTTGTTCGCATAGTGAGGTTTATGCTTTTATGTTTTGGATATCGAGATAGTACAGGTATCAAGTAATGTAAAAAAAGCCGTACTAAATCCATTTAAAATAATACGACCACTTTTGTCAACCACGTTAGGATCATGAAGTGAACGGATCGGAGATGCGCCGAGTCCAGTGTACTTTATTACTATATAAATCTGTCACCTCTGAAACCTAATCTCGAGTTGATTAATAAATATCGTATAGATGTGTGTTTGGAGACACATCTTGTAAGAGTTTTTGTGGAAGAGCTTGACAAGGCGAGTCTAGGAACAAGAGGATACTGTAGACAAGGAACTTTATGACAGGGACTGGAACTAGATAAGCCTGACTAACTAGCTAGACTAGACGCGTCCTTTTATAGTTGTCTACAGTCAAGTTTGGAGGTGGCAACGTGAAGGTGTGGTCCTGCTTCTCATGGAACGGACCTGGATATATTACGATGGTCGATGATACTATGGACTCACAACTATATATCAAACTGCTCCAGGAGGATTTACAAATGTCGCTGGAGGAATGGAGCATGGCAAAAAACGATTTCGTCTTTCAGCACGATAACGATCCGAAGCACATGGCGAAGGTTGTCCGGAAGTATTTGGAGTCGGTGCATCTGACTGAGGAGGGGCACGCTTTCGGAATGGCCGGTGCAGTCTCCTGACCTCAACCCCACTGAACACATGTGGTCAGAGTTGGAGAGGCGGCTTGCAAAGTATCCAGAACGACCGCAGAGCTGTCATGAACTATGGCAGCGAATCTCGGTTGAGTGGTACAAGATCCCGGTGGAGTTCTGCCGTAAGCTCATCACGAGTATGCATAAGAGGTTCCAGGCTGTCTATACTGCAAAAGGCTGGAATACCTCGTACTGATCTGGATGGTAGCTAGCGAAAAAAATAAAGAGCATTCGATTTCAAAGTGGCACCTCCAAAACTGAGCCAAAGACCTGGTTGGAAAAAATATTCATTAATTCAACAATGGAGCAAGATGAAGGCGCCATACGCAATGCAAACGTAAAGGAAGAGGACAGCTTTATTTGTGACAAGTATTAGCAATGTCTACATAAACGGTTCCTAGGATACCAAAAAAAAACGTTAGCTGATAGGGGACATTGGCTCAGTTTTGCATGTTAGTGTATAATGCCTAACTCGGTTCGGCTGAGACTTTAGTTTGCACGGTACTTGATCAAATGTTCCATTGAGACCTTTACTTTCTCACGATTGCCGAGGGCGCCTCTGGTCTCTCACACTCCCCAATTCGTCTTACTAGCAGTCATCTCGTTAGCATTGCTCGCTTCCAATGGCGCCGCATCTGCAGACATATTGATATTCAGCATAGAACTCAATCTCGACCTCGCCTCCCTCCGTAGGATTCATGCCTGGAGCATTTAGTGATATGCCAGCTCTATGATACAGATCGAGTTGGTATCTCCAGCAACAGCGCCAGCGCATCCATTCTGTTCGAGGAACGTGCGTGGAATCTCCATTGTCCTGGCCGCTCTGTTACACAAAGCACGCATGCATGGCACACGCGTGTTAGTCTGAGCTGGACTTGACCATTCTTTCGACAAGACTGATCTTGAATTTTTTTCAGAGACGCACGCACTGCAACATTGCCCATGTAGTCCGCGACAGCAAGGAAAAAAAAATACCTGCCGATCAAAAGCAGTCTGGCATCGACTCGAAGAACAGCGGGCTCGGCCAATGAGCTTGGCGGCTTGCCTCCCCTTGAAAGAATACAGCCCATTCAAGAGACTTATCCTCATCAAATCGATTGCCGCGCACTCTGTTTGTATCGCGACGTCCATTTCTGCACCCGTTTTTATGCACATACGAGACGTGCCCAAACAATCCATGGCCCTGAATGCATTTGTGAATCGAAAAGTTGAGCTTCATCCCATGCACGGCCAGTAACCCTCGGAACTCGTTCTTGCTGCCGAACGCGAGAGCGAGCAGGGCTAATGCAGTGGATCGATGGTGTTATCGATATCGGAGCTCGTTCATGCTTACGAGTCAAGCTTATCATTGCCATGTGTAGCTGCGGGAGGAAGAGCGTGATTACACAAACAGTGGCACACACTGGACGACATCGATGCCTCATTTAGTTTCTTTATTGGGGTCCATAGATATTTATCCCGGCCCACACAGCCTAACTCCAACGCAATTGTCCGATGGTATCGATTACGATGATTTCTTTCTCAAGAGAGTAATATATTTCAAAGGGCGGATACTGCTGGAAGGATCGCAAGGCACATGTGTAACATGGACATGGATATTCAGCAAAAGACATCGATATCCTATGTTCAGCTTCTTGAATCGTCTCTATCTTTCTCTTTCTCTTACGATGTCGACTAAAATGGAGACGAGATAACAGCATTAGAGCTGGCAAAGCTTAGGTTGATGTCAAAGGGATAAAGCGGGCTACAAAAAAGGTCGGCCTCGAGCTAACTTGGAATAGGTTCGTTCAATTCATTCTGGCTCAAGATGCTATAGATTTTTGCTTAGAGCCGACCTTTTTTGCAGTGGACTCAAACAGTTTTGCACATGTGCAGGCGTACAGCACTGAGTACCGGATTTTTGGTCCAAGCACTCACTTCCTTGCACCACAGGCGTTGCGGTACGCCTTCTGCACGATCAGCTATAGCTCATCCCTCCCTACACATATATGCAGTCTACTGCACATACATCTTTTAAAATGACGTGTTTGTTCTCCAATGAGCCACTCATGAAAAATACCATGTGGGACAAGAATCCACGCATGCTCAACTTTAACGCGCGTCTATGTACCAAAGCTTATTTCCAGAACAGTTGGCTGTGCGAAGTTCTACTTTCGGAACGAGTACAGATCGGAGGAAGGGTGCAGCCAAAGTTTTATTACTTCCGGCAGTCAATCAGAAAAGAAGTTTTCCGAGATGAATCATCTGCTCAGCACTCCAAGGCCAGTGGCGAACGAGAGATATGAAATTGAACATGGACCAGGTGTCGTTTCCAATTTTAACGTGATCTGGATAAACGCATCTGATAAGGCGGTCGATAATGCATCCTATTTGCTTTCTCTCTCATGAACGCTAGACTTGTCAGGAACCAAGAAACTTGATGGATGGGGGTCCTGCTGCCTAAAGCGTTCGCCAAGGCTAGTCGCGACAGGAACCTAGAGGTTTTCTTGATACCCGGTAATTGACAGCACGAGGATGTGACGCAGGCCAAACTTGTTTGTTCAACAAACGAGGAGCCTCTGTCTTGCGCCATGCACATGGGTGCACCAATACAGCGTGTAATTTCAGGAAATGCACTATGGTGGCATGTGTGGCCTGTTCCCTATGGCAGTCTTTGTTTAACGCTAGGCGACCTTGGCAGACGGGGCGGGAAAGTTCATTGATTCCCACAAGGGAAACAGGGACCAGGACAAGACATGGTCTTATTTGTCGTGTCCCCTCTGCCCCCTCCCCCTCCCCCTCCCCCGAGGCAACAATTTGTAAGCTATAGTCGAGGTCCTTGGAACGGAAAGATGCCTCACTTCACTCGAAATGGAAAGCAGCCCTTTGTTGCTTCCCGTAGACCACCGGGAGACATAGGGACATTGGGAGTACGGCGACAGAGCCAAACCTGTTTTTTTTGGGCCCTTCCTTTGGTCCCGCAGTAAGAAGGTAAAATTTTAATAGTTTAAGAAATTCGGTTTTCTGCAGACATATCGTGCGATTTCTGTGCTTGAGTTTGAATCGAGTGAGGATTAAAGTGTAGAGGAGCGCTGTTCATTGGTATTTCTTAACCCCATATTGAGCGATGGTTGAGATCAAGGATAATTGCGAGGAGGCCATGATCAGTGGACGGGTGATTCTGAATCTCGCCAAGGATATCGAGCAAAGCAAGGATATCGAGCAACGAGGTTCAGCCGGTCCTGGATAGATTCCAGCAGCGCTATCTGAGTGCATCTGTCCTGCATTCCGTCTCGTTCTTCCGATGCACTCGTCTTTTTCTACTCTGTACATTTGTTTCTTCTAAGGTGAATAAAGCTCATCAGATATCACAGCGAACAAGAGTTGATAGCTGTTATTAGATATGCAGCTCTTGAACAATGCTTCTATGGTCTTGTATACATTGCTGTTATCCTAGTTTCTGGCCTAGATAAATAAAGAGTTCAGTTACTTTTGTAAGCGCGAGCGGGGAAAGGGAGAGTCATCAGAGATGAATTACGGAGGGTGAGATGATAGTGACAATGACAATGAAGATGGGAAAGGTAGAAGAGGGTGAGGGAAGAAGAAATAAATTGCATTTAAGGAGCGGGAAGGAAGGTGCCTTCAGCAATGAGGTTGACCTCGCCAAGGTCAAAGATCTCAAATTCCTCGGGGTAGTTGCCCTTAGTGAGCTTCTTCTGAGAGGCAACGATGATACGGTAGGGGCGGATCTCATCGGGAATAGTAGGAAGTTGGATAGGGGCCAAGGTCGCGTTCTCGGCAGGGAGGACCAGTCCGTCCCAAGTGTACCGGGTGTAGATCAACTGTCCGGTGGTACTATCGACGTTCTTCATTCTGCCGGTGGCGCCAAAGGCAGCGCCGCCATCATTGGAGGTCAAAAATCCGACAAAATTGTCCCCATCATAGATGCGAATGGTGGCATCGGGAGAGTGCGAACCAAAGCGGGTCAATACAACGAGCTTGTCGTTCTTTAAGTTGAAGGTGTAGTCCCTATTGGCATCGACCAACTCGCCGCTCTGGTCGATCATCTTCAACATAGGGAAGCCGAGACTGGTATCCTGCATTGGCACGTCGCGGATATCGCCTTTGATACCAGTATAGGGAATATGAACAGCAACACCACCCTCGGAGTGAGGAGTAGCAACGACGAAACCAGAGTACAAGGGCCATTCAGCAGCATTACCGTTCTTGGGCTCGGTGAACTTCAAGGTGATCTTGGCAGTCTCGCCAGGGTTGATCGTAATGGTGCTTGGGTCGAACTTGACGTTAGCATAGTCGTCCTCAATAATCGGGGTACCGAGTGGGAAGGAGTTGCCGACGTTGTACGAGTTCAAGGCATCAGCGGGGACGTGCGTGAGAGTATAGGTTTCAGCGTTCTTGCCGGTATTCTTGATCAGAACCTTAGCCCGCCTCCGGAAGTTGACAGTATCGAGGAGATCAATGTGGTCGGGACAGAACTCGGCCGAGGCCAGGACAGCGTTGAGAACGTTGATCAAACCAGCACCTTGCTTGGCAGCTGAGGTAAAGGTCTCGGACTTGTAGTTATTGGAGATCGTGGCTGTGTTCTTGAAGGCCTTGCGAATCCTATCACCATGGGACTTGACCTTCCTAGCCTGCATGTACAAAGCATGAGCACCAGCAACGTAGGATGAGGCCATGGACGTGCCAGAGAGAACAGCATAACCACCCTGAGCAAGAAGGTAGGTCGAGAGGATGTTGCCACCAGGAGCAGCAACATCGGGCTTGGAGCGGAGATCACCATCCAATCCAAAGGAAGAGAATTCCGAGGGTGATCCCCAGTTGGCAATGGGGATGGGTTGCTTGTTATTGGGCCAGGTCACAACGGATTCGGGGTTGGTCATCCAGGTAGCGAGCATCTGGACACCAGCATCAAACTCGATCGACACTATGGGCAGGCTGCGGACATGTCTCGTTGTGATGAGACCAGCGCCGCTGGACTGGATGATCATACCAGCAGCACCGTTGGCAACAGCTAGAGCAGCACGTTTATCAGGCTTGCACCGGGTGATATCGCTAAGAACCAAGACGGTCTTGCCCCTGACATCGACACCTTTGTAGAGGGACTTGTCGCATCCATCGCTCAATTTACCGTTGGAGAGCAAGGGAACGATGGTGGCAGAGGCGGGAAGGTTAGCGGGATTGATATAGCTATCAGAGGAGTCGTAGGGGAAGTCCTTGCCGCCATAGGTGAGGTAGTAGAACCAGTTTCCTTGACTGTCGAACGACCCGACCGAGGTAGCGTGGTCACCAAGACCAGTGCCAGAAACCATCCAGACACCATCATAACCATCGTTACCAGCAGGGCCGACCAAAGCTTTGCCACGGATCAGAAACTTCTCAGCAAGTACAGATATAGGGTTGGTCTTGTAGGAGGAGCCGCCGGCGATAGACATGTTGATGACCTAAATGTTCAAGAATACCGTATTGACCAAAGTAGATGAGTGGCCATTCTTCATTTCCTCATCCCACATGTCTGTGTGATTGTAATCAATAGCTCGATCACATACATCCATGCCGTCGTTGAAGGCCAACTCCATGGCGGCAAGAATAATATCATCACCAGCTTGGCCCTCGCATCCAAAGATACGGTAGGCACCGAGAGTAACCTCGGGGGCGACACCGACAAAAGGCAGTGGGGGTTTAGGCGAGGCTGCGATGTTCAGAGCATTTCCACCAATGATGCCGGCGACGTGAGAACCGTGTCCAAAGCAGTCCATGGGATCACCGTCGGGGTTGGGAGTGTTGGATCCAGTGTAGTCATCACCGACAAAGTCCCAACCATACTTGACACGGCATTTCTTGTCATTAAGACCGAAGCATCCAGCATCAGCACCGGCAGCAGCGAAGGCAGGATGCTTGTAGTCGATACCTGTATCGATGACACCGATCTTGACACCCTTTCCTGTCAAATTGTACTGGCTGTGCAAGACATCGACACCGGTCATGTGGTGATTCGAGGTCGAGGTATCATCGGGGTTCATGCTGGGGTTCCCAACACTGGGCATGTCGTAGAGCGAGATGTGCCAGACATTCTTGACTCCAGGGATCATGGAGAGAGCGCGGCCATCATGCTGGGAATCGACAGTGATGGCGGCTCCGTTGAAGATGTTGTACTCGTTGCGGACCTTGTAGTTGACATTGTGGGACTTGAGGGCGTCATGAGCATCCGAGTGCTTGACACCATCGTTGTATTCGATAATGAAGCCGTTGTTGATGATGTTGGACTTGCCATGCTTGAGGGAGTGGAACTTGCCAGCCGAGACGAGGGTGGCCGCAGCAAGGACGGAGAGGATGATTGTGATCTTCATAGTGAGGGGTAAGGACCAGTGTCTGTAGAAGACTGTGAGGGGTAATTAGCAAGATGGGAGAGGGGAGGGGAGGAGAAGGGAGGAGAGGGAGGAGTTCAGAAGGACGGCGCGGTAAGGAAAGGGCTATGGTACGATGTAGGGTGATGAGGTCGAAGATGGCCAAAGAAGAAGTTAGTTTCCAGGGGATGGCAGCTGGTATTTATACCATCCTGTCTATCGTCCGCTCCAGCTGGTTTCTGTGTGGGTGGGATATTATTAATGACAAGAATGGCTGATGTTTCTCCGCGGATACACTTGCCTCATTGGCCTCGGGGACGATAGATACTTGTTTGTCAGCTCAGCTGTATTTAACCTCCTCTGCCGTCTGTTTTTAGGTTCTGTCCATGTTTTCCTTCTAACGTAGGACGTGTCGAGGGCCTAGGTTTCCTAAATTTGGTCCGCGTCTTAAATGAAGATGAGAAAAAAAACCCCGGTTCTCGACCTGCCAAACCAGTGGGAGGAGCCCACAAAATTAATAGCCCAGGATTCTTCTCGGTTTTATTGGTTACTATTCTGAATGGCCGTGTAAGGATCGACAAGGCGGTGCAAAGAAAAGAGAGGGTTTCCTGACTCTTCTTAACCTTAATCCATGAACATTAAGAGGTTGTCTTTATCGCCAAAAGTGTCCCAGTATGCTAGATACCGTTATTTTGGACCAGATGATATTTGCCTGCGGTGTCTTTGATGCAAACGACGGTATCCGGAGAGAGTCGATATAGGGAGAAAGAGAGACTTTACTCATGTGAATGCTGTCTACGTGTAGATAGGGTTTATACACTGGCGCATATGGGCTTTCAAAAAAGACAACCCCCATTTCTTTCCACTATACCTTATTTATTACAATCTATGGTCTATAGTTTTGACCCATAGCCGTTACCAACATGGTTTCCCATTGTTATGGGCGTCCCGCCTCCTTCCAACTGAACACTGCCCAACAGGAATACAACCTCCCTTGCCCAGTTCTTAACCCGATCGTCCTGTGTACCATTTCCAAAGTGTCCCCTATTCTCATCAATCATAAGGAGACATGCCTCTTTGCCCTCTGTGCCGTACCACGGCGCGAGCCTTGACCGCAGACGGGCCACATACTTCGTTGACTGCGTATAGTCGACTCTTTGGTCACGCTCGCCACACAAGATCATGAGTGCTGGGCGGCGAGAGGTGATCGGTGGCGGTGGGTAGGTCGCCGGCACAACTGTCTGGTTACTTGTATTGACTGAACAGGCACCTTGCGCTGTGGGTGGTGCAGAAGTAGGGGGCTCTGCAGTGGGTTCTGCAGCAGTAAAGGGCTCACGCTCCATGCGCTGTTGCTGTTGCTTCGTTACTCGTTGGCGTCTCATGCTCTCCTGCTGGCTATCGTAATTCGGGATGGTATCGTAGGGTGCATAGCTCGCCATGTAGTCATACATTTCGGTGGATTCTGCAGGATTACCCCATTCTAGGTATTCGACCTTGGTCAGCGGTATCTCTGGATCAAGCATCGTCGTCATTGGATCCAGAAACGGGACGTTCAAAATCATCGCCCTAAAAAGATCTGGACGCATGTTGCACACAGCACCTAATGTTCGAACAAATAAACAGACAAGGAGACAAAGCATGAGAGAACGAACTCCTGCATTAGCAGACTCGACAAGGCGCCAGGTTTTCTTTCCCTACCCATCAAAAGCCCTCCGGCGCTGACGCCACTGGCAGTCAACCTCCTCGGGTTGGTATAACCGGCTTCCACTAAATGCTCCGCAACATTAATAAAGTCCGTGAACGTGTTGCGCTTATTCCAGAGCTTTCCTTGTTGGTACCACATTGACCCTAATTCAGAGCCTCCTCGGACATGTGCCAGGGCGATGATCCAGCCACGCTCCAGCAGAGGAAAGTGTTCCATTCTAAAATCAATATCAGTGGGGACACCGTAGGCGCCATAGGCACGCATCAAAGTAGGGTTCCGGCCATTGAGCTGCATATTCTTCCGGTGCAAAAGTGTTACAGGGATCTTTGTATGCCCGTCTTCGGCATCGACATTGATTCGTGTACACATGTACTTTGAGCGATCAAGGCCTAATAAACATTAAACGCCAAACAGCAAACATTAGTCTCACGATATAAATGGGGCCGGACAGCCGAATGCACTTTGATAGTCGATAGTCGATGTTATGGATTAACAACGTACGATGGATGGGATGAACTCGTAGGGCTGTCATGACTCTCGATGCCATATCGTACTCATAAGTCGCCTCATGTGCATAGGGAGAGTTGAGTGTGAACTGGAAAGAGTCCGTCTCGTATTCCTACCAAAGAGCGAATGAAGAGATTTAGTTGCCAGTAACATATATCTGACTGTAATCAAAATGATCAAAGGAAACAATTACTTACTAGATTCACTCCTGCGCCAATTGTACAGAATTGCTCTGGCAATGGGACTTCGTGCACAGCGCCCGTCTCAAAATGGTAGCACGAAATCACAGGTAGAGCATCGCGCTTGGCATAAATGACCATGAAGTTCTACGAGTGCAGCAAAAGGAGTGAGCAAATGTCGACTCTATTAGTGCCTTAAACGATCGAGAGAGACATTGTATAAATTGTATAAATTACCTTGAAAATATCCACGTCTTCGATTTTCTCATTATCCCTGGCTCCCATGAGCTCTACCCAGGATTCGCGACCAGGGTTGCTACGATGAGCACGCATGACTCTGAACGTCTTTTTTGGATTATCGTTGGTCAAAATATAGAACTGATCCTAAAACCAGAGTAATCCCCAAGAGAGATCTTCTGGGTGAGTTGATCGGTCATGAGCATACTGTAGCATTTTATACGCAGCCATTTCTCTCATATAACTTACATCATGGTGGTCCACATAGTACTCAGCACCCTCCACTCTTGAAGTCACGACCTTCAGCTCAGGCAGTTTTCCAGTTGAGATATCGTGTCCAGCATCAAAGACTCTGACTTCTGAAGATGAGAGCGAGTTGCCGTTGATAGTGACGAATCGGTGGTCCTTGGTCGATCCAACATCAACAAAGATGCTGTCGTCATCCTCCTGAAAAATCAGCACGTCGGACTCCTGTGGCGTGCCGACCTGGTGAGCCCAGATCTGGTACGGTCTAAGCACATCCGTCGATTTGGTATAATATATAGTCTTGTTATCATTGCCCCACACAAAGTTAAACACATCTTCTAGGACCTCCTGTAATCAAATATACACAAGACAGTGTCAGCCCATGCTTGATATGCCAATATCATGTAGTTTCGCGTCGATATTTTGTGCTCATAGCTCCATACCTCAAAGGGTTCCTCACGGTTCAAGTCCCGGAAATGTAGTGATCCGAGTTCTTCGCCCTCTTCCAATGTTAGGAACGAAAAGATGTGGTGTCCAGTTGACAGAAGTACTTTCTTCACGTGACAATTTTCTGGTAGATATGCCGAGTCCAGCAAGATTTCCTAGCAGATGGAAAGTTCGATCGTAGGGCAACATTAGTTGATAATAGAGCCTTGCCTACTGATCCGTCATTCAACTTTGCAACCCCGATACATTGGGACAAAAGAATAAGCATCAAGCAGAGGAGATATACCTCTTTAGCAATGGGCGATTTCCTTCTCCTGCAGTAGACCATGCCATGTCGACTTGTTTTGGTGTAGTATTCATACCCATGTACAAGGGTTGTCAACGGCGCCGAGATCTTTTTCGTCCGCAAAACCTGCTTCATCTCCTGTCAACCGGAACATATGATCAATGGTGTTATCGATATTAGTTTGGCTTCAATTCCTTGTGCTTCGCTCTCGTAGCCATGTGTATTACTGTAGCAACTAATAGTCCCACATACCCTGTTCAAAAGATGGATAGCGGCAGCTTCCGAGGCAAAGTACTCCTTCGCATACCTAAGTGTTGGGTATAGCGTTTTAGAAAATGAGTACGCGATCCATGGTGATCCTCCTTGCGTCCTCCGTAGCAAGCTGAGGACCGACTTACGTGTTTTCAGCTTGAATGTAATCCCTAAGATCCTATCAATAGTTGATGGCATTCAAGGACAGTTAGGTGTCTGTCCTATTCCTGGCAAGCATCCTAATTCATCCTCTTTCCTTGTACTGCCTTACAGGATCGTTTTTGTTGGTCATCCAGTCATATTCATCCACACGAACTCGTCCCAGGACCCTGGTCTCCTTGGGTATCTTCTTTGGAGGGTTAGGCGGAGTAGGCCTATTTTGTTTTCCGAAGCGTCAATCAACCACACCAATGGTCAATACCAAGAATTAGCGTTTTTCCGCTTCGGTCTGATCCATCAAATTGAAAAGGAAGGACGTACTGTTGGAAAACAGCCTTCAGGGTGCCCAGAAAACTCAATTCACGCCTCTGCTGCTGTTGAAAAGGACATCCTATAGGTGTTGTCGGGGTTGCACGTCGGAGACTTGAAGTCAGGTTCCTCCTAGACGTGGCCACTGCCCTTGAAGAAGACGAATTAGGAGCAAATGTCAAGTGGCTCCACTGCTGCACAAGTACAAGTCCTGGACGCACGTTGTGGTGGTGCTGGGACTGGTGTTGGGAATATGTTATCCTGGCAAGCACCGGCGAGAAACCTCTGGCGACAGGCATTCTTGCCAGATAGGATTATGGAGCGGGGTGATAGGAAAGTGGGACCAAGCGTTGGACCCGAGGGGAAAGGAAAGTAAAAGGCGGAAGTGGCTGAGGACTTGTTTATACTGCCTTTTTGGTAAAATCATTGTATTGCGTTTACTCAAACTCCATCATTCACAAGCACCCTTCCTACCTTTGTTGACCCTCCACTGGACTCTAGTATCTAAAACGGCATAGCAGCACAGGCAAAATAACGAGACATGAATAACCGAACGAACGTAAGAGACATCGCCGGATTGAGCGCGTTTGAGACCACGGCATCTTCAACGAAGTTCTAAAAAGGTGCTAATGCACGCTTTATCCATGTCTGAATAGGTTCGCTTGCCCCCAGAGGTCAACAGGGCCTTATTTGTTCGGTAAGACAGATCGACAATACGGATAGCAGAATTCAACAATATATAAGCGCCGATGGCTGGTATTTAATCGGCTTCTCTCTGACTATGATATCGTAGCAATCTCCCCTTCAAGATCACGCCCGAGGAAATGTACGACATCTTTGGAAAATATGGAGCAATCCGGCAAATTCGCGTAGGGAATGCGAACGACACGAAAGGAACAGCATTCGTGGTGTATGAAGACATTTTCGACGCGAAGACGGCATACGAGCACTTGCAAGGATTCAACATCATGGGGCGGTACCTCATCGTGCTATACTATCAGCCGAACAAGGTCACTAAGAAGATGAATCTGGCCAAGAAGGAGGAAGAACTTAAGGAACTGAAGGCGTACGTTGACAGATGCTGTTCGCTTTTTCGTTTTGATGTGAGGTTGGAAGATAAGCCCGTAAGGATCTAACATTTTTATCGCTCGCTTGCTTTTTCTAGTCGCTATGGAATCTCTGACGACGACTAGAGGATTTAAAGAGAACAACATAGTTGTCCACACAGTTCAAGGAATAACGGAGACTCTAGGACTAAAGAAAGGGGGATCCCAGGAAGACCAGCCATTCATTCAGGAAGCATGATCGCCGCTTGCATCTATCTCTTCAGCAAAGCGAAGGACCATTATCCACAGCCTGGTAGCTCCATGTACTATAGCCATGCAAAATAAAACCAACATGAAGAACTAGAAGACATGTTTTTTTACTGAGACAAGAGAATATGGTACAGTGTTGCAAATGTGGTGTTTTACAAGCAGGGGCGGGATAGCAGGGTAATAACTGGACTCAAGGCAGGATATCATCCACGATCGCCTGAGCGTTTTCCAGTCGAGTGATGTTGGAGGAGACATTCTACCGAAAGACAATGTACAACAGGCAGAAAGCATTAGGATTTTGGTTGACTACAGCTGAATCCTTCAACAGCGCGAGTTGCATCATGTACTGACCTTTCTAAGGTCGCTCAGCAATGCTATGCTCGAGGCATATTCCTGAGCAATAAGATCCGATCGTTCAAGGGAAACTATTCAGACGAGGAAACACATATCGGTCAGTCTGACCATTCGCTCCTTAACTCACAGACAAAACAAACTTCCAGAAACGACTGCAATGCCTTACCATCCTCAATTTCCGCCTCTGCATTGTTCTCAGATTGCGATTCGAATTCAACCCTGTCTGCTAGGGCGGATTGTCGTTTGATAGCATCGTCTAGTAACATCTTGACCTGCTCTGGTACGCGCTTTCTTCGCTCCGCAACCTTGAGGGTCAGTTCTTCCACCTGCAGTTGCTGGGCTTGCACCTTTCGTGCCAGTGCCTCGTCCAAAGGTTCAAATTCTGTACAGAGTCAAAGAGTCGCACCATTAGCATGGAGCAGTGAATTGATGTAAGTATATCCAGACAAAAGTCCATCGTGAGCAATGGCACGGCCCCCAAGGTACCTTCGTCTGCAATTGCTTGTTCGTATGGAATTCCATTAATATCAATATTCGAGCTTGCCATCTTCATGATGTCTTCAATCCACTAAACAGATGCATGGTTCCAATGAAAAGCATTCCAGTCTGGATCAGTCGCTGCAAGGTTATCATAGCCTCTTGTCATTCCTTTCACCGCTGACGACCGGGTCCTTGATGCCTGAATGCGTGGTTGTCGGTTGTACCTGATCCAGGAGCTGCTGCACTTGGTCTATGAGTTCTGAATCGCCATTACGGATGTGTTCCTCGGCCAGTCTACCGTAGAGCGTCTTACGCCAGATCTGACTGATGTACTGAATGTCTTCCTTCGAAGAGACGTTAATCTTTGGGAACTCCATGGCGAAAGAGAGCTGAGCGACATAGTCAAAAGGAGCAAAAAAATAATAATTTATTGTCGTCTGCCGTATGTACACTACACTTGTGGGATTTATTCTACTTTTTATCCGTCGAGCTCAATCAGGGCTGCCTGCGGCTGCTTGCTCAACATTTCAAGAGGAACCTTCTCGTGCAAGAAGCTAGTACAGTACATGCACTTGACAGCCTTGATGGGAACATTGGCCCCGCACCAAGAGCACGTCTGGGTCGCGCCGGAGGCAGGGGCGGGCTCGGGCTTGGTCGTGTCCGCGTCGCCATTGCCGTGGTGCTTCTCGCGGCGAGCCTGACGCCAGTTTCTGAACTTTGTAGCCGTGAAGATGATGATGAACAACGTCAAGGCCACCAGGATGAAGTTGAGGCTGACCTGCAGGAAACGACCAACATTCTCGGTGACGGCTCCGTCCTCTTGAGCCTGATCAATTGTCTCGTATCGCTTGCCCGGGGTCTTACCATGTCTGAGGATAATGAACCAGTTCTCCAAGTTGGAGCCTGTTTTTGTTCAATTAGCACGATAGGAGGAGAAACTGTTAGATAGGTGAATTAATGGCTGATGGTTGTTCCTGAAAGAAATGCGTACCCGAAATAACAAGACCCAGAGGAGGGGTTAAGATGTCGTCGACAAAGCTGCTAAGGACTTTCGAGAATGCACCTCCAATAACGAGACCCTATAATTGATTCGAGTGGTACACAGGGCCAGAAGGGATGAGAGTCAGTGTTTGATAGAAATGCGCGGCTACTAAACCAGAAAAAGAGATCAAGTTGCAAACAACATTGCAAAACAGAATGAATGAATGAATGAATGAATGAATGAATGAATGAATGAATGAATGAATGAATGAATGTGAACATACCACACCGAGATCGATAATGTTGCCGCGCTGAATGAACTCCTTGAAGTCCTTCCACACACTCGACTCCTTGACGCGCTCGCGGATTCCTGGCATTGGTGAGATATGGGTTACTGCAACGGCGGTTGTGGGTGCTATGTTGGGGTTGAGTGCGAGCGAGGACTTGATTCAGTCGATGCGGATGAAAGGAGTTGGAGTCGCGAAGAAAAAGAAGAAAGAAGAGGAAGAAGAAGCGACAAGGGCGGGGAGAAGGGAAGTTGAAATAGCTCTGGTCAGCCTGCCACCACTGTCTGTTTGTTTATCTGCGGCGGATGGGGATGTCGCCCTACAGCATGATGTGGCGAGCCAGGTGCTGGTTGGAGGGGATGATTGACGATCGATGGCCCGCTCTTTCTTCTTTGTTTTTTTTTATTCCCACCCAGGAAGGAGTCGCGGGAAAGTAGCGAGGGGAGCATATCTGAGTGCCGCCTTTTCTTTCTTTGTTTCCTCCGGCGGCATAACGCGTATTGAACCCAAGGGGGAGAGAAGCAGGAAAACTTTGTGTACCCAGCCAAGGTCAGTTGCCCATCTTTATCCCAACAGACAGCGTCAACAATCTTCATCTTTGGCTTCGGGCAGCTCCTCCCAGAGCATCCCCGCCCATGCAGGAGGTCACCTGTTCCGAGGCGCGTATTACCTAAGCAGCAAAATGCTGCGATCTCTGGCGTACATACTCGCGTTTGGTGAACAGTGGATTATCAAATCCAGTGGGTTGAAAAATCTCTATTTTTCGAAGATCTCCATTAATGGCAGCTCGCTTAACAATCGAACAATCGAAGTAGCAACAACGACAATAACAAAAATTATAAGCTCCATTTCTATGCGTGCTGGTCTATATCCGTTCGCCCTTTTATTATCAGAATCAGTTTCACACACTTTCGGACAGCTCTATCATGCAATGCGTCCGACGCGGTTCATCCGCTGGACGCGCTCCCGCACAGATTCAATAGGCGTCATCGATTCCTCCGCGCTATCCTGCACCGCCGCATGAGCCCGACCATTCGAGGACGACGACGGCGAAGCCGAAGGTGATGCAGATGACACAGGTGCTGGGGACTTGACTTGATGATGCCTTGACCTCACCAACGTCTCCTCTTCCTCCTCCTCCTCCTCTGCCTCTGTCCGTGCGCTGCTACTACTGATCAATCTCAACTCCCGGGCCCTTTGTGAAGGCGATAGGTACTGCGTGTTACCATGCAAGTGGCCATTGAGAGCCGCAGACCCTTGTACCGGGCTGTCATAATTCGACCCGATATCTCTATTTCTTGTCGCTGATGACGGCGATGTCTGGAACTGAATCAAATCATCGTCCAGATCCGCACTCGGGAACTTTTTCTTAAACGCCTCTTCTTCACCCGCAACCAGTGTTCCTGTATCGTCCCTCATCCTGAATCGGGTTGGCTTTGGAAGCAGCTCAGGCTTCTGACCGGGTGGGAGGCAGTTCACCGAAGTGCGACGGGCTTTGCTACCTGATGCTGCTGCAGGCGTAGTAGAAGAGGATGCCGATGCCGTCGATGTGCTTGAAGTACCACTCCCGGTCATGCCAATCCGGCGAGTAGATTTGACAGGCACAACTGGAGTGGTCATCGTAGAAGAATCTGAGTTTAGATAAGGAGAAGTAGTAGCCGGTGAGGACATGAAGGACGATTGAGCTGAGGTACCGCCGGATTTGAGTCGCTCCTGTTCATCCATACTCGCTCGACCATTCGTTAATGATCCTCCAGAGTAGAGCACAGCAGAGTGTTGGATAGGACCCGTGCCAGGAATCGACTTCATGTACATATCTCTCGACTGCTGCTGTGGTTCCTGCTGTTGTTGCTGGTTCTGCTGCTGTTGCCACTCGTGTTGCTTCTGGAGATCCCTCTGCTGCATGACCTGCCTCTGTGTCAGCTGCTCCTGCTCCTTAAGCATGCGCTTGCGCTCCTGCCACTTTTCATGCTGCTGCTGAATCTGTTGTTGCTGCTGCTTCTGCAACTGCTCCTGCTGAAGTCGATGTTGATGCTGCTGCTCCTCAAGCTGTCGCCTCTGCGTTTCCAGCAATCCCTGCTGTTGCCGCTCAAACTCCTTTTGTTGCAGCTCTATCAATTTGAGTTCGGCTTCCATGTCCCTTCGCGAGAGCTCCTTTTTGTCCAGAAATGTCAAATCAGAGATCTTAATAGGGAGCACTGATGGGGTACCAGTCGACGAGTACGCTTGAGGACGTGAGGCAAGCGTTGATGGGTTAGATGCTGATCCTACTGATGTAGCTCCCACAGATCTCATACCTTCCAAGGTTCGGCTCGTGTCAAGAACTCTGGCCTTTCCCTGTGTATTCTGAGGTACGAGTGAAGAATTGATATCAAAGCTGAACTTGCCGAGCTGCTCCATCTGCTGTCGCTGCAAGAGTTTAAGGCTGTCTATCGGTGCTGGGAGTGGGTCCTGAGAGCTGATCGGTCGCTGTCTGCTGGAAGATGATGAGCTAGGGGATGCAGCAGCTGGCAGTCCAGATCGTGAATTTCCTGTGCCGTCGTCGTGGACGTTTTTGTTCGTCAAACTATTTGCTCCGGAATAAGCTGAATATCCAACGATGGACTTAGCAGAGGATGGTGAGGGCTGTCCTGACTGGAGAGAGGTCTGTCGAGTTGGAAGTAACGGCTTCGACACACCCGAGGACTGTGAGCCGATGTTCGAGGATGGTGAGGATAATCCAATAGGTGCCTGTTGCAGGCTGCCAAAGGACGAGGGTGTGCCAGACCGAGAGCCCATACCGCTTGCGTCGATTTTGATGCCTGTTGAAGACCCAAAGAAGAGATCGTCAGCGGCCAGCTTGGCCTTTGCAGCAAATCCTTGATTCGTCCCTGAGAGCTGACTAGGCATGCTACTCTTCGAATGAACAGGTGTGTTGGCGGTAGGAACATCATATCGAAGGAGATCAGGAGAGATAGATGGAGGTCGGGGCCGAGGTGCCAGGGCGGGTGCCGGTGCCGGGGCAGACGCAGAGCTAGAAGAGGCAGGAGTGCGATTGTTGGATCCAGAACTTGCAAAATCAAACCCAAACTCATCCTTTCCAGCCAGGAGATCGAGCGTGAATCGCTTCGCCTCGTTCTTCTTGGGGTTATCAAAGGAGGTAGTGCCCGAGAAATCGAACGGATCGCCCATCGGAGGAATCTTTGAGAACTTTGATACTGGATCTGTAGTGTCCGCAAACTGTCCAAAAGAATCGTCAAATCCAGAGTTGAAATCGCCATTTGATGTTGCAGGGAACGCGCTCTGGACATCGTTGTTTTGCATAGATACTGCAGCGGCAGGCTGCTGACGTGTTGGGCGTCCTCTGCGCATGGGCTCAATTGAGGGAAGAATGTCCATGGGCCGCGAGACTGTTGAGTTGCTGAGAATGTTGGCTGTTGCCGAAGGTTGCGACTCGGGTGCTGTGGGCGTTAATGAGATATCGGGATATATCTAGAGATTGGTAGTGTAAATAGTAAGAATAGTCGAGTCAATGACATGCGGCCACATTCGTCCAGCACTTGCTCATTAATTACTATCATCCAGCCTTACATTCTGGATGGGGCAAGATAGTCCACGCAGAGCCGAGGTAACCTTCATAACCTGATAGATATTTGGTCGCTGTTTGGGGTCTTCCTTCAGCATCGACTCTATGCAAGCGAAAGGGTTTTTTTGTTAGCAACCGTCGGATTTACCTGTATCTTTAGCTGAAGTAGTTCCTTGATCCGGTCTATTCACTTACGAAAGAGGCTGATAAGACCGGGAGAAAACATCGGGTGCTCAGGAATGGTGTACCGCACATTCAGAATTGCCAGCTGTCCTTGTTCCTCGAAGGGTGTGGTGTAGTAGCATAGCTTGTACAAGAGCACTCCCAATGCCCATATATCTATTTAAGGTCAGTTCTGAAGGAGTGAGCCTTTAATTCAATTTCTTCTGATTAATTTACCAGACAACGAATGGGCAAAAGGTGCATGAAACGTCACCGATGCCTGAGCAAAAAATCCAACCTTACCGATCTTTTCGTCAATGCCTTTTCGCATGTACAGATCCAGCATTTCTGGTGCACGGTACTGCAGCGTGGTATGGTTGTTGATCTCTTCCTCAAGCAACTGGATATCCTTGACATTCCTGGGTATGTTGTCACCTCTGAGGATGTTGGTCGTGGCCGATCCAAAATCACACAGCTTGTAGTCGTTGTTGGAGAGCAAAATATTTTCGACTTTGATGTCACGATGAAGAATCGGCGGATCAGAATAGTGTAGGTACGCCACAGCCTACCACAGCAACGAAAAGAAAAGAACGACCTAGTCAGACACGCGGTCGATACCCCTGCATTTTGCATTTCATGCCTTAGGAAAAAACCATAAAACCGGACAAACGTTGTGCTTACTTCGCAAACATTGGAAAAGATTTTGAGAATCTCGGGCTCGGTCAAGCGATGTTGTAGCCTCCTGTTCATCAGATCGATCACTGGACCGCCTTTAGAATTGAATGAAGCGGGAGGTGCACGTTAGTCTGCAGTCCGCTATCAGTGCAAGATATGGTTCTGTGGCCCTGATCTACTCAGAGAAAGAGGTCGCTCTGTTGACCCTACCTCCACAGTACTCCATGAGAATGAGGACCTCGTATCCGCCGCCCTCGAGCTTTCCCATGCAAGAATCCATGTACTCTACAATGTTCTTGTGTTTCCCGAGTCGTTTCTACGTTCGACATATTCCCAAGGACATGACATTAGTCGATGTTGCGGGGCGAGAGTGTGGCGTGAAGAGCGTTGGCGATAGAGTAAATCCTCTGATCAACTGCTCTTGAGAAGCGCAATAGGTTGCCTCAATAAAGGATCAATTGCTCTCGCAAAGTGCATACCATGGTCTCGATCTCCTTGTTAACAATGGCTAGCCTTTCTTTATCTGCAACGGCAATGCGTTTGACAACGACAGGGAAGCCGCTTCCGTTGGCAAGAGTGGCAAGGTAGACGTGCGCAAACCCGCCCTCGGCGATGTATCGGTCGATAACGACGGTGTATCTGCCCAATTGGATAGTCGTCCCTGGGAGGATGGTCCCTTGTGGGGCCATGTTGAGGCCGACAGCATTCATGGTCGAGTTGATGACAGGAGTTGGAGAGGAAGTGAGTCGAAGGCCTGACGTTATCGGTGTAACAAAGAATGCGAGGAATGTACACGGGTGTGAATGGACGCTCAGAGATTGAGGATGAAGAATGGATGAAGACGGCAAGAAGAAGCCTGACGAGAGGGGGAGGAGGAGGAGGGTAAGAACCAAAGTGCGGAAGATGAAAACGATGGCAAAGATGATGGTTGAGGATGATGGCACTCTTTTTTTCACACTTTTGGTGAAGGTACCTTGGGCGGAAAGTATGGTTTGTACGTCTACGTTATTTTATTTCATACGTGAATGGTAGGCATGCGGAGGTATGGTTTACTTAGAACTTCTTGAGCATCTCATCGATCTCCTTTCCGTGGGCCTTCTTGATATCGCGTCTCTTGACCTTGCTGCTCGATGTCATGAAACCGTTCGTCGCCCAGTCTGCGTCGTCGACGATCACTCCCTGCACCGTCTCCGCCTTAGACAGGCCCGAAGACTTTGCCTGGCTTTTGAGTACCTCCAGGATCTCCTTATCCGAAGCCTAAATAAAACGAAGAAATCCTTTGGTTAATTGCACTGCCCACGCATAACTGTCTACGAGCATTATGATAGCTGTGCAACAAAAGACTTTACCCCATGGTGCGACGGCTCAACGACTGCCAGTAGCACAGGCGCTCCGTTGTCTGCAATAATGCAAATGTTCTTGATGTCCTTTGAGTCGCGATAGATGGCCTCACACTTCTCAAGGGCAACATATTCTCCATGCGACAGCTTGACAAGATTCTTGACCCTGTCCTTGATCGACAACGTGCCGTCGGGATTCATCGTACCAATGTCACCGGTCTTGAACCATCCATCATCGGTCATGACCTTCTTGGTCTCTTCTTCCATCTGGAAGTAGCCCTTCATAACAGCAGGGCCACGGAACCAGATCTCGCCTGTTCCATTGTCGCCTGTATACTCTGTGTCTGGCACATTCACTAGTTTCAATTCGAGACTTGGTGCCTGGAAAAATTAAGCTAATCGTTAGCGTCTTATCAAAGAAATAAAAATAATAGTCTGTTCTTGATCAAATGCGACTTACAGGTGGTCCAACTGTGCGGAGACGGTGTCCCAGGCCTGGGAAGGTTACGGCAGCGATACCGCCGACTTCGGTCAGGCCATATCCCGAGATAACATAGCACAGTACCATACTCAAGAAGCGGTGCGTCTCGTCACTGATGCCGGCGCCTCCTGTCAGGGCAAGACGTAGACGACCGCCAACCAACTCCTTGGCCTTGGCAAAGACGGCCTTGTCGATCAATTGCGTGGCAATGTTCTCTGAGCCGGTGGCCTGGACAATAGCCCACTTAGTGTTAAGTGCAGCAAAGAACAATGTGCGGATTGGGAATGACTGCTTGTTGACCTCGGCTAAGATTCCCTTGCGGATGCGTTCCCAGATCGTGGGCACGCCAGCTATCCAATATAGATATAAGGTTTAGAAGACGCGAATAAGGTTTATAGGCCAAAGAAAAATGAAAATGCAAACGTCATTTGAAAAGAGGCATCATCGCATCATAAACTTTGCCTACTTACCCATTAGAGTCGGCCTCAGGGCTTTAAGATCACCAACGCCCTTGGATTTTCCACTGCCTGCTGTTGGTGCGACTGCGTCATCCATCAATGTCCTCGCGCGAGCGAAACCAAGGCGACAGCCCTATTCCATGAAGAAAGTACAATTGTCAAAAACGTATGTAGAGTCGAGGATGGCCTTCAAAAAGCACTTCGCTTACCATCGACCCCACAAAGTGCGAGATAACGAATTCAAGGACGTGTGCTAGAGGAAGGTACGAGATCACAATGTCCTCATCCTTGTCCAGCAGAGCGCCGACCATGGCGCCAGCACTTCCAATGGCCGCCATCAAGTTCCCATGTGTCAGCTGTGCACCCTTAGGATCACCAGTTGATCCAGACGTGTACATTATGCAGGCGAGGTCATCAGCCTGAGGATAAACAGTCTCGATCTCTGCTTGATCATCGCCAGTCTTCTTGAGCTCTCTAATATGAACAACCTCGAAGGACTTGTTTGCAATACCGTCCAATTTGCGGATGTGTCCTGACACCTCCCAGTCAGGGCCAGTGTAGATCACAGCCTTGACACCGTTGCTGTCATGCTGCAATAACTTGGACACGACGGGCAGTGTGTTTGCATCGGCAAAAATGGCCTTGGGCTTAGACTGGTTAATAATATAACGGATCGCCTTTTCATCCATAGAGTCGTATGCTGTCACGATCGTAGCCGACTGTGTAAAGCAACCTACATAGAGGACGTTGTAAGTGTCAAGATGTCGTCAGTTAAAATGGAGACCTCCCGTAATATGACATGAACAAAAAGACGTAAATCGTGAAGCAGTAGACTCTATCTTAGTAAGCCTGGCAAATGTTGCCATACTGCCTTGTCTTCACTGACTGCAACCATCGCATGGCTGCAAACGGCTACTTACCATGTGAAATCAAGAACCATTCTGGGCTACAATAAAGAGGATGGAATAAAACATTCTGTTTAGAACTCCATACTAGATTAAAACCAGGCGGCACTATGCCCACTGCAAAGATGGCTAACATGCATAGAACCACGTACCATGTACTAGCAAAGATGAGGACAAAGTCATCCTTCCCAATGCCGAGACGTTTGAGTCCCATACCAACGCGATCGGCATCCGTCTTGGCCTTTCGGTACGACATCCACTGGTAGTCCGAGAGTTCATAGGTCGTCCAACTCTTTGGTTTCTCCTCGGGGTTGGACGATTGCTTTTCGACCCTGTGCGTCTATTAATGATTGTAATGACGGTGACATATTAAGATGACGAAGCCCTGGAGAGAACAAGAAATAGACACTGAAATTGACCTGTGTAGATGCAAGATAAAAGGCTGCGTTACCTTGATGATATCTCTCCAGCCCATAAAATCCTTGTCCTCGTATTCGTTGGCCATGTACTCAAAGAGATGGGCCATGGTGTGACCCTTCAGATTTTCATAGTGTGGGGCTTTAGGCTTGTCCAGGAGACCCTCCGTCGCATTGACGTTGCGATAGATATGGTCGACCTCGTCGTACTCGATCGCATACTTTTTGCCTTGAGGTTCCATGGGTCCTACTTTAGTTAAATGAAATTGGGTTGTTGAATGAAGAAAAGAATGAGGCGTTATGAATGCTCCTTTGAAAAATGGTTGAAGGAATGAAGTGTGAAAGGAATGAGGGAATGAGGGAATGAGGAATGAAAGAAGGAAAAGGAGAGGGTCCTACTTAACGGTGCTAGCAAACGATTCACGATTTCATCATCAAGGGACCTACACAGCCTGGTACTTTCATCGTAGTATTTTCACGCAATTTACTGTTGCAGGGCCAAGTGCGCCAAGCACGCATTCTCAGAGTGAATTACCAGTCAACAGGAGGTGCCATCCAATTCCGCCTAACAGCGCAATTGACGTAGTTTGTCGCCATCGACTTCAACTTGCTGCGAGTACGATCAGAGGAAAGCTCTATTAGGGAATCTCTTTGAGTTCACAGGCCGCCTGAAAACCCGTGCCATGGTGCAATATCAATGACGACCTTCTGACAGTGTAGTCGGAACCCATGGTAGTGCCGTGTATGGCACAGACTTCTTGCTTAAACTGAAGGCGTTTATGGTGTTTGTTGTCCATGCGACCTTTGACCCATGTATTTGGCGCCCCACATCCTTCGTTGTTGTTTGTGCAACATGCCAGGTGCCCAATTGTTGAGATCTAGGGCGCAGTGCAAAGTGACCGCATTTTCGATGCAACACACCAAAACGCAATGCAAACCTTGGGCAACAGAGATCCATCCTCTCTCACTTCACCGGATTCCACTATGGCGTCTAGGAGAAAGTCGAATAACGATGGAAGCGACTCCGACATGGCGATCTCAAGCGGAGAAGAAGGCAATCCAGGGTCCACCACCACCCCCAACACCAGCATCATCGCCGCGATCAAGGATCAGCCCAAGGGTGACGATATGCAGCTTGGCGTGGATTTTATCGGCTTTGAGGATAGCGATGGAGAGGATGGCAATTTGGATAATGGCAACGTCGGCCAAAAATCATCATCTGCAACAAACGAGGGTACAGCAGATACCCAATTAAACACGCATGGCACAAAGCGTAAGCGCTCGCAGGATGACGAGGAGACAGATCCCGAGCTAGCTCCCATAACTGGCCCGCCCCCTGGCTGTCCGTGGATGGGTCACCGCAATTACGCAGCAATGGCGTCTGTCCCCAGGATGCTGACCCAGGAACTGAAGGATTTTGTCGAATTTATCAGTCCGACGAGAGAGGAGCACCAGATCCGGAAATATGTCCTGCGCAGAATCCGGGATATCATTCAAGAACTCTGGAGCGACGCCGATGTGATGGTTTTTGGAAGCTTTGATACAAGGCTCTACCTGCCTACGAGGTAAGACCTCTTTGATATTCATTCTTGCATTGAACTGAGACTGGTTACAGAGTGGTTCAATCAGGACCCGTCTACTTTTTGTGCTTTATAGTGATCTGGACGTTGTAGTGATTCGGGACAAGGCATTCTTCAAGGAGGACCTTCACCGACTTTCGAACCACCTTCGGGTAACCCAGTCTGCGGTCGAAATTTCCGTCATTGCGTCCGCTAAGGTGCCTATCGTCAAGTTCAAGGAGGCTATCAGCGGAATTGCCGTCGATATTTCGTTCAACATCATAAACGGAGTTCAGAGTGGCGCAGTGATCAACAGTTTCATTGACGAGATGCCAGCTTTGCGACCCTTGACGATGCTTATCAAGCATTTTTTGATGACTAAAGTAAGTAGTGCTTGCTATTTATGCGAGTTGGTTCTTGTTATTGTGAATAAAGAAATCGATACTTATTAGACAATCTCAATATTCATTAATTCAGAGTCTTAACGAGGTCTATCATGGTGGCGTCGGTTCTTACACGACTGTGATCATGATCCTCAGCTTCTTGCAGATGCACCCTCAAGTTCAGATGCGAAGGATCAACCCTCAAGACAATCTGGGCGTCCTCCTGATTGAGTTCTTTGAGCTCTATGGACTCTGCTTCAACTATAACAGCGTCGGTATCTCCGTGAGGGATGGAGGATCTTATTATAAAAAGGATCCCAATACTCCGGCTCCATTCTTCCGTGGTGGTCCAGGACCTAGGCTAGTGCTATCATGCGACGACCCGAATGATCCCAAAAACAACACAGCAGCAGGCTCATATGCAGTATGGAAGGTCCGAGAAGCTTTTGTCCGCGCTTACGGCACTCTCACTGGCGCAACTCAGAAGCGACAGCAGGAACTTTTTACTGATCATCGAGGGCATTCGAGGAACGATCGAGCGACTCATGTGCGGTTTGATGAACATAATCGGGTTGCGGTCGACTCCAAACAGAAGTCATCAGGGCTGCACCATTCCACTCAGGTGTCGCTGATCAAGGACGTTTTTATCATACCATCGACCATTATCCGACATCGGCAAAAGATTGCGGACGTTTTCTACGACGGTACTTATCAGAGGATGTACAATGAACCCGAGGGCATACACGGATTGGACGATATGGAATCGGCAGAAAGGGAGATTTCAAGAGGGGATGGCAGCGACAAATATTCCAGCAATGACAGCAGTGAGGAAGACGGAGCAATACGCAAGGGGAAGACGAAAAAGAAAAAGAATAAGGCCATGAAGGAACGGCAGAATACGAAACTCGAACAACAGTCAGTGAAATCTGGGAAGCCAATCGCCAATCGCATCGCGCCCCTGCGCGACGTGGAGTTTGTCGACGGAGGCTACTCGGACGAGGACGAGGAAGACGATTACTTTGTGAACCTGATGAAGCAAGCCGGCAAAGAGTACGAGGTTAGCGACGAGGAGGCCTGTCTTCGTAGTCAGCGCAAGGAATCAGGACACCGGGATCCGGCCAACGTCATCGCAAAGGAGGATTCTATTCAACTGCCGCAGCTGCAGTCTGTAGCGAACGCGCCCCGAAACAGCTCACGGAATGAGCAACTCTCCAAGGACAACAAGAATGGCAACAGCAACAGGAGCAAATGAAGACCCAACATCAAGCTTATAGCTGCTACGAGATGGCAGCAACAACTGGCGCCTCATCACGAGCTAGTCATCGTAGGCGCCGCATACATCGCATACAGCAATCGGATCCCATTGTATAATAAACCCTAGTATGGAAAGCAACGCGCATGACTGTGCCTGATTCTATTTCGTTGTTCGTATGAGTTGTATAGTAAAGATCATCTGGGCAAATGGGGATCAATAATCTTATTTTAAATTTTGTCGGCCTTCGACTTTTGAATGAACTGTTTGAGCCCTGCAAAATTTAACGCTGCGAGGGATCCGTCTGTACGCTGCCTGTTTGTTTATCACGACTACGACAATACCCTTCATCACCCTTCGCCATCCTATTCACCACTGAAGATCTTGTTGAATACCTGTGCCAACGCCTTCGTAATGATATAGTTATCCATTCCAAACTTGCTAAACCGCAATCAGGTTTATTAAATAAAAAGTGATGCTACCAATGGTAAAGTAGAAAAGTTCAACACTGAGACCATGCTGCACCGAAGGATAGGCATGAGAAAAAGTAGGTATACAATGGATGTAGACGATTGAAGCTGCAGAGATCGCGCGCAGGAGCAGGATGGCTACTAATTACCCGCAGTATCATCTATTATGAGTAGAAACGCTAAAGAGTCGAAGGCTCGTCAGAGCGGTGGGCGCCCTGCGTGAGTCAGCAAGAGAGGGTGAGAGAGGGTGAGAGAGAGAGAGAGAGAGAGAGAGAGGTGAGGAGGAGGCCAGCTGCGAGCAGAGTAGAAAATAGACGCGGAAGGATGGGATCCTGGTCACGGTCCAACTACGAGAGCCCCTCCCTCGCCCGCCGACTCCTCCTACAGGCTATTGTTAAAACTGGGCTGTTGCACCGATGACACCGATGACACGGATCAAGATGGATTCTGAAGAGAAGCAACGATCGAATCTCATTGTAGTGAGCACCATGTTGATCAGCATAGGAGAAGTACGTCCTATCGCTTTCGCGTGGCAATTGGCGGCAACATAAAAGGGGGGGCGGATCCAGGGACCAGAAACGCCCTGATTATTCCGCATTGACCTCAACATACCACCACAGTCTACAGTCAACAACACACAAGCAAGCAATAATGGACACTACAGCAGGAGCACCCTACAACCCTGTTACGAGGGCGGTCTGGTACGGATCCCTCCCGATCCAACTTGTACTCGATCCAGCTGAAGCTGCACGATGTGATCTCCGGGAACGGGAGTCCTTGTTGGTAACAGGCGATTTGACTGGATCAAATTTCAGTGTTACCAGTCTGGTGCGAATGTGATCAACCAACGAGTTTAACGCGTTGTTGCCTACCCGAAACCTCGATAGGTCGAAACTCCACGGTGTTCGTATCTGCCATTTTTGACGAGACAAGTTCAGAGGCACTTTGCAGCTCATGGGCGCACTCAATTGACAGGCGACGACTTTGAGATCTGGTATGATTACGAAGGAACTCCCTTGAAATGGTACGCTGCTCTTTCGCTTTTCACATACCCTTTGCTTCATTATTGGAAAATACGCGTCTAAAATCAAAGATATTACACGCACCAGGCACTATCCGATTGGGCTACTTTATGACATTCATAGACTACAAGCCTCAGCAGCACACGGGGTGTCCGAACCAGAGTTGCCATGGAAGATCATGGTGCACTTTGGAAACTTTCCGAGCAATAAGCTGATCAAAAGTTCACTCACAGACAGCTGCCAGGACTATTTCATGTCCATGATCAAGGAGGTATAGTACCATTATCAGAACATGGAAAAAGAAAATGATGCGCCTTAGTCCATGATGCACCATATCGATTTGATTTACTCATATCGTGTTTACGTCCAATTTTACTTCTCCTACAGGCAGATTACCTCCGCAATGGATCGACCAAAAAAGTTATGAATATGTCAAAGGCGGATCAAATGCAGTTGTGGAATGGACTGTGGTCAAGTAAGGATGACATTCATCATTGACCGCGGGCTATTTTGTTTGAAAAGAAGGCTACTCTCGCTAATTGAACTCGTTATATCTCACACAGAAAGCTATGATCTGTTCTGGGGAATGAACCAGAAGCTAGTGTCGAACGATGGGGCAGCTACCAAGTTCTTGCCCATCCGGATCTACTTGCCCGAGAACTGCCCTGTGATACAGAATCCAGTGTCCCCTATGGACGAACAGGGTAAGTTAGCGTGCTGGCTACGTGTGTATTTTTGATGAAGATGCATGTTCTGACCCGTTGATTCGATCTGCGGCGGATGATAGGCCAGCCAAGGACGCTGCGGCAGATCCTGAATATTGCCCTGCCAGACCTGTTTCCGCTGGGGAGTGACGATGATCACGCGGGTGCATCGGTTATGATCCACGGCATCAAGCCTAGCCTAGACGTCAATGCCGTATGGTTCGCTCAGAATATGGCCTATCCAGACAACTTTTTGCACCTCGTTGTCATCCTGCACCCTTGAAATAAAAAATGTTCTTTGTACAGCCTCCTGGTCTGATCCGTGCACCTGCTCTCTCAATTGGCTCTCCACACAACATTGGCACACCGCTGCTTCCCCTTCTTGACCGACACTCCGACTCTATTTGCCATGGAACCATCAGAGGAACCCATTCACGTCGTCATACGGCTACCCTACCCTAGACCTGAGGGCTTTATCGATACCCAGCCAGTAAAGACACAGCCTCTCGTTAACTGCATACAAGTTGTGTATGCATGCATGCATGCATGCATTCGCACCCTAACTGGAATCTCTTACCGGTCGTTAGGTGCAATGGACAGAGGCAATGGAGGAGACGCTCTGGCAGATCATTGGACAGACGAAGCCATCACTTGTCGACTGTAAGAATCAAGGCCTAGTTGTGCGCTGTAAAGAAAAACTGGATGTCAGATATCCTTATCGATTGGAAAGGACTTACGCCCTCGCGCTCTTTATTGAATCATTCTTTCATAGGGAACGCGGTATCTCGACAGTTGGGCAACGTCCCAGTGCCGTTTCTCATCAGACATGCAGCTTTCCTGTATCAGAACCAGTTGCAGGATTTGCATCGACTTGGAGAGCAGCAGGACTTTACTGCTCAGCTGCATGGAACCTCCCGACCAATGCATTTCGGCGTTATTGGGCCCGGAACCGTGAAAGCGTCGTTAGGTGGAAGTTTAGTAACACATCAGCAACCATCGCCGCTTTCTCAATGGGCGCAAGGAGTGAAAGAAGGCCTATCCACAGAGCCCCTGGTCAACGCGGGATATGGGCAACTGAGCGAGAAGGACCAGCGCTCGGTAGCCAAGAGGGAAGGAGGGACATTTAGTGGCATCCCCAACAACAACTCCAATCCCAGCATTAACCAAATTTGTGAGGGAGCATCAAAGGCACAGGCCAGCCCATCGCTCTCGGGCAGCATTTCGACGTTCCCTTCTTCAGCACGACCCGCCTCGATGTCGTCTTCGGCTTCAACCATTCGTCCTGTCCAGCCATCCTCTCCATCATCTTCCTTACGAAACGCAGCTGTAGATAACAATGTGTATAGTTCTGGGGTGTTGTCAAATCGCGGACCATCACAGCCTCGCTCAACGCGGGGATCGCAACTTATCAATGCACAGGAACGGCGGCTCAATAACCCAATGACAATGCTTCCTACGTCTCCAAGGGATGAAAATGCCATGGCAGAATCGATTCGGAGAGTTGCGGAGCCTGCACATCCGTTCCATCAGGCTACCCTGTCTGCTTCTACGCGACTCAGTCATCCATCAACATCATCAGGCCACAGTGCGCGGAGTTCTCCAGGACGGTCGGCCACACAGGGAAATCCATCGATATTTCAGGATCAGGAACGCTCCTCGACAGTGTCTTCAGTTTCGACGCCATATTCACAAAGCAACAGCACTTCGCAGATCTTTGAGGAGACGTCGTTCTTTAATCAATTGTCGTCGAATGATTCTTTTTCACGGGGTCAACAACTTGGTGAGAATACGAGCAGTGACAGACATGGCGCCTTTCAGCAATCATCTTTTACACAGATGCAGGGCGTATATGGGTTGGGGTTCATGGATCAGACTCCTTTCTACTCTCAGACAAACCACCATCATCATAACGATGATGATGACGACGAAACCGAAGACGAGCACACGGATAGGGAAGGCGACAGCGCAAGTCAGGATGAATCCGGACCGTTGAGTGAACAGATCAAGCAGCTTCATTTGGAGGACGTATTAGCGTTTCTCCCTAGCACCGGCGCCTCGACATCGGGCATCCTTCAGAAACCAACAAACGATGGATATCAGCGGAGGACGGCCTCAGGAGATAAGATGCCTTTTCAGCTTGATGATGAACTGGCGAGTCTTGGTACTGGGGCTCTGGAAGAAATTTTGGATCACGGCGGAGGGGATGATGATGACGATCATAGGGTAAGGGGCATTCGATTCAAGGAGACTGTGGGACCTATTCGGATGCGGAGTTTAGGTCATGGTAAGCACTTATTCCGATCACTTAATGGACTCTTGTTGTGATACTCGAGTAACGGGGCACCTAAGAAATGTGATGTCTTCTCTCGCTAGGCGAATTCTCTTCGAAAATAAGGACTAGCCCAGAGAGATCAGGGGCCAGCTCTCGAAAGTCCAGCGCACAAAATTCGGTTGGGTCTTCCTTTAGCGACCTTTCTGGTGAGCTACGGTCGTATGCGCGCATTAAATATAGTGCTGCTACAAATATTTGGCTTAACAGCTCCTCTTTAACTAACTGTTGTCTTTAGATTCCTCGGTCACGCAGTCGGCGATGGAAGACGCGTACTTGTCAGGATACAACAACTCAAAAATGTAGGTAGCGTGATTGTTGCGCTTCATTGCCTAGCGTTTATCGTGCCTGTTCCTAACCGGCTTGTTAATACGACCGCTGCATAGATCCTTGTTCATGCATGCCTCAACGAGGAACTAGTGTGCCACCCCATATTGTCTTGTATCGCGTTCTGTACACATTTCGTGCATGTACCTAAAATAACAAGCCCTTTAACAAATGACATGGATTTTATGCCAGCCTCCATAACTGCAAACACAGCAACACATAAGAAAATTTATTCTTTCTGACCGCGTATATGAATAAAGGCGTTTGCATCAGCAACGACATCGCCACCCTGTGGGATCGATCATCCACCCTGACCATCAAGGACGCAACCTTTTGACAACGATGAACAACAATACAACCTTCACGTTTCACAGCCATATGGACTCGTTTCCAGTACAGCACTTTGCTTCGTCAGAAGGAAACCAAGCTGGCCCCCGTAAACGAAAGAGTTCCTATGAAGATATCTCGCCACTCGTCATGAAGACCCGGTCAGGCATCGGCCTTGAGCAGGAGATCGTCTATGGTAACACGACTACACGGGCCTATTGACTCCTGTATCTTATCGATGATGTGTCCATTGGTAATTGACATCATTTGTTTTACGCAGATAGGACGATGACTTTGATGATGCAGGGACAGAGGCGATTACTGGAGGAACAGAAGCAGAAGGAACAGCAAGAACATGAGTTATTGCTACAGCAACAGCAATACCAAAAGCAGCAGCAACTGCAAGCACTGGCGCAGAAAGAAAGTCCAGCAGAAGCCATGAGACGCTTGTTCGCATTCAGTAAAGCCCAGCCGTCATCACAGCAACAACAGCAGCAACACTTGCCTTTCCACTCTCAAGTAGCTCCGTATCAAAACTCGGGATTCCCCACTTCGGCGGTACCGCTAGCGAGAGCATGGACGTTTTCGGATTGTGCGGGCGAGATTAGTGGGTGTGAAACAAGTCGGATCCCAGGAATGCGGGATCGGTATCAGGCTCTGATCGATTCTTGCTCGATCTGTCAGCGACCTCAGTGCCAGTTCTGTGCAGTCAATTGTCTCTCATGTCAAGCATTTGCATGTCGTGCATGCTGTGTAACAAGGTAACCATTGGAAAGAAATAAGAGTGCATGACGATCTATTCATGGGCAGGGCATGAAGTGTTGGCTATAACTCCTTCTCGTCTGACCATTACCAATCTATTTGCGGATTTAGCTACGAAAAGTCGGATGTCGAACACTACTGTCGAGCATGCAGGACTTGAAGAAAGCAAGGAGGACACTCGATATGATCACCTACAAAGCGCGCCGGACATAAGTACCTTGCGAATACAGCACAGTCATCGACAGATTGCGCGTCCTATTCATTCGCGTTATATACCCACTGTCTTCTGAGACTTGACTCATGGACCGTTCACTTGGACATGGCAATCTGTTGTCAGAAACTGAAAAGAATAATAAAACGCTCGGCCTTTGAATCTCACGTAAATTTCGAGGATGTCTTGGTATCAACGAGACGATGACCCTCGTTTTTGGTGGCGCTGGTCGGATATAATCTTCCTGCAACCACGTCTTTCGTTTCTTCCCTTTCTCTCTTTCGACAGCATTGATTGTCCGCCTTTTCCATCTTGCTTGCCAGAATCTTAGTGCTAGTCATTCTTAATCATGAGTCAACGGATCCCCTTGAGGCCAATCCCCATCGCCCCAATGGCTGCCTTACCTCCAGCTCCCCCAGATCCACAGCACATTCAAATCCCACACTCTTTTTCTTTTCCGGCCCCAATCCCCGCTCCCAAGTCAAACCAATCTTCAGGATATCAGCATTGGTGTGACCACAGTCCGTATGCCCGGCCCGCCCTCGGGGCTCACTTAGGACGTGCAGCAGGATCAGTTTTTGATGGCTCCTATTCCACGGAGCCTTCTCGAGCGCCTTCGATTCTTGCAAATGACACGTTTACTGATCGAGCAAGTAAACCAGCCCCAACAACTGTATCTATGCAACAAGCTACATCAGGGAGTTCGATAACCAGCAGTATTACTACTCCAGTATCCGCAATGTCTGCTCAGTCCTTAATTACCCTGGCACCAGCTTCTGTGGGCGGCATGGAACCTACTCTTTCAGATGGGACTCTGCTCGTGAGTAGATCCATGTTAAACACGTCGATCCCATCGTATCTACGATCGTATATCTGCAAGGATTCACCGGCACGTGCCAAACAGCCAGAAGGATCTTGTGATGGGTTGGGCACGGACGAGAATGCCACCCAGAGCGAACAAGATTGCCCCGAGCCTAGCAAAGGGGCATTCAACTCGCTCACCGCAACACTATTCTCGCGATCTCGGGAGGTTCGCCTTCTTTTGGATAAGCTCTCATCTTTTGATCAGGTACTCGACAAGGTCCAGCATTGTTTTGGTGAAATTGAGAAGCGATTTGCGAGAGATGACATGGTCAAGGAGGACAGAGACGCGGATACATTGGCTTTGCGAACCAAGGCTGAGGAGATTTTGGAGGCGATCCGGCAATACGCTTCGGATAAGGCGAGCGTGAAGGAAGAGCAAAATCGGATCAGGACTGAATGGCTTCGGCAGGAGTCTGATGGCGTGGTGGACATGGTGAGGAATATGAGGTCGACCATGGAGATCCAGGCGAAGACGCTATCGGTGCTCGTCGAAGTAAGCGATATACTTTACAGATGAATGCGTTGTTACTAAGGAGAACCGAATGTGGCATTGATATTGCTTTGTCGTTTTCACCTATAGCAGAATCAAAATATGCTAAAGCATCGGTGTCAATGTATGGAAGAAGGTGAGCAAGCCCAACTTCCAAGAACCAGGAGAGGACAATCCGAACGGCTACAGCCAAAATCACGCATCCGAAGCAAGGCATCTGAACACATTGAACTCGCGAAGGCCAACGGGCAAGCTCGATATCAGGAAACCAAGACCACGACTGAGCCGACTCAAGCCAAATTACTGCCCGCAGAACAGAAGCCCATAAGATCACGCACCCCCGATGTTTTGACTAACAAAGAAGCTATGGAGGGAACTGGATACCCTTACCGCATTTCTGGAACCTACTACGAAGCTCAAGGGACGTTCACGGACCGAAAGGACCAAGTTGCAAGCGAAGTGGTACATCAAGAAGACACTGAGAGACACTCGGTGATGACATGTCGAAACCTGCCCAAGAAAACTCAAAGGGTCGCTGTGAGTCGTCGTCTGCTCCTGGCGCCAGCGACTCACGATGCTCAGGAACTTCAAGCTACGCCGCCATTCATCCAAACCGAGAATAGCCGTGCGAGTAGAACTGTGAGTGAATATATACCATATCAGGCGATCGTGATACCTGAGGACGATGATATTGTGGGTCCACGGCACGCCACCTCTCCGAAGCGAGTAAGTCAAGTTAACCAAGTCATACTTGAAAGATTGCGAGGCGTTATCAACCTTGGACTGTCATTGCTAACGAGATCTTTACTCATGGTGGCCATGTATGCTTAGAAAGAGCAGATCTCGAAGAAGACTGGATCGAAGCGACGGCGCCTATGATGCGTCGCGTCTATATTAAATGAATGAATCTTTGCAAATAAAATCAGCGTTTCTGCGACGACATGGCCGCTTCGTTCATTTGCTTATGAGTAGGAAACTGGCGCTGTCATAGTATGGGTGTCGGCGCGTCCGATAACCGCGGTTCTTGCCATGGATGGGGTTAGGACTGTCCAACTTTTCTTTAGAGCGATAGAGAACCCGGTTGATTATACGGCAGCTCCATGGCGTAACCTGATATAAACATCCAGTCGGTTGACTGTTTATACAAAGTACCAGGCTACTAGGTCTATAAAATACGATCTAGCCGTCGCTTAATACAACTTATCATCGTAAGTTGTTAACTTGGTATCTATATTGCACCTTCTTTCTTTTCTTTCTTTTTTTCTGCCTCCAATTTGGTTCAGCCACCCCGCTTCCTCTTCTACCTCCCTCACCTCAGTTATTTCCTAGTGGCGTGCAAGTACTTCGCAATTACCGCATTATCAAAAACTCCGTGGATTCTTCCCTGGCAAGGCTGGAGCCCTATAATTCTTAGAACGACTTTTTTTTTTTTTTATGTTTATATATCTTCCTCGCTGAGAGGCCATGTCATCACAGAAAAAGTCTATTTTGGAGCCATAGTTTAAATACGGGCGCATTTAGTCTTCCTCGCCCAGTTCTTATGAGGCCGCGCAGAACCCGACCGTTATTTTTTTCTCAACCCATTTAAACCCATCTGCGATATGTCCTGGATTTACAAATTCGTGTATATCTCAGTCGCGATGGTTTGCGATCATTGATGCGCTGGTGACGCTTAAGAAGAGGGATGCTGAAGTCGAGATATCGGATGCATGAGTATGGGCAAGAGCACGGGTGAGGGTGCACAGTAGCCGGTAGGAACTATGTGATCCCCACAGCGTCAACAGCCGATGTAACAGGCACAGCCACAACCTTATTCGGGGATCATTTCCTAATGTGGGAGAGCATCATCTACTGGACATCCCTCTTCGGTTGCTGAAGATTGTTAATCATTGCATAGAGGATCAAAACTACTAAAGCTCTTTGAAAGGATTTAATGATATTCTTTAGAGCTAAAGCTATGTTTGTTTGTGTTATGTGATGAGTGCAAGAAGAAGAAAAGATGTTGCATTGTTAGTCGCAAAACTGCGGCTTTCCTAGTATTGTTTCAAGTGCTAACCGAAAGCACTGAAAGCTACAAGTCGACATGCGCTACTCTTGAGAACTTTGAGGATTCCGAGCGCTCTCCTTTTGCGTGTTACTTCTATTACTTGAGATACATACTCTGGTACCATTTACAAGATATTTATAAAAGGCCAAGAGGCCGCTCTCAATTCCTGGAACCTATCCATAACGTCACCTGTACTGGTCTCATGCGCTGACAAGTATAATTACTGAGTCCTTTGTGTTTGTTAAGGTTGACATGAAATTTGAGGCCTCTTTGATCCGTTTTCATCTAGGAAGCAAATTAATGCAACATATGCATAGGAGATGAGTAGACACGCAATAGTTTGTATACAGCCAGGTAGGGTTGCGATCTTGGTGGTGGTGGTGAAAATGCAGAGAGACCTAACCGAGTGTGGCCTGCTTGGTCGATGAAGTGAGCGTGTTGCAGGCCTGGTGCATAACTGCACAACTGGGGGTGGTACTGCTGGCCGCTTAGCTTCGCTTTAAGCATTTTGATATCAATATTGCAAAAAAAAGCATATGCTTGCAGGTCGCAATATCCAGACTCTACCTGGCACCTAACGAAGCAATGCTGCTACAAGCATCGACACAAAACGAGCTGGTTCAAAGTACGACTTGCAACATGAGGCAAGGACAAGGCAATCATAGCTGTGAGTTTAGGCCAAGGGAGACCTGCTCGGCGCGCAAATTTGTTGCATACTGGTGCATCGTGGGCTCCTTCGCGCGCGCATCGACATGCCGGATAGGAAATTATATTTGAAGACGAAACAGACTACGCCCAAAAGAGTACCGCACACGTGGCAGAGTGATCTGGTTCAAATTGAATGCAGAAAACAGCATGAGCGATGCACCTGGTCCGTCCTTGTTCCTCATGAGCCCTGCTTTTCCCACACTTGTTTCTTTGTTATCTTTGTAAAGTAAAGTAAAGTGAATAGGGCAGCCCCCAAGAGGCCAAGAATCCCCAGCTAGCTTTAAGGCCACTGCAAGCTGTAGCTGGTGGTCAAGCACCTCAAGGGAGCGCTTACGCGCCTTGCTAGACCGGCACGAAGACTTTAGGGAAAAAAGAAAGAGAGGGAGGGTGGTCTTTTTATACCGCACAGGAGGTAGTCGCTAGTGAAACAACTGATCACTGATCTGATCGTTGGACCGCATTGGCCGGTTGATAATTGTGGGACCCTCGATCCAAAGACGCAGCAGTCAAATTACATGCCCGAGACAGCGCATGACTTCTGTTCAGCAGTATTATCGAGTGAGTTTTGCAGCGGTCAAGGAAGGACCCTTCCAGGCACACACGCACACACACGCACATAATCAAACAACGCTGCAGACATCCTGCTTCCTTCACTGCTCCACTGCTCCACTGCTCTGGACCTGCAAGAGTCCGTTTGCTAGTCAACACAGTTCACCACATCGAGTTGGAGTATGAACCTTGACCACTCTGACATCTCATAGTACCTGAGCCCACTCTTTGATTTGTTTACTTCGCACATTGTTTTGCTCTCTGCTTCGCCTATCAGTGTCCCTGATCCACCCAAGAGCAGCAGTAGCCATACAGTTGCAGCGGACCACCACAGAGGCCAGCAGAGTTTCAGAAAGATATGTCTTCAGGGCCCAGTCTTTGTCATTTTCTCTTGTGAATAAGAAGCGCCTGTGTGTGACTTCTCGCTTCTTAACTGGCTTCCTGTGCTTGCTCTTGCACAGACTGCTCTTCGTGTAGTCTCTGCTCCCGTCTGCTTCGAAAGAGACGCGGCAGCAACCATGCACCGTCCACTCAGAGCGAGAGCCTCAGTCCAGTCGATCCCAGTCTAGCACGTTGCCTAACGCATCGGGCCTTTCGTGCCCTGTCGAGTCCCTCCATTCCTCCCACTCCTCTCCTCTCCCCTCCTTCCCCCAGCCATCGCCCCACTCGAACCTTTCATCACCTCCCTTGCCGCCAATGATTGCCCCTACCTCATCAAAAAAATACCCTCTCGTTCGAGTGCCTTTGTGCACTTTGTCACCTTTTGCATGAGTCGTCTTGCGGACCAGTGACCTCGAGGCTGAAGGGCTGTCAAACTCAGTTGGGATTGAGTGCCTGCTGTGCTGGTCACCCAGTGCTGCACCCTAGACAGCTCTCTCTCCTCCACCCTCCTTGCTCCTGTGGCCCAACCAAAGCGCTTACTCTTTGCTGTGTTCAGGGACCCTATAAATCGTCGACAGCCCATACTCTGCTTTGCTCGCTCGGATAGATGCACGGTTTTATGCTGAGACACCACCCTCGCCGCTTTCTCCGATTCTGGGTTCAATCCAAGTCCATCGTCCTGGTGGGGCTCGACTACGGTCGTCCGAAGGGGCACTCGCCAACACACAGGGCAGCAGGTTGTGAGACCCGGAGCGGAGACATCATGTTCAAGGGCCTGCTCGGCGGTCCTGATCCTAAGAAGGGACTCTGGAGTGGACGCGCAACTGAGACGGCTTCTTTGAGGCAGCACATCAGCAGACCTATGATTGGAAAACACTATTGCCACATGGAAAACGAAGGTACGTTGCACGCGTCCTCTTGGATAAAGAGAAGCATGCGTGTTGAGTCTAAGAGCAAACAGCGATATACTCACGCACTATTTAACTGGTCCCTTCGCAATATCAGGCCTAGTAATGCTCCCAATCTAGACGCCAAGGGAAAGAGAGCTCGCCGTTCGATCAGGGGTCCTAGTCCTAGGCTCGACACACGCAAAGGGACGAATGCGTCATGTGTTCAAGGTAGTGGTGGAACAGGTAAGGAGGAGGTAGGGAGCGGTGCTGGCTGTTACCACAGAGCAGACCACCCTCCCTCAGCCCAGGGGCGACAGCCTTCGCGAAGCCTCGAGATTGCCGGCTGTGGGCTCGGCTCATTTGCGGGGATGGCCAATGTGCACGGGGCACAAAGGGGAGAGAGCAAATGAGGTTATGTCATAGAGGATGTGGAAGAATGATGAGCGGGGCAGCAGAAGAGTGCAGGTGATGACCAGTGGATGGACTCAAGAGGGGGTACAAGAGGAGCGCGGGAGAGCTAGTAGTGGGCCATGCAAGGTTCAGCTCGAGCTTGAACTGCCATCGTGGTAAGCGTCATTCCTCCTATATAGTTCTATGGCATTGCGAGTTTCTTTCTTTGCTAATGTCTTTTTGTTGTTGTGAACACTTGAACGCTAGGAAGCCCTGCACCCGATGCCATGGTAGAGTCAAGGCTTGTCGCCGCATGAGGACATGCTCTTCGAAGCCGTTGCTCCTAGACCAGCGCTCCAGTCACCAACCGCGACGTCGTTAACAATATCAGCAAGAACTGATGCCTCGGCTACTGACACACCAGTTTACGCCTGTAAGGTCAAGCCAGCGCGGCATCAAGATATCGCTGTCATTGAAATTGATAGCCAAGACGAAAAGTGGCAGCTGCAATGGCAATGGAATGGCGTACATAAGATATGAACCAATACCGGGCTTGATGCACACGCAAGGAAGTGTCCGAGAGAGCATCCGAATAACATTGGGCACTGTATAGATCGGCATCGCAGTGATCCCGAGGAATTAAAAAAGGCAATATGGATGCTGAGATCCTTGTGTCCAATGTTTAACGAAGCAATAGCGCTCGCTTATATCGATATAGAACGATACAGAACAGTCAATTCAAAGCGCGATCTGTAATACGACTCTTGAGAGGCCCAAGGAGAGGACACTAACAGCTGTGAAGCGAAGATAAGAGAGACTTCTGTCGTTATGGCCATCTAAGAAGAGAGCGCCTAATTGGCGCATGAATTCGTTGCATACTGCTGCATTGTGGGCTCCTCCTTCGCGCGCATGCAATCCATTCTATGGGTGCTTCATTTGTCTCGACATGCTGGCTAGGGATTTACCTGGACAACAGTCTCTTTCATTATCGTCAAGTGGCATGCAATACTCATGATTACCACACAAGGTTGCATTAAATATTATGAAGAAAAGGTTCTGAAAATCATCGATCCCTCCTTATGAGTCCGTCGCATGGCATTGTTGATTAGGGGTCAATGTCTATGCAGCTCGAATGCTGTGCAGCAGTTGCTTGTACAAGATCGTCTGTTCAACCAAGCTGTGTCTCTTTTAGGATTTTGGAGAAACCTTATTCGCATAAGATGAATGGAGGAAGCTTTCACTCGGTCTTGAAGGATGGTACAGAGCATGGGGTGTTTTTATCAAGCGATAGAAGAGTGAAGGATACAGATGGATAGAGACATAAATATTAAGGTCGGTGTTTGGTACACAAGAAATGTCGCGCAAAATGAACGTGAAGAATGGCACTGTGATGCCCTATAAAGTCGGCCTCTCGAAGCAGATTACACATACAAGAAAAGAACCTTCGCTTTTGATATATTGGTGTGTTGTTGCAAATGTTTAAATGAATGTACTTACCCCTGTCACGGTGCTTTCACTAAAGACGCTTCCACGACTTCTTTGAGATCACTAACTATCTCAGTATGTTATTCAGCTAGATCGAAACACACAGCTCTTGCTCGGACGATGGCCTCGGTTCACAGCTATTCAACCCCAAACTTGACCATGACAGTAACACCCATGCATCTCCCCTTGGGGATATGAATCTTGGCATCATACTTTCGACGCTTGTTTCCGCGGTGCGCGCCATCGCCTGAGTCAGTCCCGTCACCGGAGCTGTCGGAGCTGGAGTCGAAATTGAAATCGAAACTTCCGGTCTCGTTGGCCTCCTGGCGCCCTCCCGACTGTTCCTACTCATAGCAACTATGCACTTTAGTTTGAGGAACGATCTTCAACAACGCCACCAACTGTTCAGGCAAGGGTTGTCATGGTCATGCTCGACGAAGAAATTATTTACTTGTTCATTATTATCGCCAAAAAAAAACGACACGATGCGAGTTATCTGGCCCGAGGCCGCACTTTCAGACATGGATTTATTTTCTGGGCTCGCTTGACTGGCTTGCTGAGCTTGCTCGTCATTGACGGTCTGGTTCTTCTGGGTCGGTTGACTCTGTGGGCTGGGCAAAGTATCCTGTCCCAGCTTTGTACGGTTTCCCTAAGCAAAGGCCATGAGTTTTTTCATGCGTTTCTGACGCGATGGTGGGGGAAGGAGAGACTCAAGAATGGGAGATGGGTTGTGGGGTCTCTCAACTTGGAACGATATGATTTGTGGATGCAATGGATGCTCATTTAATGGAAGAGGAGGGGAAGAGAAGAGAGAGGAAGCGAGAAGGGTAAGGAAGACGGAGGAAGGAAAGAACAGAAACTGAGGATCGAGGTTTCAATTACGGTCACCCTCCATCTCATGTGGTGCGGACAATTCTCTGCATTTACAAACGCGTTTTGGCTGTGGACTCGATCCAAGCGTTGTATGGTGCATAGACTACTTATGGGCTTGTAACAGGCAGCTGCAGACTCCGAAGCCTGCGATCGCTGCATGGGGGAGCTGTTTCGAAATATTCCGTACATGGTAGGGCTTCAGCTTCGTTTGTCTTCTTATTATCCCTTCTCGAGCGCAGCCCAAGACGCGTCGTGCGTCGTGGAAGGAAAAATGTGCTGTGCCCACGACGAAACTTAAAAAAAACAGTCTTATTTGTTGTTGCGGATTTTTTTTTTTTTTTTTTTTTTTGCCTCTCGCTCAGTCCAGACATCTTTTTCACACACACTTCTCATTCCAACCGCCGCCACTCAAAGGAGCAATCGCTTTACCATGGACGCATACTACAACCAACAGCACATGCAAGGAGCGGGGCAAGCAGCAGGACAAGCAGCAGGGCAAGGAGCAGGGCAGCAGCAGCAGCAGCAAGAGTATTCAGGATATTCAGTAGATCATATGGCATATCAACATCAATACTATCAGTATTACCAATATCAACAACAACAACAGCAGCAGCAGCAATATACGTCTTCAGCAAGCTCAGCACTGACCGCCTCGGCTACAGTTCTTCCTCCATCATACAGTACCCCGTTGCCGCCCTCAAAGCTGAGGCAGAGCAGCAACAACCGGCGACCGCAAAATACCAGCAACCAGCTCTCACAGTACCAGGCCCAGTATCAGTCTTCGACACAGCTTGGCGCTGCGGCCGCATCTGCAGCTGCAGTTGCTTTGCTTCAGTTTGGATACTCAGGTTCTAATATTGTAGCAAGTTCGGGCTCAGCGGCAATGACTACTTCTGGCACATTGGCGAATGTTGTAGGTGATTCCTCCAACCCGGACGAATGGTATTCGAATTACCAAACACCCACAGTTCAACAAAGGATGGCCGTGACAATGGCTATGAACGCCTCTCCACACGAGCGCGCATCCTTTGGGAACCAGAATGGACGTCGAAACATTTTCAACGGTCAACATCCACGACAGAATCAACAGCAAAGACAGGGAAGGAACAATAATAGTAATCAGCGAGGCAAACAGCAGCATCGACCGAAACCAGATCAAGCCAAGGAACAGAATGCGGCAATCGAGGGTGTTGAGGACAGAGACGCCTCAGGATTCCACTGCGATGCTTGTGGTGTGACATTTCACGAGGAGGCAAAGATGAAGATCCATGTTGCAGCACACAGGTCGTGTCCGGATTGCCAGTATACGGCTTCGCCTAGTCTCGTGAGTGAGCATCGGAAACTTGTCCATTCTCCGAAGTCTGACGAAGCGGGCGGGTCATCTACACCTGCATCCACATCAGCATCAGCTTCGGCTTCAACATCGCCGCCCACGGCGTCAGCTACATCTGCACCAACGACAAAGCCTGCGTTGCAATCAAACCACAATGTAATCAGGAACAAAAGGCCAGCTGCACAGGTCGACCCAGGAATGCTGCATCCCCTTACTCCGGTTTTGAATACTCCAGAAGATATTGCCGCCTGGATTGCTCAGCGGCGGAAAGCATGGCCCACAGAAGCTAATATTCAGAAAAGAGTACGTTGACAGCCTTTGTCTCATATCTGCACGCGCCTCTAACAGTTTACGCGCCCAACACTTATCAGTATATTTTATTTGTTATTTGCATTAGGAGCAGGAGAGGCAAGAGATGATTGCGAAGGGTCAGATCGTGGATGAGCACTCCACAAAAGGATTTAATAACCGAGATAAACGAGGCAGGAACAATAATAACAACAACCACAATAACAAACGGGATCAACGGCCAGCGGCTATTCAGGAAGCCTATGGTGTTCCCACAAAAAAACCAAAGACGGAGGGCGCTGCGGGCGACGGAATGGTCGCATATGCATCATCGAATGAACACAGTGAAGAGGACGAAGATGTTAACGATATTATGGACCCGATAAAGGATGCTGTCACGTCCAAGGATCCCAGCGTTATTGGCAAGGTCCTCCTGCCACGAGATAAATCTACTAGGCCAAAGACACCATGCAAATACTTTTTGCGGGGCAATTGTACTCGTGGCGACAAGTGCACCTTCTCGCACGATCCATCACTGACGGTACGCTACTGAGAGTCGTATGGACGAATGTTATTTCTACGATTGCTAAGCTAGTTTTCCTAACATAGCTTTTCTGTCACATCTTTATTATCTAGAACAAGATCAAGAAGCCCAACCCTGTCTCGAACATGAAAAGAGTCTTTAGAACCCGACCATCATTACTTCAAATGGTACTGCTCTTATCTTCATTTTTTCAAGCTGTCGATATCTTGCTCCAACTCGACCAAGAATCGCATCTCTAACCTTCATACATCTATTTCTTCACAGCTTTTGTCGGGAGAAATCAAAGAGGAAAAGAACAGGCTGCTGGAAGCCATGCGCTACATTGTGGAAAGCAACTTTTTTGAAAAGCAGGAGCCATCCGGCACACTCGTTGAGGAGGTCGCATAGAGAAGGCACCGGATCAGTCTTCGGTATGATAGACAATAAGGATGGATCAGAAAAAAATATATATGTATTATTTTGCCGAGAAAAATAGGGTATTATATTGTTTCTATAATGCGATGATCATAATCAGCAGGATGATGAGGACCATTATCAGGATGCCAATGCAGCACGACGACTTGGATTCTAGAAATGGCAGTGCAAAGAAAGAGCATCAGTGAAGGTCGTCTTTAAACTGCATATAAGCAAATTCAAGTTGAGAATAAGCGCCATACCTTCGTTCTGTTTGATGAAATGGTTCATACGCTTCATGGCCTTTTGCAAGCTGCCAGAGGTCCGATCGACATGCTCGTCCAGATCATCAAGTAGCATGGATTGATCCTGCAGTTCACCGTTCATCGTCGTTGCGATCTCCCTCATATTCAAGACCGTATGCATAACGCCGTCCAGTTGCTGGTCCTGCTCCTGCATCAGCATCTATCGATCACAATATATTTATGGCATTTCCTTCAGTACAATTGTATAGAGGATAATGAGCTGTGAGAGACTAGTACCGTTTGATGAAGCTCGGCTTACCTGTTGCTGTAATGCCTCCTGTTCTATGAATTTGGTGTTGCTGTACATCATATTTTCCCTCCTCGTCGGTTTCTGGTATCCTCGCGGACTCGAAGTTCCTGCCCCTTCCAATAACGCCAACCGATCCAGCTGATCGCTTCCTATCTTAACGGGTTTCTCCAGAGTGGTCTTCATATCCTGGACTTTTCGCCTTGTCTGATCCACAAACTGTTTCCTGGCCGTGGTCTCTCTCGTAGTCAGATTGAATCGCTGCGGGTTCTCCGTGACCGCCTTGACGGCATCATCCAGGTCTTCGAGATCTTGTTCGATATTGCCAAGGATCCCGAGCAGCTCTTCCTTGGTCTTCACGAGCTCTTCGTTTTCGGCGGAGGTGACGGTTTGGAGGATACGGCGCCAACTTTCGAAGAGCTGTGATGCATTGCTGAGAGATGACAGTACTTCGCTAAAAATAATAGGTAAAGGCAGAAATGTAGTGATATGGATAAAAAGAGAACGGTTAGGGTCCAAGTTGATTGGATATGACATGGCTCTTTCTATGCCCAAACGAGAGGTTACTTTTTGATAAGAATGAATGGGTCCTCCATGGCTGATTATGTGTTGAATGGGCACTGTTGTTCTAATGCTTGTGTACTTGAGTCCTTGGTTGATGCGTCCTGATGTTGAGTGCCCTTTCTTTCGCTGTAGGTTGAGTCGGTTAGTATATATGCAGCGGTGATGACGGTTGGGTTGAATGCTTTGAAAGTGATGCCTGGCTTCCTTGCCTGGGCGGATACTTTCTAGTATGCACGTGATATTACCTGTAATGTTTGCTATCACAAAAAAAAAAAAAAGCTTTGGGTTCTTTCCTTACTTTCAGGATTCATTGCAGCAACATGTCGGACGCGGGAGACAACCACAACACGGACCCAATGGAGGAAGAAGCTCAGGTCATGCTTGGATTCGCGGAGCCAGTGGATCTCGATGAGCATGGACCATTGCTCGCCGAGAACTTTTGTTCAAAGATTGGTGGTTTCCCAGTAGGTTCAAGGACTTTTTCTCCTTTTAATTTTGGTGGCAAACCACTCTTTGGGCACTCGAAGTCCGAATAGGACATCTAACCATTAACTTATGCTGTCTACTATTTATCTTCATGGAAATAGCTTTGGCTGAACCCTGAACACGCCCTGGATACTAAGGAGATATTGTGTGAACAATGTCAAAAACCTATGACATTTTTGCTGCAGGTGAGTGAGATTCGAATTTTTGTTTTTCGGCCCGTCAGCTGTTGTCAAGACCCAATTCTAAAGAAGAAAAGAATACGAACCTCCATTTGACGGTTTACTAACGGCCATGGTAGCTGTATTCGCCAGAAGATCATCCTGCGGAAGCGTTTCATCGTGTGATCTATGTGTTCTGCTGCAAGGATGGAGCGTGTCACAAGAAATTGCCCAGGGGATGGTAAGCCAAGCACTTTTTTTTTGTTGCCAAGAAAACAATCAATTGCCCTACTCTGTCAATCCGTTTAACATTTCCCTCGTTATGGCCTCATACTTCGTAGCTTTAAGGTTGTCAGGAGTCAGCTCGGGCAGTATAACCCATACTATACACCAGTGGCCCATGACGACGAAAATGCCGCCGAGGAGAACGCTGGATGGGAACCATTCCCAAGCAGCAGACATGGTATGCTGACTGGGCTTCAGATATTAGGAACGGGGTCAATTCGAGGTTGCTTGATCACGGTTCTGGATCTCAATAACTCAGTCATATCAACCTCCACTTTGATTTATCGACTCCGTTCTCAAACGTAGCCAAGACTTGCTTCGTATGCGGAATGTACGGACCAAAGATCTGTTCCAAGTGCCATAAAGTATCTTACTGCGGTCCCGAACATCAGGCGATCCATTGGACTAAGGGACTTCACAAACAGCTCTGTGGCACCAATCCCCCTGCTTCGCCCTCGCCGGCGCTCGACTCTGATCTAGCTGAGCTCTCAATATCCAGCAAAACTACATCAGCACAGCAGGAAAAAATCGAGGAGGATCAGGGCGACTATAGCGATGATAAGAACACAACTGAAAAGAAGATAAAGAGTAAGAGTCTAACCCAGACGTTGACAAAGGAGCAACAGGAGTATGCCAACAAGCTGGATATCGATTACAGGTTAGTCGAGCGGATGAACCGGTTTCCGGAGCTGGAGATCATCAGCGAGGCTGAGGTGTTTGATCAGGAAGCGATCGAGGAAGGTCTGGTGAACGAGAGTTCGGGGGATGAACAGGAGGCCGAGGAAGGATGGGAGGAGAAGGCTGCGGCGTTGAAGGCCAAGAGGGAGAAGAAGGCCGCGGCACTCGCCAAGAAGAACGGAGGTGGCAATGTGAGCAATTCGCTGGCGACTGCAGAGACTTCGATGAATGCCTTGGTTCCTGTGGGAGATGAGGTATATGAGAACACAAGGACGGATATTGATGCGGCTTTCTTGACTTTTCAGAAGAGGACTGCTCTGTATCCAGATCAGGTTCTGAGGTAAATTGGAGAATGCCGCTGTTATGATGATGGCTCAAGGTTGCCGTTTTTTTTTTTTTTTTTTTTTTTTTTTTGGCAGTGACCTAACGCGAAAGGCTTTATGATAGATATGCGCGCATTGAGTATGAGACCACGAACCCGGAGCCCCTGTACGTCAGCAATAGTGGCGTTCCCAAGCCTGAAGACATTCCCCCATGCCCGGACTGCGGTCAGGAGCGGACATTTGAGTTCCAGGTACGAATCAATATTGCTACTCCTCTTTATGTCAATCCTTTGCGACTGTAACTGACAATTTTACGCGCCTACGATTTTTTTTTTTTTATTACCTCATAGATCTTGCCTCAGCTATTGAACCATCTCGCGATTGATCACTCTTCTTCGGACGCATTAGATTTCGGCACTGTGCTTGTGTATTCGTGTAAGGACAACTGTTATGTCAAGGGCAAGCATTATCAGCACGAGGTTGCGCTGGTGCAGCACTTTTCAGAAGATGGCATGCAGGGCGGTAACATGATCTCGGGACCCAACGTTTCTGTCTCGTCAAAGTAAAAAAAAAAAAAAAAAAAAAAAAAAGCAGCAGCAGCACTCTGCTCGCCAACTTATAAAGCATTTCAAAGGAGTAATAAAGGCATTCTTTCATTCATCCAACCATTCGGTGTAGCGCACAGTTCTCTCTGAATCTTTTCCGTGTTGTCGTTTCATTCTTGCAAATTTAATACAAATTCTAATGTTACAGTTCATGTGTATGGCAGAAGTAGCTCGTGCAATTCATCCTCTACCCAATCATGGGCCCCTGAATGACCGGGATCCGCGCCTGGGCTTGGAATTCCTTCTGTATCCTCTTTGTCCTCTTCGCCGTCTTCCTCTCATCAATCGCCTGTAACCGCTTGAGTTTGGCCTCGACGGGTTCCTCTTGCATATTGACCAACCACGACAGGGACCCCTCGATCAACAATCCCAAGGCGATAAAACATCCGAGAAAGTGGTAGACCATCATGAGTTCACATGGTCCTGTGCCGAGTCCTTCAGCGGTATGGCATTGTGCGGCCCATTGTACGTCCGATAGGGACTCTTGTTGTGTAACAGGACTAGGAGGCGCGATGCTAGTAGGCGTGGCGGTTGGTTGGGAGGTTGCTGTTGTTGTTAAGGTTGTGAAGGCGATTGAGGTTATGGCAGTGGGTTCCCCAGATGGGAAGAGCGTATAACCCACAATCGCGGCTGGGATCCCTGGTGGACCGACAGTCGCAGTAGGGGTGACAGTGGCGATGGATATTGATGATAGTAAGGAAGTAGTGGGGCCATATGAAGGTAAGGATGCAGCGGAGGGTCCGAGAAGTGGATCGTAGTTCATCCAGAGCAGGTCTGTAAACCAGAGGATACTAAGTGAAATCCAGATGAAGGACAGGAGCACAAGGATACAGAGGTTGAGGGTCTGGATGGTGCGGAAGAAGGGTTTGGCAGGGTGGACATGAAGGATGAAGATGAGGAGGGTAAGGACCATATAGATGTAGTCAATGGTTTGCATTGACGACCAGAGGGTTGTTGTATTGGAGGGTGATGATGACGGAGGCGGTGATATTGAAGAGGAGTTTGAGGTGACAGGAGTGGCAACCGAATTGGCGACGGCATTGGTGTTGCTATTGTAGCTCTTACTGAGCTGATCATGGTAGACGAAGAGGATGGGGAGAGAGGCGAGGGTGAGGAGGAGGACGAGGAGCCGGGTGGTGCGAAGTGCGAAGATATTCTTGAGGTGGCGAGCCCCGGACTCTGTCTCCCGGAGTGGCATCGTGCGAGGGAGTGCAACTCGCTTGGGAGCGTGGTGGAGTGCTAGAAGCAGACCAATGGGGATGACAAAAAGGGAATAGTAGAAGGAAGGGAGGAAGGAAAAGAAGGAAACAGGCTGTCGAGGGAGTCTAAAGGAAAGCGAAGGAGAGTCTAAGGGTCAAAAATGAATGGATCGAGACCAACGGGTGCTTCGGGCGCTACGGCTGGTGATGGGTGCTGGGTGCTGGGTGCTGAGTGCTGCTTGCTCGATGGTGCTGTGGTAAGCCCTTAGTCATTTCTTTCTCTTGCCTCCTTTTGGTCTAGCATTGTCCCGTCCAAGAGGATGTAAGCTGCATGCATGCCTAGTAATATAGTCTATACACAGATATGGCTCCCGTAGGACAAGGAAGACGGTACGCGTGCAGGACATGGCACAAGACAAAAAAAAGTTAAGCAACCGACTCAGGGGTAGGATGTCCCAGGCTGAAATAAGTTCTGAAACACCACTCGAAATACACTGTGTGCCAAAATCGGGCGCTCTCAAGTGGAATGCATTTGAAGGGCTCCTCCTATCACATAATCTCCGGTCAAGCGCTTATCCTTTTTTAAAGAAACTACGCTAGTCAATTCAGTAAACTGGGTTGGCAGTTCCCATGAAGAATGAAAAAGAACCTGGGCGTGCTGCCAACCTGGGTACATCCATGCTTGGCCCTGCAATCTATGTTCATGATACATGACATCAGTGAATCTAACACTCAGCCGATGGAATCACCTTGCCTTTCGACCCTGAAACTGGCAGTATCTCGTTATGAACCCTCGAGTCGAAACAGCGATCCAGGGGCATCGACACCAATGAATGGATAGCTACTGCTTCGTAACTGGTCTGTTAATCAATTAGCCATTTATTCCTAGTAGGCGACTGCTGATCTAGCAGTACTGGTGGAGCCACGACACCCATTGGAACTCTACCTCAGGGCGATGAGTCTTTAACAGATCCCTGATGAAGTCGCCCCTCCTCTCCAACGATATTCTGTTCCCATACACGATCCTCACACACTCCAGACTCGGCCACACATAATCAGACTGGTCAGTCCACAGATCCTGTTGGCCGGAAGATCGTGATTGGGGCGACGATGAGGATAACGATGGAGATATCGTGGTCAAGTTCCTAAGCACGTCCACCACATCTGACAACTGTCCTAGTCTCTCAACGCCCAAACCTATCCATGCGCCATCTTCAACCCCTTGCTCTGCTCCTGTATCAACGCTCGAAGGAACATTACACTTGAGTTCTTTCCGGTGTATCAAAGGCCACCATCCTGCAAACATGGCCCTCCACCGCAACCTCTGCGACCTCGTAACACTCGAGCGGCGCTTCGTCACCCACGGAAGAATATCCCTCATCCTAAACTGGCAGTCGTATTGCGAGATCGCGACCTTCTTTAACTCGCGTAACCTTGTCAACAGACAAAATCCGCCCTGTAGAGTCATGTTCAGCCGATATCCTCGAATCAACAGATCCTGTAATCGAGGACAGAATCGAGAGATGTACCCAAACACAATTCGGGACAGCTTTGGGGAGTTCTCCAGCACCGTAATGGAGGATAAATTGCCTGATGTAGACGAATGAGTCGACGACGACGACGCACTGGCCGAGGGATCTGCATAAGATGATCGAAAAGCGTTATTGTGCTGAAGATGTCTCCGTCGTGTGAACTCCAGATGCAGGGTCTTGAGATTCTGGCAGGCCCACACTCTTCGCGATGATGGTATCTGTGGAGAGGGCTTGGTGCTCGATGAAGGGTTGCTATCGTCAACTCCGTCGCTATCATCCTGCAGTAACTGATGGTATTCCTCCTGATCCGGCAAGACCCCGTTAAGATCCAAATTTTCGATATAGTACGCGATAGATCCAGCCCTCAGGTGCTCCAATGAGGGCGAATCGCACAAGAATTCGTGCAGCGCATTCCCCCATCGAGGTGTCCAGTCCGAAGAGGGCGTGATTTCGAGCGATGTCAGGTGGTTTGTGTAGATGTGCGGAGTGCCGCTGTCCAAGTAAATGTCGCGCGGCGCCCTTCGAGACGCACTCTGGACACAATTGTTCAAGTCGCGCAGGATTCCATCTGGAAGATCCCGCCAGACGACGCACCATCGTGACGCTCTCGGAAAGGAGCTCAGTATCGTTCGGATCTGAGAATCGGTGTAGCGGTGGTAGGCCCTCGTGAAGTGGAGCGATGTCAACTGGGGATACTGCAGGCCGATATCCTGAATGAAATCCATCCTGTCGCACGATATCCAGTCACCCATCGCTCGCGTTTCAGTACTGACAGGTGTGTGGACGTCAGCAGGAAGTGGTGCTTGGTCTGTAATGGCCATATGGATGGGTATAGTTGGCGTGGATGGCGGTGGCATTGTCTGTATCATAAGTTCATATAGATCAGGCGCTGCATCCAGGATCGTCCGCAGATCCGACTCCTTGAACAGCACGTCCTTGAGGCGCAAACGCTTCAGCTTAAGCGTTTCCAGACCTTTATTCGATGATAGCGCTGTTCCCGAGTCCAAGTCGCCATCTGTATGCGCTCCTGTACCTCCTTGCGAACTATCGACATAAGTCTCTGCAAAGAGTGTCATGACCAGTCTCGACCCCATGGAATGGGCCTCACACCCGACATGTAACTCCTCAAGTCGTGGGCATTGCCCCAGTACCAATCCAATCGGTAACCACTGGATTCGGAGATTCTTTAGCCATAGTCGGGTCAGCATACTTGTGTGTTGCAGCATCGGTTGTAGGAAGCACTCAAAATCGTCCAAGGTCTCTATCTCTAGCTCTAACAAGGACAGTTTCCTAGCTGTGGTAAGTCGCTGAACAGCGTCAAGAAGATCTGAGCGGGCCGTGCGTTGCAATGCCTCCATGGTCGTGGTCGTGACCTGTGTGACTGTAGCAGTTGTTTCCTCTGGAGGCATTGACGCCGTAAGAACAAAGGACCGATATGAGAGACGGCATCTCAACGTCGTCAAGTTCTCGAGTCGATTCGTCAGCCAGGCAGGGTCTGGAGTGATGCTTACGATTCTCTCGACAGTGGAAGAAGATAAACGTCTGCGTCTGTACCATCTTCGTGCCCGAGACGGATTATGGTTTTGGTCTGTGAGTGACTCAGGGGGTGCAGGAAGAGTGACGACCGCGACGGCCGGAGCGTCTGTCCATGTGAACTGGTGGACAAGCAAGGGTCGGCAGAGAGCATACCAGTCCTTGCAGACGAGAGAGGCGACTTGACGGATGCACTGTTGAGGTAGGAAGGAGAGGATGCGCTCCAGGATCTCAAGGACGGATATGGCTCTTGAGAAGGCTGTCAATGGTTTATCGGAGGCTGCACCCCACCTTCGCTGCCTCTGCTCCCTCGCTGTCGTGGTCAATTGCATACGTTGAGGTAGGTGTTTGGGTTCCTGTCCTTGTCCTTAGTTGACCGTCAACGGAAGTCCAATTGGTTGTTGGTGGTACAGTACGAATTTATATTGCCCCAATTGCTTTTTCAATCAATTGTATCCTACTGGACCTGAAAGGCGCAAGGTCCTAGAGTTTTGCAGCTCGATGCTTACAGTGGCGGTCGATGTCGCGTGTATGAATGAGGAAACGGAATGAATGAGGAGTGATGGTGGCAGAAAAGTAAAAAGAGAGGGAAAGAAGGGGGAGAGAGGAGAGGGCGCACGCACACACACCGAAGCTGTTCACACTCGGCCGACGTTACACCAAGATCGTAGCTAGTCCATGATAAACCTCTGACTACAGCAGAACAAACGCTCCAACGGCCGAGTAAAATTAGGGCTTTGGATACATACCATCTCTTTTGCACATTTGGCATGGAACTCCTGAACTCACATTAACCCATGTTCATCTTTTTTAATGGTATCTTTTCCGTCTTTATAGTGTCTACTTGACAACTGTTGCATTTCGAAATCAATAGAAGCAAGGCTTTCTGCATTGTGAATTTGGCGTGCAATCATCTGCAGGTTTTTTGGAGATTATTTCTGTTCTAGAAGAGAAGCATTCTTCTCCCCTAACATTTTACCACACAGCTGTTTTCTACAAGCTACGGCTTGCGGACCCAACGCTTGCACTAGGGTTGATTGTTTCGAAGACCACGGAGACCCATGCCCCTGCAAGGGAACTTCAGCAGAAATGAAACAGGTACTCACATAAAGAACTGTAGTTTTTTGTTGATTTAGCTGAGAAGTCGTCACCCCCATCTGTTTTATTTCTACATCCATGAGAACACTCTATGGAGACACGAAAACGTTCCCATTATCTGTGAAAATTTCCTGTGCGTCCCGCTTCCCCCACAACGGCGAGCCACCTTTGGTGTGACGGTGCTGGCTCCGAACGGCTCCAGCCTGACATGTCCAGGATGCCAATCTGACATGCCCTCAAAATCGACCGGGAACTGAGATCTTTCAGGACTGATGATAACAAAAAGTTCAAATCATACTTTTGAATAGTGCAATGAGTCGATATGGCTGTTACGGTATGTCTAAACGTTATGATCGGGTTCCACAGCAGGAGGAGAGTGTCTGGCTGGCTCTTGTCTATTAAACCAGAGAAAGTGGACACGAGAAATGGTCCGGTTAATAAGCGTTATGCATCAAGATGGTGTAGATATCGCAATTGAGATGTAAATGATAGTCAATTGTCCACAGACAAAAGCGAGCAGAGGCGGATGCATATGTTGAAACTTGCCCTTTCTCGCTCCTCATACACTGCCAGACAAGGCTGAACTGATCTTGGACCTCAAAGTTCATGATCGCAACCATGAGATCCTCAACATGCTTGGCGCAACGGTGGGGTTGGACGGACTCGACGGTTCGCTTTGGCGCTGGTGTGGGCTCGTTGTAGATTAGATCCTTGACTTTGTCCATGATTTACTTGATTGTGAGTGAGGGGTGGAGGGGTGCAGAGGCGATGTAGTGAATCTTTTTCAGGGCAAATGGATGTCTGTGTGGCGTAAAAATGGTTCGTTTACGCTGGAGCCTGGCAGTTCACTCCCATACTTCCACACAAGACAATGTAAGCCCACATTCCATCCTTAGACTCTTCAATTTACTATTTCCATCCTTCTTTGATCGATTCTCATGTCAGCGAGAGTAGAATCAATTCCCTCTCCTCGCCATCGACGTTGCTGTGCCATTAAGAATGAGTAATTTTTATCAGCTCGTGCTCCGCCCATGCACGTCCTTGAACAAATGGTTGTGCTCAGTACGCGAAAGAGGGGGAGCATATAAGCGAGCCAGTTGTCAATCGGGGCGTGTGTCCTTCCTATGTTGTGAGCCCATCTACTATGTCCTTTATCTTGCGCGCCTCGTCGCAGCTCTACACATACCTCTTTTTGAACAATCTTGTTCTGCCAATGACACTTTTTCTTTTTTTTTGCGCAATAGCATGTCGGCAGAATATAATTAGGATATCCACAGTGCCATTGAGAACGCGAACAAATAAAACAGGGCATTAGACTCGAGCGTTGATTGTAAAATTCCATGGACTGCCGTTTGTACCGCATCAACATGTAGGAAATCAAAGCTATGAAGCAGTGTGTCAAGGAGATGGAGGTAGAGGCAGCTAAGCTGCGTGAGATGCAAGCTCAGGCAGAGAAGGAGATGAACATGATCGAAGAAGGTAGATCAATGCAACTCAAACACGATGAACGTCTACTGAATTTGATTTTTGTGTTAGACAAGGAGGCCGTGGACGCTAGATCGATCTACGCTGGCAATGTGGATTGGGGTTCGACTCCGGAAGAGCTTCAGGCACACTTTCAGTCATGCGGAACGATCAATCGCACCACGATCTTGTGCGATAAATGGACGGGTCAGCCCAAGGGCTACGCATACGTCGAATTTGCGGATGCACCCTCGGTCGCTAATGCCATGGTCATGAACGAATCCCTTTTCCGTGCCCGCTTAATCAACCTTTTTTCGTGCTCACTTGCTTTTTCTTGAGGTGATTCTAAAATCTAACAGTAGGTGATTCCTAAACGTACTAACATTCCAGGAATGGCGGCTCGTGGCCGTGGACGAGACAGGGGCGCATCTCGTGGCGGCTTTGGCCGTAACGGCTATAACCACCGTCCCTATGGGCCTCTATCTCCCATGTATGGCCATTCTCCAATGTATGGAGGATACCGTGGCAGAGGATAAAGCATCCAAAGCATCCCTACTATTTCTAGCTACTTTTATTGTGACACGATATCTCTTTTTTCATTCTCGTCTCTTTTTGTATTTCATTCAATTGATGGTCGCGATCGTGGTGGCCACTATGCTCCCGATTAATCAATCGGTCATGACCAACTCCTGCTTACGTGGGGTAATTTCTCATCTTTTATTTTCATACACTAGTCGAAGGCCTCAAGATGGGCGCGAGAAGGACTTTTGAAACTGAAATTGATGCTGTCGCACTTCTGGATTGAAGGGATGGGGAAAGCGGCAGTGCCTATAATCGTCCAGTTAAAGGCGCATATGATATATGTGAAAAGAAAAAAGATTTTGACAATATCATCAAGAAATGAAAAGAGGCATGATATGTGTCGAGGAAGGAGAGGGCCAAGTCGTATAAAAAAAAAGAGCTTGTTTCGCCGCACGTCCCATTTTTGGCAAAGGATAGTAAAGGTGGCTGGCGGTTGATTATTGTTTACACTTCCTGCCCGGAGCAAAGGCAAAGGCAGACGACCAGAGTTCGGTCTCGACATTCCTCTCCTCGACCTCCTTCGACGCCCTTTGCTCCTTCACTGCTCCTCTAGACCTTCATACTTCACCATGGTAAATAAAATTCGACCGCAAGCCTGAGGCGCCTTGTCCTTTTTCTCTACTGCGAATCAGTTTTCAGAACCAGCGCTACTGATCAGGATAACTTTGTACATGGACACCTGTTGTCGATCAGCACTCTCGGACTTGAGCAATGGGAGTCAACAAGAATTCAGCACGATGGACCTGGCTATTCCCATCCCGATCGGCCTATGCTTACCAGCAACACATTCCAGTACCTCTCCTTCAACAGGACTTGATGGCTCACTCGTTCCTTTCAACACCTTTACCACGCTGTAGTTGCGCACAGTCTCTGTCCGTCTTGCTCCTCGCGCCATCTCCAGGTACAAAATCACTCATTGAGCTGTACTCTATTTACTGGGTTGAACTACAAGAGAGTGCTCAGGAATCCTAACGGCCGTTTTCGTTTAATTGGCTTCTGTCCGATAGGGTTGCGCCCCGTGTAGTTGCTAGCAGGGTTGCCAGTTACTCGACTGCTGCTGATAAGTTGGATGCCCCTGGGTCAAGCCAGGCTGTCGACCCCAAGATCGTTTCTATTGTAGACCAGATTTCTGGATTGACCCTTCTCCAGACGGCCGACTTAGTGTCTTTGTTGAAGGTAACATCGCTTTTTACTTTCTCGTGACGAAACTATACCTTACAACATCGATCGTATTGCTAACATGACGGGTCATTGATCCATGATTCTTTATAGACCCGTCTCAACATTCAGGAAATCGCTATGCCTTCTGGAGGCTATGCTGCTTCTGCTGGTCAAGCTGCCGCTGCAGCCCCTGTTGAGGTAGGATGGATCATTTGCAGGACATTGCTTTCTGCTAATGGAATGAAACAAACATGGTGCCTTGTCACTTCTTTAGGAACCAAAGAGAGGAATGACTAACGGAATTCCAATCTGCACACTTTTTTTTGGTATCATAGGAGGAAAAGGTTGTTGAGAAGACCGAATTCAGCGTCAAGCTGGAAAAGTTTGACGCTGCTGCCAAGGCAAAGTTGATCCGTGAGATCAAGAACATTATTCCCGGAATTAACTTGGTTGAGGTATGTGAACGAAAAGAACGGGACTGGACAGTTCAAGTAATCGCATTTCTCCGTGGGTATGATGTATGTTTCTTTTTTACTAACGTGAATTCTATGCTACGTTTCTTCAACATTTATAGGCCAAGAAGTTCGTTGAGGGAGCACCAAAGGTCGTCAAGGAGAACTTGAACAAGGCTGATGCCGAGAAGCTGAAGAAGACTCTTGAAGATCTGGGTGCCACTGTCTCATTGGAATAAATATCACATTTGTATTGTTTTTTGCTACTATGTTTTTGCTGGGCGATCCTCTTCAGGTATGCCATTCAATTGATCTTTGACATCACTTTGTTCAGCCTTCGCTTCAATGGACCGAAGAAGAAAGAAAACAAAATGGTTTTATTTTATATATGTTTAAACAGTACTTGTTTTTACATATAGTACTTGACCAAAATGGCAACCCAGAAGGTGTTGAGAACTGAAGCTGTTACGGCCTTGGAGAAGAACTTTGGATCGGTCGATCTATATCCAAAATCTGCGATTGAACAAAATATGGGATCGATTAATGGGTGGCATACTCCCCTGCCGACTCTTTAAGTAACTGAGTGATTTGGTCCGCGCGCTTTACATAGATACTGTATTCCTGAGACTTACAGATGATGGCAGCCCATGCGCCAAAGAGTCCTGAGATGTACATAAAACGATGAATATCTTCGTCCGTGATCTTGACAATACCAATGTCGCCTCCACGTTTGGCGCAGATCAAGACTAAGAAGTATGTCCAGATGTTGAGCACGACGACTGTTCCAAATACAAAGAAGCTCCAGATCCCGATAGCGGCTAGCAATAATGGAAGATAATTGAAGCTCTGTCAGTGTCCAAGGACTGGCGGGTTCATATGATAAAATCGATTGTTGACGGCACGATTTAATTGCCAGCCACGCCGTCCAAGCAAAAAGTAACAGGATGCTGTTCCATACCACTGACTTGACTCTGGACAGCGACATAAAGCCTCCAGATAAAAAAGGCGAGGATGACGAAGACCATGTATGCAAAGTCGCGGAAAGGTTTAGCGTCGTTCTCTTTGACAAACTGTTGTGAGCGTGCGAAGAGCGAGCCCTCTGGAAAGTTGGCCATAAACGGGTCATTGGCTTGCGCACCCCTGCCGGCGCGCTTGTTGACTTTGGGCGCTTTTGCTGGTTTAGGAGCCTTGTTGACCATTGTCGGAGGATGTGATGAAGTCGAAGAAGAGTTGAAGAATGGATGGAAACAGAAACTCCAAACCTTGTTTCTTGGTTATCGCGGGAGAAACAACAGTCCACTTTGTTGGTCTTTTTTTTTCTTTTGGTGTGTGTTTACTGGGCAACGGTCGAATCACCTTTTCAATAAGCATCAGGACACATCACAGCAGCACCAGCCATGGCAGCACTACATCCGAATCAGGTTGCTTTCAAAGAAGGCGTTCAATACTTGTTCCACTCGTGGACTGCACTCAAGCTAGCTGTCGACGGCGAGTGGGGCGGAACGGACTCTATGGAGAAGAGAGACTGGTTTGTTGATACCATCGTAGACTATTTCAGCCAACGTAAGGAAACAGCACCCTGGTTTCATGTCGTTATTCGATCCACATTTTGCGTCCGACATCAGAAAAGAGCGACCCATGGAAACTTGCTCCTTCTTCTTTTGGACCTTCAGGAATGAATGGACGATCACTCTATCTAATTGAATTGCCTGGCGTTTTTATTGTTCGTTATATCACTTTTTTTATCCAGCATTTGTCACCGACTGCCTGGAAAAAAAGGACCATTGAATGGCTCTCCTTCTTCTAATCGCTCTATTTGATTCAACTAGCTCAGTTGACTGACACTGCTATTGCTCACTATGAATTATGACATTATTTAACTAGATGGCAAGAATGTGGACACGTTCGATCTGGAGGACATTTTGATTCAAATCATGAACGACGAATTCTCAATTTTACTCGAAGACAAGTCTGAGCAACATATCGCTAAGGTTCTGGAACAGCTGTTTCTGGAGTGCACACATGGAAAGTATGATCTGGTCCAGACGTTGAAGCAAGATTCGCAAAAGATCAGCGGATCGTTGAAGGCGAGCAAGAGCCAGAAGGAGGGCGAGGATGATGATGATAGCAGCGATGATGAGGATGAGGATGCGGATGAGAATGGAGAACAGAATAGTATGGATGTGGAGATGGGTGAGTCCTCGACGTCGAGTGCGACACCGCAGGGGAGAGAGAAACCCGAGCCGATTATTGATGAGGATGGGTTTGAGACCGTGGTCAAGAAAGGCCGGAGGAGGTGAACACACAGCACACAGGTGGATGGATCAATGGACACACAGTTGTAGTATTGGTAGATATGGCATAGTAATCATGAAGGAATAAACAACAAATAGCGCTCGCAGCGAGTGTCATGCTATGACTAAAGGGGTCGCGATACAGCGTTGTGAATAGTATGAGAGGTATAAATATGAATAGTATAGCAAGGATTTGTCATCGCCATAGTTGTGCGCGAGTAACTCAAAGTCGACATCGATTTATTTGTAGTAGCAAAAGGTACAAGACGCGCAGACGAAGGAAGTAGGCTGATTGGGCGCAAGGGTACGACTTCATGGAAGAGCAGGAACGGCTGCTGCAGGGCACAAAGGGGCGACGGGAGCAGCATGCTCCTCATCCCCTCTACTTCATACTTTCTCTTGTCGTTTCATCTCTTTTTTTTCGCTTCTCATCTCTTCTCATCGCTTCTCATCTTTCACCGCTTCTCATCGTTACTCCTTTCTCTTCTCCATCTCCTCACCGAGTGAGCTACATACCACCTAGACTAGAAGAAGACCCATTCTCCCCCTTTTCTCTCTCACTCCGCTCTCCACACTTCTGCTCCTAATATCGCTCTATACTACGCAGCTTCATGTAAGATGCTCCTTGAACGCCTTCACCTAAAACCCCTGATTCACACCTTAGCCCCTTCTTCCTATGGGCTGACTTCCACCATGAAGCACAGCTTTCATATCCTCTCCTTCGCAGGCTAATATACATGTCACCGTTTGCATCGACTCTGATGAACGGCTGTGCTTTGTGTTGAGCTATATATTTGCTCCTCATGGCGCATAAACTCGGCTTAGGTTCACCCTTTTCGACTCTTTTTTTTTTAATTTCACGACTCGCCCTTTCTTCTCAACTGTCGCCTCCCCTCCTTTCTCCTCCTTCTCTCATTTTATCGGCATCCACATTTAAATAGACCCTAGAAGTATCATACATGTATCTTCTCAATGTAGATAGGGCCCATTGCTACAATAATAATGCTGCGCTTATAATACATTCGTTGTATGATCAGCGTTTTCTAACTGTCTCTCTCTTATTCGAGAAACTTTGTTGTTTCTTTCGACTTTCGCGATCGGGCATATCTCTCTCACAGCCCACTATCCTTCCAACCTTTATCTTCCCTCCTAAACAAGAACGACAGTCCAAAGCTATATTAACATGGCATCTAACAACCTGACACAGTAAGCCCAATGGCACACCAAGCGAATATTGTATCACAAATGCTTTGTACCTGGTGTTAATATGCTTCTTCTGTACCTGTTTCACACCACGCAGGAGGACGATACGTCTCACAGGTAAGGCAATCTCTGTTTGGCAAAGCGGCTTTCGACTCGACTTTTTTCTTTTTCCCTTCCTTTCAAGGACAATGAAACAGTGAGAGCAGAACGATACCTTCCGGCGTAGCGGCAGCAGGAGTTCGTCTGTTCAGTTTCGATTTCACTGCCCGCTCTGGTGGAATTGCCATTTCATACACCGTGACTACCTGCGACTCACCCCGCGGGACAGCGGCGACGACAATGACTTATTTCTCATCCTGACTTTGGCTTTCGCTTTAGCTTTGTTTGCAATATCTGCGTGATAAATTGCTCCAGCTTCCAGTTAACAATCGACGAGGGCAATTTTGTTTTACCGTGATCTAAAAGCGCCTTCTCTTTCCACTTTTTGTTGTCCCATTGAACAGTTATCGCAGCCGATGGTCTATTCAAGCGAGATGTTTTCCGTAAGTGCCGTCTGCTCTTCGGTGGCCAATATCTACTGATCAACAGTGCTACCACCGGACTCGTATGAACCGAATCTCACATTGCTGGATGCTGGATCTTTTTTGCTACATGTAGGCCTTCCGGATCCTTTTGCTGTTGTTACTGTGGATGGAGATCAAACCCACACGACGACAGTCATGAAAAAAACGCTAAACCCTTACTGGAATGAAAGCTTTGAAGTGTATGTGGACCAAACCTCTCTTGATCTCTATCGCTGTTCACGTCATCTAGAAAAGCAAATGATACTGACCATTCCCGGATTTGCCTTTTCCATTGCAGCAATGTTATGAATAAGAGTGTACTTGCGGTCCAAATTTTTGATCAGAAGAAGTTCAAGAGAAAGGATCAGGGCTTCTTGGGAACGATCAACATTCAAATGGGCGATGTTTTCGATGTGAACATAGGCGGTGATGGTATGACTACATGGTCAGGATCGGCCCATTGACTCTGCGTTCTGTGTCCTCATTGTTAACTGCGTGTTTATCTTGCTTTGATCTAGAAATGCTGACAACGGAACTGAAAAAGTCGGGGTCAAATGATGTAGTCGTCCAAGGAAAGCTCATCATCAACATCTCGTCGAACATTGGCAGCCAGGCCACTAACGAACGCTCTCTCCAGGCGCCAGCAGCCTCCCATCAAAGGACGCCCTCCTCCGTCTCAGCAGTGCCATCCAATGGTGCATCCACATCAGCAAATCGTAACAGTACTTTGCCAGCCACATCTACCAATGGGACTCCAATCTCTAGTGCCCCTGTAGCCCCTGCTGTGGCTGCGAACGGAGGTCGCCAGCTGTCTCCATATGAAGACCAGCATGGACCTCTTCCACCAAGGTAAGACTCGAGTCTACGATCAACCTTGCATGGTGCTTTATGGATATGTCTAAACGTGCGCTGATTTGTAAAACTGTTTGCTCGCTATTTAGCTGGGAGCGTCGCGTGGATCAACTGGGTCGCACATACTATGTTAACCACAACAACCGTCAAACAACATGGACTCGACCAACGTAAGAATATACAATGGGTCGCTGCAGGAGACCGACTGCGTATATCTCAATGCATTTGTGCTGACATGAAACCCATAACCACTTTTTTTCCCCTTAGTCTGACAGACTCAACTCCCGAACGCAACCAGGAAGCTACAAATCAGACAGAATTGGAGAGACAGCGGCATAACAATCGTGCGCTTCCTGATGAACGATCCGGAGGCAGTTCGCCGTTGCCGGGTGCAGGGACTTCGACCACGTCGCTGGCTGAGAACAGCTCGAACACATCGCCAGCTGCCACCACTACTACAGTTCCAGTAGCTACGAATGGTACAGGACATGCGCCTATCAACTTAAATTCGACTACCGCTGGCTCAGGGCCTTTACCTGCAGGATGGGAACAGCGATTAACGCCCGAGGGCCGACCGTATTATGTGGATCATAACACTCGATCAACAACGTGGGTCGACCCTCGACGCCAGCAGTATGTTCGCATGGCCGACCCCCGCAGCTCGACTAACCAAGTGGCGGTGCACCAGCAGCCCGTGTCTCAATTGGGTCCCCTGCCATCAGGATGGGAGATGCGCCTCACAAATACGGCGCGCGTGTACTTTGTTGACCATAATACGAAGACTACGACTTGGGATGGTAAGGCCCCAGTGTCATATGCAAATTTTGTCCTATATAATGAAGCGCTGGAGATACAGGAGATGTTGATCAATGGCGTCTGTTCCATGGCATAGATCCTCGCCTACCAAGTAGTTTGGACCAGAGCGTGCCTCAGTATAAGCGAGACTTCCGCAGAAAGTTAATTTACTTCAGATCTCAGCCAGCACTTCGTCCTGTCCCTGGCCAGTGCCATATGAAGGTCCGCCGCTCCCATATCTTTGAGGACTCTTACCATGAGATCATGCGTCACTCGCCGACAGACCTTAAAAAGAGGCTGATGATCAAGTTCGAAGGAGAAGATGGTCTCGATTATGGCGGTCTTTCAAGGTACTGCCTTCGCCAACTGTCTTTTTCAAACTTGCAGTTCAGAGAAGGCAGGAATTTTACTGACTGTATTTCTTCTGATGTTGTTTTTCTCACAGAGAATTCTTCTTCCTGCTCTCGCATGAGATGTTCAACCCGTTCTATTGCCTGTTTGAGTACTCTGCCCACGACAACTATACCCTTCAGATCAACCCGCATTCAAGCATTAACTCAGAGCACCTGAACTACTTCAAGTTTATTGGTCGCGTTGTCGGCCTTGCGATTTTCCATCGTCGTCTTTTAGATGCCTTCTTTATCGTCTCGTTCTATAAGATGATTCTCAAGAAGAAGGTTACCCTTGCGGATCTCGAATCAGTGGACGCAGATGTTTACCGTAACATGAACTGGCTGCTGGATGATGACACGGCTGCAGAGACGCTGGACACGACCTTCTCGACCAACGATGAGCGCTTCGGAGAGATCGTGACGATAGATCTGAAGGAGAATGGTAGCAATATTCCAGTAACGGAAGAGAACAAGAGAGAGTACGTTGACCTGATGACAGAGTGGAGGATCACTCGTCGTGTCGAGGAGCAGTTCAAGGCCTTTGCGGAGGGGTTCCATCAACTCATCCCTCAGGAACTAGTCACGGTATTTGACGAGCGCGAACTGGAGCTGTTGATGGGTGGCATCTCTGAGATTGACTGTGATGACTGGAAGAAGCACACGGATTATCGTGGATACACAGAACAGGATGAAGTCGTGCAGTGGTTCTGGAAGTGCATCCGGTCTTGGGACTCTGAGAAGAAAGCGCGTCTATTGCAGTTCACGACAGGCACCTCGCGTATTCCTGTCAACGGATTCAAGGACCTGCAAGGATCAGATGGACCAAGGCGCTTCACTATCGAGAAATCTGGGGAGATTGGGCAGCTGCCAAAGTCGCATACATGGTATGTTTTCGCGCCATGGCTCTCTGCGAGTCAGGGGGATTGTGTACTTACACTAACCACCCTTCTTGTTTTTCAACCTGTTCCTCCGTAGTTTCAACCGTATCGATCTGCCTCCGTACAAATCTTATGATGTACTAGTCAACAAATTGACATTGGCCGTTGAAGAAACAGTTGGATTTGGTCAAGAATAATCTTTAAAGACCTCCTTCCCACTCGATTGTCCATGCCTCCAAAAAAGAGTATTTCCTCTATACTGCAACCAGTTTTGCTATTATTAAATATACATTTGTATCAATACTCGACTCAATTTCTTGATGTTTGTGTGCCGAGCGCCAGTCGGAAATTTTTGTTTGGAAATAGCGAAGCGTATCCAAGTACAAGTCCATTCACGTCCATCACATCCCTCGCTTTTTCTTCCTTCAAACGCAACTCTTCATAGATAGTTTTTTTATCTCATATTCTCCATGACCAATCCCCTTTCATATTCTCATCCTTTCCTCATTGTCATTCCTTGAAATAAAGTACCATATTCCTCATCGTGTAGACTACCATGGGCATTAAGGGCCTGTGGCCCTTTCTTAGAAAGAAAGGATATGAACCCGTTCTTCGCTATCAATCCTCCCACTTATCTAACCTCCCAGTTCCATTGATCACAGCTCAGCTATTCAAGTCGATATCCTTACTCTTTTTATGTCACCGTTCGCTACGCTTATTCCTCGTACCCTGTGGACGATGCTCACCGCATTGTTGAGCGAGAGATAATGAAGCTTGGGACCCAGACGAATTTGGTTCTTTACCTGGACGACCTTCTTTCGAAAGAAAAAGAACTCACCCGAGTGCACCTAGAGAACCTTCAAAAAAGCTGTTGAGCGCGCCGACAAACATCTGCGTGAGCTCGAAGTTCGCGTGGATAAAAAGCTTCGCGTGCGGAAACACCACTTCATTGATATCAGAAAACACTTGAACTCGGCCTTCTATTGGTCCCTAGGCGCTCAACACGCCTTTGCCATATACATGCGCAAGAAACAATGGACGGTCGTCGAGTGCTCGGCCGAGACAGATCTCACGATAGACCTTGAATGTAAGCCTGGCGACATCGCTGTATCAAGAGACAGCGACATGCTCATGTACAAGGACGTCAAGACCATTTGGTAACCCTCCCCAAAAGGAAAACTCCTTGTGTTCGACGTTCCAAGCGTCTATGCGACTTTAGGTCTCAGCCGGGTCCAGTGCTTGGTATCGTATCAAAAAAAACGATTACAACCGCAATATCCCTTCTCTCGGAGTGCAACCAACTACAAAATCATCAACGATCTGGATGGAGAAGGTAAATAGGTCAATCAGATCATCGTGTACATCACTAATACAGAAAACATAATATCAATTTTAACGTCTTAGCATTTTCACACAATCAATTCATGCGCAAGAATACTACCCAGAGGACGTTTGTCACCCCGCAGAAGGTTTTCGTGGGTCTTTTACAGATCCCTGTGCAGATTGGCCCATCTCCTTAGTCCTCAGCTCAGGCTACCATGATCTATGACAGTCTTCGGAAGCAGTTCGATTGTCTTTCTCAGCGGTGCTTCCAAACGCAGGAGATGCGAACGCCAAACACTTCCTTACTTTGTAAGAATTCCCACTTGTATGAAAGCATGCATAAAATTAACTCTAACTTATTGTGATCACTATCAACTTTAATAAATTTGACAACGAGTCAATTGGTGCTAAGACGCGGCGGCACAAGTCTTCTGAGACCTTCAACAGGTATCGCACGATCGATCACCCTGCTCCACACTAGGCAAAGGCTGCAAGCGGGGTGAACCCTGCCCTGCCTCATACCAAACCCTCCCCCCCCAACACCGACCGCGATATTCTGTCAAACAGCGCCCTCGGCTCAAGGAGCATGAACCACCTGGAGCAATGGAGCGGTACACATGGAAGGCATGGAAGAAAGCACCCGAGAATCCCTTGGATCCTGACATTGGCTCTTTCAAGAAGAAGAAGAAGAAGAAGAAGAAGAAAAAACTCACGCCAAAGCCAGTAAGCACCTCGACAGAAAAGGCTGCCTTGGTTCGAGCTATGAATTAGGAACATCCTACAGTGACCCTTGATGTTGGAACCGTTTCTGCTAATCTGAAATGAGCTTTGGGAGAGTCGGAATTGGTACCCGAAATCAAGAGGTGTCTCCAGGATGTTGTTCGGGTTGCATCTGACACCAAGCGACAGAGGCAGCGACTCATCGAGTGGTTCATTGAGAGTCTCTTTGCTTCACGCGAGCCTGATGCAACAGACAGGGATATATTGCGCAACATTTGTCCATGTGTCTCGTCCAAAGTCGAAGTCGAGAGAGAAGTCAATGTGAATGATCATGGTGAACAGGAGGAGGAGGGAGAGGAAGAGGAAGAGCAGGAGGGGGAAGAGCAGGAGGAGGAAGAGCAAGAGGAGGAAGATAAGGATGATAACCCGGGGCGCAAGGACTCAAACCACCTACGCTTCTATATTGTGCTGCTCCAGCATCTCTACACAGGCGACCCCATCATTACGATCTTATATCAGATGGATCACGTATAGAGATTAACCAAGGCATCCCAGCGATAGAGAATTTCGTGCCTTTGAACCAGCCCAGCAAGAGTTGTCGCCAGACGGTTCCACTAACGGGCACGGAGCTACCTTTCATGTCGTTCTCTGAGCGTGAGCTCGGTATCTTGTTTTGGCAAAATGCTGCGCTGAAGAAAAAACTCCAGGAGCTAGCACTAATAACAAAGACACCATTCCTTCTCTGCAGGACCTAGTCGATTGACTTGGGCAGAAAGTTCCTGGGTTACATATCTTTCGAACGTCGTCAGGCGTAAGCCACGCAAAGGGCGTCCGTGATGGACCTGAGCATGATATGAGAATACGTTCAGTCCATTCGGCAGGCCAACTTCGATCCTATGACTTACGAAGGGGGACGCGGCTATGTTCACCGAGGTTCCATTCCGACAGACGGTTTCCGCCTTCATCTGTCGGCTTTCAAACTAAAAGAACTGCAGTCAGTCAGATACAGACGATTCCCGCAGAATGTCTTGCCCCTTTGAATCACATCCGCAGTCCGGGGAGTGGATTATTACTTGACCGAGGTCCGAAACATTGTGAAAACCCAGTGGGATGTCACCGATCTTTGGGGATGTGCGCCAGATCAAATCAAGATTCTGGGTCTCGATCTCGGCCAATCCTGTGTAGTCGGAACCGGAGCGTTGCTACCAAAGAGTGATGATTCCGGCAGTACGACAACGGCGCCTGGAAGAATGGATAATGATGTCGACATGAGCAGCTCTTATGAGGATACAACCCCTACTCCCGTTCCTTCCACCTATTACAATCTCGCAGTGAAGTAGAAGGCTGTGTACCAGCCCACGTTCAAGCACAAAAGATGGATGGAAGAGCAAAAAAAACATTGTACCAGGCGACGGAATAGAATCCGTCAGCGACATTGAGACTAAGCTGCTACCACTGCGTTGTAAAGGAATCAGCTTTGCGAGCTATGTTACGGAACTGGAGATAGTAGAATGAGTTTTACAACGGCAACAACCGGTTTAAGGAGCATAAGTGGGATGAAGAAGGGCTAGGGATGCGGAGTACAGACTTATAACGAATCGCCTACTCAAGTTGGTCGGAAGATCGATCGGTAGAAAGAGAGAGGAAACCAACTAGGTTTGTGATTGGGGTTGGTCTGGGCAAGTTTTCGATCAAGACGAGACTTTCCTCTTTGCACGAGTCCATTCAATCGTACTTTGTTCAGCAGGCTATACTGCTCAAACCGTGGCACTTTCATGTACCGCGTTATTATGGCATAGCACAACGTTTGGAACGTCGTTCGCAGCCATTTACTCCACCAACAGCGACCGCTCTATCTTCAGCCAGTAGGTAAGGATGGGCACTACCCTTAGATGCAAGATGCAAGACCGCACACAGAAGCCGGGGGCAGTAGCAGCAGTAGCAGTAGCGCAGTCGGGCAAGGGCAAAGACGAGTTGGAGGACGCAAGCGAGCAGCCTCATCCTTGGAAGGGATGGAAACCCCTGGCGCCAAGCAACTATAGACTATGTCGATAAATGTGTGTCAGCAAGCACACTCTAAAGTTCTGTGCAGTACTTTCTTGCAAGGATGCGTTCTGTGACGTATTTAAGCTTTAAGCGAACTATTTTTGTTGCTCCGTAAAGATTCGCATCAGATCTCACCCTCACTTTCCCATTCACATCAACTCAACAAGTAACAACCATGAACGCTGCCGTCTTTGCTCGTACTGGAATCCGTGCCCGTGCCACCGTTGGTGCGACCCCTCTTCGCAGCGGTGCCTACCACTGGACCAACGACAACGGCAAGGTACTGATCGAAACAAAAACAACCAAAATACACACATCTGGGGATCATGGGGGGGGGGGGGAGCTCCGCAGGGTTCTGTCTGCGTAAACAAACAGGACATTCAGGATTCTTGTTTCCGACAAAGTCGACAAGTACGAACAGGCGGGAGCAAGAGAGACGATACAAAGAAGGAAGCAAAGACAATACTGAGATGACCTACATATGCCGTGAGATATCAGCAGTGGCGCGACCGAGATGCCAGTCAAAGCAGCAGTAGACCGAACGCGTATCTATACTACGCAGTGATCGACGGATTGACCGCTGAACGTCCTCCACAACATTGTTGCAAACACGACGTCCATTGAGCACATTGCACAGTACACAGCGTGCAGGAGAAACATACCCTGCATCGAGTCCGGATATGGATATCAACTTCAGCGCCTCGCCCTTCCCATCCCAAACCAATTGAGAAATGGCAATCAAAAATCCTATGGTCCCTCCAATTGCCCGGAAGTGGAAATATGTGGACTCTTTTGAGACCAAAACCCTGCAGTCGAACTTGAGACATTGGTAGCACCATCTCTGGGACGAAAGAGCTGCAGTGCAAGTAAACTGATCTTTTTTGTTCCTTCTTTTTCGCTCTATCCTCTTTGTATACTGGTCTGCGTGTGGACGATTCTGCTCCACAATTATGGTTCAATTTGCCTGCCTGCCTGCCTGTCTATCTGTCTAATGACCCCATAACTATACGCGGATATATATGACAGAACATCCCCTTCTCGACCAAGAACAAGCCTGCCCTTGCCTTCAAGGTCGCTGGATACCTCGGCACTGGTTTCGCGCTCCCCTTCGTTGCCGCATACTGGCAGCACTACAAGGCTGGCCGTATTTAAAATACCAGTTTTTTTTTTCTAAAAGAAAAGAATTTGTCACGAAGAGGCAATACATGAATTGCAGTAACAACTCCCCTCACAAACCTCCCCCCAGACCATGACTATGAAGTTAGAAGGCTGCGCTTTTTAAATATATTAAAAAAAGAAAAAGTTGGAGCGGTTATACTCTCCACACTTTTCTTTGTATGAAAGAAAAGCAATAATAGTAATATTGGAAATGACGGTTGTTTCTTGAAAGGCTGAAGAAAGGAGTAGAATTGTTCTTGAAAATGTTGAAAGAATAATAATAAGATGAAGAGGAACCATTGCGATGAACCTTTGCTCAAGTTCGAAGAGTCGATATCCCAACGTGTCGCAAACACGCATGCTGTGCTGCTTGAGAGGAGAGAGAGGAGCGGTGATTTTGTTTTTACAGCTAAAATAACCCCGTAAGAAATCTTCATCTCACATGGAAGCATTTAGGGAAAAGATCTACTTGGGAGCACCCATCCCGACAATGCGGACATGGAGCATGCGAGGGGGAGAGGAGAGTTTCGGACGAGAGCAATAAATAAAAGCGGATTTCCGAATTTTCATGGTTTCACCTGCGGGCTGGGAAGCCAAAGGCGTATACGAAAACGGATCTGCATGGACATTTGCTCATGGAGTATCATTTGTGATGGAAAGTCCCGGCTTCATACAGCTTTGCATGTCCCAAACTTCCATGACGAGAGAAAACAAAGGGTACTCTGTAGAATGGAATACATCCAGCCAAGCGGACGAAAAAAAAAAACGGACACATTAACCTATGCTGCATTTTGTTTACTTTCCCCACTGCCCCTTGCTCCATTTCATGCGCCTCGTGTTTGCCAGAACCGATTCTTCAAAAGTAGGGCTAGGAAAAACGGCCACGAGAAGATCTACTGTTTGAATCGGCGACTCAGTCCGGGTGCGGGACGAGCAACATGTAAACATGTAGTCTGTAGTACTGTACCAACATGCGTGCGAAATTTTCTCCTGCTCAAAAAACCATGCATTTAGTACATTCTCTATGCTATATACCTATCTATACCTTCAGCTTTAGGTATAGATCTTTGCATGTTTTATTCAAAAGCAAGGAATGTAATGATACAGTTAAAATGACTATGTATATAAACTTTTTGAATAGTGAACAGAGTGAAGTGCGTGTGTTTGTGTAGATGGTGGGTGAGATGAGTGAATGTTGTTTTGTACATACAGTAATATATATAACGGACCCTTTCTTGTAGGCTGTGAATAATCATTAAATGGTCATAAAGTGCGCGTTGAACATCCACTATCGACACCATCATGCCTGGGCTGGGTCCTGCTCTTGATCGTTGGCTGCCACAGAAGGTGCCACCGCCGAAGGACTCAGCTGATGCTGCTGTTGCTGTTGCTGCAACTGCTGCTGATGCTGCTGTACCTGTTCCATTGTCACTGCCATAGACATAGCTGTCAGCTTCTGTATATCCTCTTCCGGATCTACAAGCCCACTGCCGTCGTCCGTCATATCCCCAGACTGTACCATCAACTGCGCGCGCGCCTGTGCTTCCGCCTGTGCCTTCGCCTGTGCATGTGCCTCCTGAGCTTGCTGGAGCTCGATCTGCTCCTGATGCAACTGTTGCTGAACCTGTTGCTGAGCCTGCTTTCGAACCTCGTCCTGCTGCATGAACAGCCGACAGGGCTCTTCAACCTTATAATGGCGACACAGGGCATCGGTCCTCGCAAAGGCCTTTTGACAGTTCACACACACGTACGGTTTCGATCCCGTGTGGACGCGGATATGGCGCTGCAGATCATGTTTGCGCGAGAAGACACGCGGGCAGAGATGGCAACCATACGGCTTGAGCGTATCATGGGACTTGACGTGCGCGTTCAGGTTGAAGGGACGGGTGAAAGATTTGGTGCAAGATGGAATCGGGCATGGAATCGGCTTTCCAGGCACGGAAGACGAGGAACTGGAAGATGATGGCGCTGAGGACGCTCCGACCCCTGCTGCTGAGGATTCTTCGCCTAGTTCCGCACTTTCAGCATCAATGCCCTCGGCGTCATCCTCGTTCTCCAAGTCAGCGATCAGAGACAGCTCAAAGATATTAGGATCCAATTGCTGGTATTGCTGGTGTTGTTGATGCTGTTGAAGGTGAGCTGCAGCATCAAGCTGGAACGAGTCAATATCTTCTCCTGAAGTGATAATTCCTCGGCCATCCGCTGCCGCCTGTTCCGCGAGTCCCTGAAGTGTCTTCTCGTCCTGCTCAGACAACACCAGCGAAAAGGGAGAATTCATCAGTCCTGCAGTCGCCTCGGAAGGAGTGCCGAGCGCGGACGATGGTGATGTTAGCGTGCTGGATCGTGAACGCGATTTTGTTCCTGGGACCTTGGTTCTTGAAATGCGCTTCGCCTTGCCGCCGCTGCTCGGCGGTGCTGTAGCTCCTGCAGTACTGGTGGCTCCGGCGGTGCTTGGAGTTCCTGGCACTACAATAAGTCCAGTTTCGTAGGTGGGCGTTGGCGGAGGCCCCTGCTCTGAATCTGCGGACGCACCACCATGTTTGAAAGACGGGATTGGCGACAGAGGAACCAATGATGGAGATCTAGAATTGGCAACTCCAGAGGGTGTCGATCCAGTATTTGATATCGCAGGCGAGTAAGGCGCACCTGCGTTCCTAACAGAGACAATCGATCCTGCAGATGCCGGTCTTGAGCGCGATTTTGATCCAGCGCGTGACCGTGACTTTGGCGTCGTTGGCGTCGACCCGACTGAGGGTTCTGTTGAAGTCAAGGGAGGGCTTGTGGGCATATAGTGATGGTGATGCATTGGTGGAGGAGGATTATCCAAAAATGAGAATCCGTGAGTCGATGCTGGGAGGGACATTGACAACAGAGTTGCAGTCTCGGCCAGTGTCGTCGCCATATCCGCTCCTGCCCCTAGACCTCCTCCTGATGGCGACTCCTGCATCATTTCTGAAAGACTGGCCAACGACGGGATGGGTGCACTGTAGGATCCGCTGGGCAGGCTGACGTGACGCGCGGTCCTCATGCTACCAAGGTCGCCCGATAAAAACTCGCTTGGGAAGTGAACAGAATGCTGGCGACGGCGGAGGGTTTGCTGTTGCTGGTGCTGCTGGTGCTGCTGGTGCTGCTGTTGAAGGAGCTGCTGCTTTTGTTGCTCCTGCTGCAAGTTCCTGAGTCCTGGTTGCGACTGCGAGTGAAATAGTCTATGATGCCGATGCGGGGTCATGGGTGGCGTAGTGGCCGTATATGGGGACTGAACGCCATTGATACCTCCGACAGCGTTCAGTGGAGGAGAGTGGAGCTGATCTTGTTGTTGGTAAATCTGCCGTGCTTGATCGGAAAGATCGTTCATCTGAAGCTGTTCCTGCTGTTGCTGTTGCATCAGCGCGTCGACCGAGGGCGTAGGGTTGGTCAAAGAGTACGAACCCCAGCCGCCCATTCCTGAGCCCGCCATAAACATGCTAACACCATCCTGCGCCATCTGTGCATCGTCTCCAGCATGAGATGGTGACTGCAGACTGCCTCCAGGCGGAATGGTGATGTTATTCGAGAAATAATGATTGTTATGGCTGGATTGTGGGTGCTGTTGATGCGTGAAATAGTTCGGCACGTTCGACATGGTTGGCGAGAAAGCGCCGGAGGATGAGATCGCAGGCGGTGATGAGAAGAGGGGGTTGGCAGAGGATGCAAATGATGGATAAGCATAAGTCGACGATCCATCCATGGAAGACGTGGCTGACATGGTCGATGCCCCTGCACCGGACATGTCATACACGTTCTGAGATTGAGAAGCCAGAAGCGGAGTGGAAAGGGTCAACGATGAGGCCGATGAGTAGTCATATTGGGAACCCATTGTGGAGGGCGTCATCATTGGCGTCAACTGTCCAGAATGTTGCTGCTGCGATGGCGACACCGCGAAGGACGCCTGCGGAAGCTGTGGCGACTGCAGCTGCAATTGTGAAAAGTATTCCCCAGATTCCATCCCGGCCATGATGCTCTCCATCGCGGTTTCCTCCCGGATCTGTGCTAGATTCTGTTGCTGTCCCATTGGCGATGATATATGCGAGTGGACGTTGGCCTGTTGTGGTGCTTGCTGGTTAGTATACAATGACTGTGGATGTTGCTGCTGATGTTGGTTTTGCTGTTGCTGGTGCGAAGGCGCGGCCGAAGATGACTGCATAGTTCCCCAATCCTCTTGCAAGTACTTGATATCAGTGGAGTGCAATGGTCCGGAGAGGATGGCCGCCTTTTGACAGACACGTTAGTTCCTTGACGCAAATACTGTCAAAGTTCCAAAGAGAGTATATTCGAACGAAGTGGACCGCGGCCGATGTGTAAGCTGTACAGCAGGATATCGGTCTCGTGGCGAGCGTGATAGCTTCCTCCGCAGGGCTTGATACTATGACTTTTTGGATGCGGGAAATTTCAATGCATTACGGTTAGCGAGCGGGACGGGTGTATTTGTTAATGCAAGGAACGGGGAAAGGAAAAAAGAAATAAAGAGGGCGGTAGGAAAAGGAAAAAAGGGAATATTTTAATTAGTTTCAAGCTGCAATAACACCACCCCAGAAAATAAGAGCAATCGGATGGCTCTTGATCGGGAGAGCAGGGGGAGGGGGAGTGGGATGTCAAGAAAAAAGGACTGAGCGATCAAGGGATCCTCATCCCTTGGGCAAATGGAAAAATGACAAACAAAGGCGCGCACGTTTCGAAAGCACACATCTGATAAACAAAGCGGCAGTTCAAAATGAGATAGAGTATAGACTGACCGGTGTATGCCCCCCCATCTCACACGGCCAATCCAAGCATGCCATGAAGGCAACAAGCCAGCATCAATGCTTGCTCGTTTGCAAGTAACTTCCACAAAACAAATAATTATCCTCCCTTCCATCGATCGCGTCATGCAGCACCGCTGCAAAATAATAAAAAACAAGAAATAAACAAGGACAAGCGGAGGAGAAGAACATCCCAAGGCAAACAGAGCATAACATGCATACGATATATGCACAGTGGAAGCGATCCGACCAGCTAAAAAATATCGTGCATGCATGTGGTTCCCTAGGGAACTGGTACGACTGAACGGAATTATAAAGTAGCGAACAAAAGTGATAAGAATAGACCTTTGACAGACGCACAAAACTCGCACATGGCCCGCACAATTGTAAAAAAAAAAAAAAGAGAACTGCAGAAATCGTTTCCTAACAGAGTAACGATACATACACCCTGTCGATAAATCCACGGGGACGAGAATCCTAGCCATTTCCCCAATCAAGCTTTGTGCAGTGCTTCTACCACAGAGTGGGTGGGACATGCAGAACATTCCAGGTTGATGAAACTAGCCACCCCCACCTGGTCGAAAGGTATTAAAACTGAAATGCCATGCGTATGCCATAATCCCGCCCATTGCCCCTGCCTGGATCGCTCATTCGCGCCGTCACTCTCAATTGACGCCGATTGCTCAATAGAGGAAGCAACCAAAGGAAAACAAAACGCACAGGCACCGCATCGGTGGGGTCAATCAACTCTCTTTTTAAGACCGCAAGTCTTCTTAACAAATACTTCAGTTTCCCGCCCTTACCAAATTATGGCGATCACTATTTCTGTCTGCAAAGTCAACCCCTGTCATTTATGGGCTGTACGAGCAAACACTCCATACCAAATGCACACCTGTTTGTGATCACTGTATCCCAGATTCTGGGTATCAATAAATGGCATGTCCAAATGAAACTCTCCCACTTTTTTTTAACTCCATTTTTACACATTCAAGTATACATACAGACATGAAGCCATTGGACTGGGCAGCTGCACCGCTGAAAGCAATAATTCAATAAACAAGAGGAGAGGAGAAATTCAACGTGAATGCGCTATTTCGTATGAAACGAATCGGGGGAACTGAAATAGACATGTCCTACGCACTCCTGCCCACAACTTTGTCACAAACACGGGCGCCGCAAAGGAAAATGAAGATGGGAGAAATGTGCACCCTCGTGGCATTAATTCCCTAGTTTTGGTGCGTGCGAATAACAACAAATAGAGAAAGCACAAACCGCAACCCAAAGGTGTGTAAGTTGGCGGCAAAAAAAAAAAAAAAAAAATGCACGGCGCACATGGCGGTAAAACAATCATCTTTCCAGCCGCACCTTATCCATTACACCCCTTTGCCCCACCGTCCAACGCTGCGATGGTAGACTAACCGCTACCTTACGCGTCTCCCCTCTGTGCATCTGCATAATGTATGTGTTAATGTGTATGCATGTATACACAGTTCAGGGCTAGGCTGCGAAATAGCCGGAACCATAATCTGAGAACTGCTTCCATTTTGTAACATGGAAAAAGGATGTATGGAGAAAGTGGACTTGATTATCCAGAATTGTATGTGGATCGAAACCTGACTTTACCTTTTGTTTGTTGCTTCCGAAAACAAGATAGCTTAGGTTGACTTGAGGCACAACACAAGAAAAAGGCACCAGTTGTTAAAACAGATGATCCTTACAACGCCCAATCACTAAGGCGAGACCAAGAGAAGGAGGAAAGGCGTGAGCACAGATGCAGCTGGAACAAAAAAGGAGAGAGTGAAGAGCAAGAGGGGTGTGTGTGGAGAGAGGCAGTTGTGTGGTCTACTGATTCCAGGAACAACTTTGTGCGATGCTTCCAGAGAGCTACGAAGGTGTGTGTCCTGTTTTGGATCCTGTAGGCTCAGCGTTCTAAGATGGTTCTAGCGCCATTCATAAGTGCTTGCTGTAGATCATCTCGGAGCGAGATCCCGCATGTACCAAAGAACATAGGCATGGATATGCATCCAATTCACGATCAATGATTGCAAATCAATGGATCATTCAGGGGTATATGTGACAGGACGAGTAGTAGTTGGCGTCGTGCCGATCCAGGTCGTGTTCTCGCCTATTGTTATACTGAGTTTGCTCGCAGCGTAGTATGCTGCTCGTTTGTCCTATTGGTACTTACTTGAACGAAGGCACTGGAGAGAGAATAGAAGGGCACCTGTCGTTTATGCCTGTGTGGAAAACTACAAGAGTCGAAGCTTGGATGGAATGGTCTGCCTTTCTTTTCTTTTTTCTTTTTTTGTGTTGCCGTGTCCAGGTCCGGTGCGATGTGATACGATGCAGTCAACGACAAGATCGACAAGAAGCACGTAGAGGGAAACTGTAGAATAGGAGTTGGCGAGAGAGCAAGGTGGTGTGGTAGATGAGGATAAGGTACAGAATAAGGATTGAAAAAGCGAAGAGAAAAATTCTGGACCAGGGAAGAGAGGATGTCTGGTGGTAGTAATACGAGTGTTTGAGGAAGTCGTGCAGGTCAGAGCAGGGAAGGAAGAGAAGGAATGAGGAGGATGGACGAGGCAAACTGTCGACTGTAGATGTAAGGTGCGAGATATGGGTGTGGGGATGCCAAACAGTCAATTACAAGAACAAAAGAAAAGAAAGGCGAAGGTGGCAAAAAGACCTAAAAAAAATGGGAAAGACCCAGCACTCGTTTATATAATTGTTCAGTATTCTCGAGTCTCCTGGGTTGTATTCATTTAGGTCACAGTTATGAGCGAGTGAGTGACTAGTGAATGAATGAAATGAATGAATATCAATCCGAGCAGTTGTTCAATTAAATAATGAATGAATACCCCGCGATCAATTGAGTTCCACCCCTTCCTCTTGCTCCATTTGGTTTGCAAACACTGCAGCTGGCTGCTCACTCAGCTCGTCAGTACATACATGAACTTTGTATGCTTTTCTCAGGACTGAGTTAACTGAATGGAATAGGACTCAGATGGAGTACTGTAGTCAAATAAAACCACGCAAAAAAGAAAACAAGAGGAGTCACAGGCCGCCTGGGAAGCGAGAAAGAGAAGGAGAAGAAAGAGCGAATTGAGCTGAAAGTAGGCTACATGCCAAAGATCAATAGTTTTCATTTTTTTAGGGTTGATCTATTCCATGCTGCGGCCTACAATGAGCAGACAGGAACGAGGGAAAAGAATGAGCGAGGTCGAACATGTGGATGGGATGACACCCAAGGGAACCATCATGGTATAGTTCCTAAAAAGCAACCGACGTCCTCCTCTATTACGCCAGGTGCCGGAACGCTGCCGTCCTGACCACACAGGCAGCCGTTCGAACATCAAAAACAGAGGGAGGAAGGACACTACTACAGCACCGGGCAATTTCTTTTTCTAAATATGTTATTCATAGTTCCTTCGGAAGGAGGGAGGATGAGGAAAGAGAGGATTGCATTACTCATTTGAATATCTTCCGGGCACCCGCTAGATCCCACCATCGGTGCCACCGGTACCACCAGTTCCTTCCTTTGTCATTTCTGACTGGCACTGTGTAGGTCGTACTGACCTATGAGAAAGGAGCTTGGTTCTAAACTCATTTTCATCATCACCGTCATCGTTTCCCATGCCTTTAATTTTACTCAGCACCTTGCCAGATGTACATATCATACCGACAGCCTTCAGTTACTCATCCGATCATATATTTCATCAACAAACTCGTAATATGCCATGCTTGACAAGATGCACTCCAGCGGACAAAACTTGGAAGGCTGGAATAAAAGGGCTTGATGGCCTTTGGATCGCGATGAGGTAGGCCATATCTTTTACTGAGTAGTCTCATACACAGCGTTCGTCAAGAGAATAAGGTAATCAAGGCGATCTTCGACCCCCAATTGGTATCCCACAAGGTGCTGCGCTTTTTTTTTTTTTTTTTTTTTTTTCCTTAGTTTGCGTACTTGTAAACGCTTGCACAAACCTCGCCTATGCACTAGCTGTCACTTATATCCACAGATAGCAACTTTGCAAATGCCACTCAGTCCCTGTCATGGTCATACGACACTGGATTCTCCTTGATCCTATTCATAGGCGTTGATGTGAACCAGATGGAGCAATAGCAAGCCATGTGTGCTGGGCAAAAGAGAAAAACATGTGCCATTTCCACTACGTTTCTCCTCACTGCTGCTCTTGTTTTGATATGAGTTATGGCCGGACAAGCAAGCATTACATTTTCGGGAAGCAATGTTCTCGCAACAAGTACATTTTTCTTTACACATTTTCTTTCCGGCGCCTGACTAATTTTTTTTCCACTCGATGACCATAACTCTTTCGTATATGTTCTTCTACAACCCTACGGCACTCATTTCTATTTGAACTAGAGCGCTTCAAGGGTCATTATTCATGAATGATTGATGGCCAAGGCGTCCAAGCATCGAGAAAGAGTGGGAGACGAGGAACGATCGCTTTTCTTTTTTTTTATTCTCGGATGTATCATGCTAATAGCCGAGATATAAATAACCGAGTTGTGCTGGTGCCACCATGGGACGTATAGGTGCTCTCAAGTCTGTCGGCTGTCTCTCCTGACTTCTCTTTCTCGTGTTATTTTTGTCGACTTTTCTTGTACAACCACGGATTTGATGCGTGTGTAGCCTTCTATATCGCAATCCTCACAAATGGAGGAAGGACAGCGAGCATAAGTGCCCGGCATCGAACAAACGATGGATGTCTATCTAAAGTAAGGAGAGAGAATCCCCCGAGGGTGCAGCATATCGAAAAGTATTTATACAACGCGTATATACAGCAAACGCGAGGGTTCGAACATGGCGCCAAGGAACCCGTTCATATTGTAAACAAACGCATGCATCAAAGGCATTACACGAGAGAAGATTGGGTTTGCAGGCTACTGTGCATAGCTGATAGCTGAATTAGTGCAACGAAGTATGGTGCCCTTCATGTGTGATGCGTATTACGGGAATGAACAACATGCACGGCTCTCTTCCTCTCCAAACATGCAGCTTCAAAAGAAATATATATATAAAAGAAAACGAAAGAGAACCGAAAGCTACGACAAACAACAACAAACAACAGCATTAACCATAACATAGACTGTAGTGCACTTTGACCAAGATAACTCGCATGTCTTCTAAGCGCGATCAATATCAAATCTATCGAGCAATGTAAGACGTTACAATTGAGCTGCGTATAGGCTTGCCTCAAATGCAATGCAGACCCATCTCTCACAATTTATATGGTATGATCTAATTGCCGACCTGGTGATTACAAACACAACGTTTGTTCACGCGGCTAGACTTTCTATCTTATGAACATGGCTGATGGCCAGTTTCACTACAGCCACGAGGTGAGGCAGGTGGCCTAAGGGACGGAAAACTCTACTATGGTTCTGAACATATTCGAACCTGACCCGCGCGGTATTCTGCATGCTGTCAAGCAATCGCTCAGAATTTTCCGATCCTCGTTTAACGTTAGCTTGATCGTCAACTTGCGGCTATCAAGCATCTATGATTCATTCTTTCCGATGGAGACATTTTTATTTTTACCAGCAAGAAATTGGCACACTAGCGCTTAAGCTGTGATCGGATACTGTCCCGGTTCAACTAATGTAACTGTGAGAGTACAGGTCACTGGTTGGCCGTAAACGGAATGAGCCTCCATGCAGGTCTAACAGCCTTAACAGATGACGCGCTGTCCTTTTGTAAAGCAGGTTGCTCCCTCTTCAGGTGTATTTTGGTCCACTTTGGAGACTCTCAGCCCTTTCTGCGCTTTAGTATAGGATGCAGCGCAGAATCATTGAATGGCAATGATCAAATTTGGATACAGTAATACATTGTCTATAGTTATTATGATTTCATTTGAATCCCAATTTTTGTGAGCTCTTTGTCCACGTTGGGTTCTCTGAGGATCTGCTCACTTTGTTTATTTAAATGCTACATGTGGTTTGTTTGTTTGATTATTTACGATTCAGCTTGTTTCCTCCACGGTAGAAGAGTAAGGCGGAGAGAAGAAAGAGAAGGATGACAAATGATCATGCATCCGTTTCCGGCCTGTTGAGATTCGAATACATACATACTGCTCTCCAAGCGGCGCGGTATTGAGTGGTAACGCGTCCCTTATTCCTAGCGCAAGTCTGTCTTTATACCCGGTCATAGTTCACATAGCGTTGGTATTCTTTTTTTAATGTGCCCATGTCTTGAACTCTATACAGAGAAGCCGGAACCATTTTGTTGACCACAGTATGGCGAATGATGGCCAGCAAAAAGCAAAAATGTCTCGAACCTTAGACAAAGTCGGGTCTGGGGAAAAAGACCAAAAAGGGAGAGCAAGACTCGTTCTTCGCAAGATGACGAAGGACGAGATACAGCCTCGGAACTCTATGGGGCTCGGTGCGTCAGAGCTGAGGGCTGTTTAATTTTACTACTGACTTAATTCCTCAGTCGATGGCCCGATTTACATGGATGTAGTACGAAATTGTATCAACTGAATGCCAGTTGAAAAAAGGGCTTTTCATTAATCTTTGCTTGCTATGTATCGAAGAGAGAGATTATATTCGTAGGTATCGTTGGAATGTCTAATGTGAAAATGAGACACTCTTGGCGTTGATGTGATAAATTGAGTAAGCGTAGAATGTCAATCTGCTCCACACGACATTTCCTTCGTCAGTTATTTTTATGAACCCAAGAATAAATCAAGAAATGCCATTCGCTCGATCGGCCCGAACAACAATCTACTTCCCTGAAATACGAAAGAGGAATGCTGCTAATTGTTACATAGATAAGTACAACGCGCTCGTGGATTCGCGCTTGGCGCTAGCAATCAGGGAGATGATCCTGCTGTGGTCAAGGAGGAAACTTAATGAAATGAACACAAGTATAAATTGCAATAAGGATCGACTCCTATTAAAATAGTTGAAGCCGCAATTAGATAATACAGGATGTATCAACGTGGGTTTACCTGAACGCCACAAAATACGGGCACGGCACACAAACACACGCGAATGCCCCCTTGAAATTGTTTATTTTGCTCTCAATCGCTCGCTCACACCATATGGGCGTCATAGATGATCCAAATCCAGCTGCACAATTTTTCCATCCTTGACGCGATCAACTCTTGTCTCATACCGTCCTCTTTTGGTCCAGATGGATACAAATGGAAGGAAACGGAGAAGTGACAGGGGCATGGGATAAGAATGGTGTTTGCAACTGTCTTGTTAGCTCATTACGTTTGTAAAAGTCCTATATACTGGTTTCTGTTTCTGGCCATGACCACGAGAGCGGCATGCGTGCATGTCAACTTTGTTGATCTGATGCGAACATTAAAGCGCGGACATCATGGACGAATAGGCCTCATTTACAATCGCTACAGCCCCACTGTCATGTTGGTATTTCGTGTGGCATTAGATTGCACAAGGAGAAACGGTGATTATATCTGAGAATAACCTTTTGAGAGCGTGGAGAATAAGATAAATTTGTCGACATCGGGCGAGGGTCTTGTCATTTAAGGTCGGGCTGTAGGGGTACTTACTTCGCGAAGTGCTAAATTAGGGTCATGCCAATCACTTCTCATTCCCTCGACGTCGTTTGCCTGTCAATCATTCAAGGCGCAAACTCTAGTGATGATATACTCATTTGGGAACGGTAAATATCAAGGGAACAAATGGATCTACTTCAACGCCACATTGGGCTCATAGGCGTGTTCTCTCGTTCTCACCAGCTTCGCTATTAACTAGCATTTTAGAGCGGTCTGATACCTGTCGTTATACAAGTGAAAAGAGCGACGGGTTCTTTTAGGGTCTGGATCATACTCGCTCTAGTCATTATCTGAATGCTCTCTCGCACTATGCTTATAGATACGGCCTGAGGCCCTATTCCAGGGATGCAACGATTGACAGGTTCATAGTGCTTTAGCAATGGCTCGTGTTCATTCTACTCAGAATCACTGGATAGAGTACGATGCACAGATATTTTTAGATATGATGATAACAAAATACAGCACCATTCTGTCTTCCTTGTGGTAGTTTAGAAACGGGATGATCCAAAATTAAATGTAGACAATGAACGCCGGTGAGCACCGCTTTGATTGCAATTGTCGAACTTTGGACTATCGGAAAAAGTTCGCCAGCGTTGCAAGCATGGTGGGGCGGTGGCCAGATGAGGTCAATTTGATACAAAGGCTGCGGTAGGCGTTTATGGCATTTCGGCATTTGGGACCAATTGGGCTGTGGATGCGTTAGTATAACGAGCCCACATCGCTCTCGTGGACGCGTCCAAAATGAGACGTAAACCCTGGTCTCTATCCTAAAAAAGCAGGTCGCTGTTGTCAATGAAACGCCTTCTGAGAGGACTGTCCGAAAGCAGACGATAATCATTAGCACTTTGTTTGAAAGGTCCCACCTGCTGCTGTTGGAGAACAACCATCGGAAACCTAACAAATGGGTTTAAAAATAGCGTTTGAAACTATAACGTAAGGAGTATAATCATGGTCGCTGTATTTGCAACCAGTGGCCAATATAAAACAAAGAGGATGAAAATATTGCCTCGCCTTTCATTTCGACCTACGCATACGTATTCTATGCAGGTGCAACACTACCATAGAAGAAACACAGCAGTAATTTTGACCGCCATGCAGGTACCCTCTATTACCCATACTACACTGGCATTTTATATGGTGTGCCGTGTTTGAGCAAGATTTGCGAGATCCTCATACACAACACAAACAACTTCGTTAAAATCCTAAACCACGAGCCTGGTCATGGGAGCACAATGCCTAAACTAACGAGATAGGAGGCCGCAGCAGGATATTGAGCAAACAAAGGGCTGGCTGTAGAGTTTGCAGTCTGCATTTTTAGTCTATGCTATCAATTCATATCCGCTCGGCACGTACGATGTGCAGTGGGCATTGTGCATCGTACTGCGAAGATCACAAGAGCAAGGAAGGACAACGCCCTCTCCAATACCGTTCAATTTTATGAGTAATGAATTATCCGCCATTTAAAGCTGCGCGGCTAGTATGTGGTTCCGGTAATTCGGTAAGGTCATTTGAAGAAACGCTCCAATCACTCTCTCATCATTCTATACCTGGCAACACGTCTTTCATCTTTCTGCCTTAATCTCCCTCACTAGTCAGTGGTGACAGCTGCAATGTTTTCCTCTATCCTCCTTCCCATTGTCTGGATTGTGATTTTATTGTGCTTGTCACGCTGCTGTTGACCAAGGCCTTTTTTTTGGGGGGGGGGCAAAGGCATATTCAATGCCTATTCTTAAATGATGTAGTTCGACTGACCAAGTTACTCAGCCTCTTAGAATAGAGAAGCAATGCTCGTTGTCTCATTATGGACAATTGAACGCCCCTGTCCCCTTGTCCCCTGTCATTGCCCTAGTTTCCCTCTTTCTTCTCTTCTTCGCTCTTTCTCTTTCTTCTGGTCTCGCCAACAATGCCTCTTATCCTATATCTTGAGCAAAAAGAAGTATCCATAGATCATGTAGCTGCGAAGAAGAATATTCTCAGAATGTCATTTAGCAAACAAATACCTCCGCCAGCGATTGTGCCTATTGCGGATGTAGTTTTAATATGCATTAGACCATCCCAAGGAACTGCCCGAAACATAATGTCCATTTTTTGGTACGCGACAATGCTGTTCTCATCAAAAGGAGAACTCATAATTGACAGCTCGATTAAAGCTTAAGGGGCAGAGAGGGGTTGATGACGAGCTGTATTCCCCCCTGGTGTATGACAGTCTTTAACAACCAAACAACCACATCATCGCAATCATCCTCATCTCTACTCTACGCACTCCATCCCTCTTGGACAAGTAATCGGTAATAATCATGCTCCTTTACTCGTCGATCTTCTCTTCCTTTGATTCCTTCCATCGCGCACCTGTACCGCAGCAACTATTGGTCCTTTTATTTGAGACGGGACCTGATCCGGGCTTGCCCTGAAAGGATCTAGCGTCGACGCGACAAGGCTGCCTCCTGCGACAGACCGTACGAAAGCCATGAAGACCCGCTTGGAGTCCTAGAGCTATCTATCATCGCCTTGGCAGGCTGTATTGGACTGAGCAGTCGAAGCACTACAAGATTTTGCTGTCCCAACCGCCTATGCCCTGGAGAGTTTAGTTGCTTAGTGGCGGCCTATGTTGCACGCGTAAAAGCGGCAACTCCCAGGAACCGGCCCCACAGCCTTCGTCCCATGGCTTTCCATGAAAACGGCCGTATTGCTTTGCAACAAAGGAATATTCCTGTGGCTAGAGTGGCTAGAGTGGCAATTAGTTCTGCGGGCAGCTGATCTGGTCTCCCATTGGCACGAGGGCTCGAGACAACCAGGAAGCAGTTACCAGGACATTCTCCTCCACCTCCTACATGCTCGGCCCTTGCCATATTTTTCTTTTCTTTTCTTCTCTACGCTCACTTTTCATCACTCTTGGTCGCTTGGTCTGTCAAGGCGGACCGACCGGCCGGCCGATCTATCTATCAAACTATCTATCCATCGCCGCTCAATTGACACTGACTTGCTGACCCCACTGCTTACGCCCAAACCCTTGCTTCCCCCTTCCCCTTCTCTCTTTGGCCGCATTGGCTCAACAAAACCGATTCTAGCACTCCAAATCCGCTTCCTCAAGCACACATCTTCCATCTACCTACCATCCAGAGTCCTCGCCCCACCATCCTATCCGCGCGTCCTCCCTCTCGCCTGTCAACCGTTCTAACCTCACTTCCCAAAACGAAAACGTTTCACAAATAATCATGTCTGATACTGAAAAAAACACTGTGGAGGATCGCGACAAGAAGAGATCTCTGCCGACGGATGATTCAGATGATCACGACTCCGACTCGGAGGATCGTCGCCACAAGCGCGCCGCCGTGAACGACTCCAACTCTTCTTCTCCTCAGCGTCCCCAGCACCGTCGCCGCAACTCTGATGATGCTTGTATGTTCCACACGCACGTTGCACAACGCTGATTCTGAGCATTTTTGACTGTTTGTTAATATTTCGCCGGTGATTTTTCGCTGCTGGCTCATTATTGCAATTTCTCTTTTAATATCAAAGCCAGGAAGGATGGTGCAGAGGGTGACATCCCTCCTACCACCGCCTTGAGGTCCATTGTGTCGACCAAGGATGCAGGTGTAATCATTGGCAAGTCCGGCAAGAACGTGAGCGAGATTCGCGAGCAGTCTGGAGCTAAGGTTACCATCTCAGAGATGGTCCCTGGCGCCTATGAGCGTATCCTGACTGTCTCGGGTCCATTGGATACTGTCGCCAAGGCATGTACATTTTGCTTTGACAAAGAAATTCTTTGGCTATGCTCAACCTATTTGCATTTAAAAAAATACTCATTTCAATATATGTTCTTGCTTTTATTGTGGGCATATAGGCCTATTCACTGGTGGCGCAAAAGATAATTGCGGAGCACATTGAGCCCGATGCCGCACCTGAGACTGAGTCGACCGCAATCCGTCTCTTGGTCGCCCATCACCGCATGGGTTCTGTCATTGGAAAGGGTGGCGCCAAGATCAAGGAAATCCAGGACGCCTCGGGGGCCCGTTTGGTCGCTTCGGAGGAAATTTTGCCAGCATCGACGGAGCGCACGATCACGATTACTGGAGTTCCCGATGCGATCCATATTGCGGTCTACCATGTTGGTGTTGTTCTCCAGGAGCATAGCGAGCGTGATCGCACAGTGAATGTCATTCCTTACAGACCCATGGGTCGCGGCGCATACCCTGGTCCACCCGCAGGAGGCATGGGTGGATACCCTCCACACCACGGCTCGTCTTCGCACCATCATCACCAGCAACCTTACTATGGAGGATACCCCTCCCATGGCGGTATGGGTTACGGACAGGACTATATGCCCCCCTCGCGAGGCAGTGGCGGTCATGGCAGCTATGGTGGTCATGGAGGAAGCGGTTCTGCTAGTAGTGTCGGTGGACCTGGCTCGGTTGCTCAGCAGATCTTCATCCCTAATGATATGGTCGGCAGTGTCATCGGCAAAGGCGGTTCTAAGATTAATGAGATCCGTCAAATGTCAGGATCGCACATCAAGATTGCAGAGCCTCAGAACAATGGAAACAACGAGCGCTTGGTCACTATCACAGGAACACCGGAGTCGAACCAGATGGCGATCTACATGCTCTACCAGCGCTTGGAAAGTGAGAAGGCGAGGCAGTAGGTACAGACCAAGAGCGATGTATTTTGAAGAGTTTTGTGATGAAGATCGGTCTTGTTCGGTAATGGACAGCGGGGAGAGTGGATGTTTGAATGTCAGATAGTGACAAAGAGATTGCTTATGATGCCATCTTTATTTCTGTTGCCTGTGTTTTTGGGCTGCAATCGACGAGTTGTCAAATAATGATCATTATTAAACGGGCAAAGCAGCTCGCAGGAGTTGCCCCCAGCATATTTTATATTTTTCCTGATATGAGTTTTTGCATGATAACAACTTTACATGTTGTAAACATACAGTCTATTTGTTGTGTCATAAATGAGATTTAGGCACAGCCTGATTGTTGTGCCTCGGCTTCGTCGTCCGACTCAACCTCAGGCTCTGAGCCCAATTCGCTACCGAAATTCATCTCTTGCAGCATCTGCCTCATATCTCGAACGATGTCCGGCAAGGGCTTCGTACGTGGTAAGATGAGCGCCGCCAGTCGTCTCCTATATTCCTTTCCGCGTCGACCGCCGTAGAGCATTTTCAAGGGCGCCATGACGACCGAGTTAGAATGCGGGGTTCCGCGCTCATGTTCTGTCAGTACGTATTCCAGGAACTCATCAACAATCTCCTCTGTCGTCTTGATATGTTTAGGAGGGACGTTGTGATACGCTGATAACAACAGCAACGAAAAATGGGTAAGGGGGAGGGGGGGGGGTTAATGATTAGTCAGGGTGACGACTGATCACGAAGGACTACATAGGCATTTTTGTGGATCACTCACCAGCATCGACCTTCGCCAAGAACATTGGCCTGTCCATGACTAAACCATAGAAAGAAATAAAAAGCGATTTCTAATGATCAGCTCCCATAATCTGCCTCTGATGCTTGTGTCCATTAATAGCTGGCTCGCATGGAGTAACTTACATTCACGTCCGATCATAACTCCGTCAACCAAGTCCAACTGCTCCTTGATATGCTGAGTTGTGTTGAAGCCACCGTTGATGGTGATTGTTAAATGCGGGAAATCCTTTGCAAGCTATGGGATGCCATGCGGAGCAAAATATAGAAAATGTACGATAAGCATAAATTCGTCGAATAACGGCGAGTGAACCCTGCAGTCGCTGTTGGATTGATGGTAATGGGCGAAGTACCTGATAGACGACCTCATATTTTAATGGTGGCACGGTTCGATTTTGTTTTGGTGATAATCCCTTGAGCCAACATTTTCGTGCGTGGACAATAAAGTGGTTCACTTGCGTAGTTGTTGAAACCAACTTGATCTACAAAGACATGCAAATAATTGTTTTAGCAACGTAATCAAACACAGTTGTTGACCCAATGCACAATGTACGCAGTAAGACTTACGAAATCATAAAGATATTCATACGAGTCAAGGTTGTCGACGCCGATCCTGCACTTGACTGTGATGGGAATCGTTACTCCAACCTTGCGCATCTCCTGAATGATATCCACCACAACCGAAGGCGTCTTCATGAGCACAGCGCCAAAGGCCCCCTTCTGCACTCTAGGACTTGGGCATCCCACTATTATGGAACAAGTCCGGAATAAAAACTTGTTAGTTATCGGATCGAGCTCGAGCTTTTATGCTGTTCTGTCCTCACATACCGTTTAAGTTAAGTTCCTTGTATCCGTTATCCTGAACCAACTTTGCAGCCTTGGCCATCGCTTCCGGATCCGCACCTCCCAGTTGAACGACCTTGCCTTCCCATGGTTCGCCGAAAAAGTTGTATAGGTCTTTGGGATTGTAAATGAGAGCATTGCAGTGGATCATTTCTGTGTAGAGTGTGAAGTTGGGGGATATAATCCTGCACAGTTGAAGAAAGTGCTATCATGATAAGGAATTCGGATTGCACGGTCAGCATAGCTTTATCCAGTTGAATCAATTCATGCTCATCAAGGCGATGGAACTAAAGAATTGTCCAGGGGTAGGAACGTACTGATGTTGTCACATCAACCATGGGTGCGACAGCGATGGGCATTTTGATCCTTCTGGGTACGACAGGTCGACCTGAAGCTGTCGAGAGCCCCCCTGCACATAGTATCTCATGTGTTAGTGCTGCATGGGCGGTTGGAGGCGAAGTGCTGACTGTTTGTTCCTGCTGCGGCGGGTGTGCCACGATGTCGGCAGGGCGCAGAGACTGACCAATTGTAGAGCTCATCATTCGGACAAGAGATGCGGACCAGTAAGGGAGCAGGTGCTTGCTCTGCTGTAGTCCAGGCAGTCGAAGCATAGCCCTCGGCGACGGTTACAAAAAAAAAAAAGAGCGGGTCTGCAGTTGATGAGAATGCAAACAACAAAGAAAAAGATCACTGACTGGCTGGGTGGAGTATTTTATTTTATTTTTTTATTTTATGTTTTGCTATCCACTGTCATGCTGCATTCTTTTTGGGCGCGCAAACAGTTTGAAACCGCACAGCACCCATGGTTTTTTCTCCACACGTTTCTGATTTCTTTGACCCACGACTACTCCGTCGCGTAGACGAGGGAGGCAAGGTCGGTACACACCCTGCGACGCGAAATTAATGTGAATTGGAATTGTTAACGTAGTCGTCCGCGATCTTTGGCCATGGTATTTTGCCTTGAATAAGGTCAACAGCGAGAGATTTCACGCCGGTCCAATCCAACAATTAGAACGTTGGCGATTGATTCCTGGTAAAACGAATCCGCCTCTTTTTAAAATTGGGTGCATTATGGGAGCCGCTCGAAACCTGTTCTTGTTCTGATGGAGAATGTGAGGGATAGGTTTTCTGACGAGCGAGACGGAACCGCCCTTGGTGTGGTCGCTGTAATGGAGGCGTTGGTCTTGCATGAGCTTTTTATTACCGTCCCATGGCCTGCAAAGGCTGAGCAGTAGATCGAGTTGGGCCTTGATGTTGGCTTTCTCATGGAAAACTAGGGTGAGGTGGGTATAAAGTGCCGTGTTGATGCCTAGTCTAGGCTCGGCTCGATATAGACAAGTTTGGTAGCCCCGCTAGAGCCCTGATTTTACTCTTGTTTCTCGTGTCGCCATACATGGTATCTGATGATAATGGAGAGGCGAGGTGAGAGAGAACAGAAAAATGAAACTGTATCTTAATCAGTTAAATACATTCAACCGTGTTATTTTGTTCCGGCAATGAGAACGAGATGGATATGTGATCAGGACCAGATCTGGAATCGTGAAGTTTTTTGTTATGGAGAGCGTCAGCGATCTTCGAATGCAGTATTTAATCTTCAATGAGATAGACGAAAAAGTCGTTCAAAACGTCTCCACGCCAAGGATTGAACCGCGTGCGAGTCTGGTTTTGAGGTGCGTGGAACTTTGTTGTGGGTTCATTGCTGTCGCCCCATGGTCTATGGCCCTAGAGCATGCGGTCAAGCTGAACTCTGACGTCGTTTCTGTGGTGAAAGACCAACTCTAGGTTGACGTTGAAAGGCACGTGAACTCCTGTCTTTGGATTGGCATAGGGATTTCTGGTGACACCGTTGTTCATACTGTGGAAAAAATGACGGAAAGTAGAAGAGGGTTGATAGTGAAAAAACAAAGATGGTGGAATGTAATATATATACAGAAGGCCTCGGTTGCTGCACCATTGCCTACATTCATGCATGCAATGCAATCCTTCGCTAAGAAGAGTATCGCCGTGATTCCTACGTCGAAGCAATGCTTGGAATACTGCATTCGGTTATGACCTCCGCTGTCTCCTGTTCGGTAGCATGTGTAGATAGAGCATATTAAAAAGTGAAAACTAAAGGTGGTTATTCTTTATTTATCTCTCCATGCGATGCAAATACCCTCTAACGGAGCCTAGATGAGATTCGTGAATGAAAAATATGGCAGCTACGTTGCCGGACGACTGGATCAGGCTACTGAATGGGCGGTGCAACCGGGAGAACGATGCAAAGAAAAAAAAGAAAAAAAAAGCTGTGTTCCTGAATCGTACATAAAGCTGAAACCTTGCTTGCGAGCTCAACAGTCAAAACTTCTTTTAATTCCTCTCTCTCCTGGCATGTCCATCAGAAGTCAGTTTTATTACAATTGCTTGAAAGCGACAAGTCACACAATGGGTCGGTCATTGATGGCGCAAACCATCCACACTTTTTTAACATTAAAGTACGTTTGGTCCTGCTTGTTTATTATCCCGCATTGCCGCTAGTCATCGTTCTCCAGTTCAATGTCAGGTCGATGCTTCTTCAACCAAGCAACAGCCTCCTCGGCCTCATTCTCATACAACCCCTCAATTGACTTCAGATTGGGCCAGTTCTTGCACATCCACTCAATCTCACGAACGCCGATGGCATGGACACCTTGACTGACCGAAAGGACTCGAAGTTCCTTGAGTGGTGCCAGTGTCGCCAATCCCGATCGTAACGAGAAATCGATCCAGATCTTATTGTTATCTTGATCATTCACCTCCAGATTAGCCATGATAGTCTGTAACTTCTTCACGGATGCCTTAGAAGATGGGGCCCAGTCCTCGTCGTCGTGATCGTCCTCGAATGGTTCGGCCGCATCAGAGTCGCTGTTAGAGCCGTCGCTGTCAGTTTCAATATTTCCCCCGCTGCCTTGTCCATTTCCTGTGATTTCATCTTCTTCATCGCCTTCATCCTCTTCATCGCTTCCGTCATCGTCGATTCCTAAAATTCCGCCGCCGATAGCCAAGTAGCGGAGGTTGGCCAACTGGGAGATTTGATCGTAAATAAATTGACGAGCCTTGGATGGTGGGTAGAGCAGGCGTTCTTGCTCTGTCAATTCATCTGCGGAATAGTCGATGCCGACTACCAATGACTCTAGTCCTCGGCAGGCCCATACCCCCTTATACTTCTCGCCTAACAATCGTCCCGCAGATGCTGTATGAGTCGTTGATTGTGTTTTGGTTCCAGAGACAGATCCCGTTCCTGCATGTTGAAAAGACACCTCATATGTTGTATCAACTCCTGTTTCTGTATCCGAGACTCTCGTTCCATAAGCCTCAGACATCATCTCAGGGACATTGAGCGAAAGTTTCCATGCATCCAGCTGTGTCAACCCCCGGGATCGTTCAAGCAGTTTTTGAATACCGCTGCTCTGCGCACCGTATGTTGAACTGATGTCCAAGACCGTCAGATCGCGACATCCCTCGACCATTGCACACAGACTCATGTTTCCGAACCGTGTCTCTGCTGCGCGGAAGGTACGCAGTCCTGGGAACGCTCGGATCAATCGTGCGATGGACTCATCGTCCGTGTCCTCGATCAAGGACATATCGATGCTCCTGATCTGTGGACACAGTCGCGCGAATTTTTCGGCAAAGTCATCGTCAAAGTACAGTTCTGCCGCCCCTCGAAGGGAGAGGCGACTGAGCAAGGGGAATCGGCTGCCGAGATTGAGGAGTAGTTCTTGTTGACAGGCGACACCATGCAGGTGGAGGGACTGGATACCGAACGATTCCTTTGGTTCCTTCACCTTGGCCCCGCCTTGATCAATTGCTGGTGCTGCAAAGTCTTCTCCTGACCCAAAGGGGTGCCTCAAAAATTGAGTGCCCTTGAAAGACAATTCCTGAAGAGATCGATTCCGTCGGCCGAGTATGGTCTCTAGTGTTTGTGACTTGATCTCATCGAGGGCGAGTCGGCGGAGGAATTGTAAATCGCAGACCGCCTCGATCAATTCTGGATAGTGAGATGGCGGGTCATCATGAAGTGCAAGGGACAGGTCACGTAGTTGTGGGTTGAGTCGAAGTAGACGCACATGGTCCGCTTGGTTGGCGAGTGTGGTCTTGGGGAGCACCAGAGTAATGAGATTCTTAGGACAAGTTGGTGTATTCTCAATGCCTGAGGTGGTCGTTGCTGCAGAGGAAGCGAACAGGAGACTGATATCGTCGTAGCGGGAACATTCAAGGATGCGAATGAGGTCGGCGTGTCGGTTGAGGGCGTTGAGGAAGGCGGGGTCGTGCCACTGCCGACCTGCGTCGATGGTATGCCAGAGGATGGGCAACCAGATGGAATACCATGTCTTGCTGACACGAGCGCATGCGACGATTGTCCTAGAGTCGAGGAAATGCGCGACGCGCTCTACTAGTTCGGGGATGGCGAATATCCTGTCGCGTACTCCGTGGCCTCTTGGTGATGATGATGCTGGTGTCGAGTTGATCGACGTTGACTGAGTTGGCGTGGCCATGGTCGAAAGAGGCTAGGGGTAAAAAGGGGATGTGATTCGAAACCAATCCAATAAAAAAAAAAGGAAATTCTCATCCCTGCGCCTTCGCGTTCGCAACACACAGCCTGGCAACCATTGCGGCCGTGCAGGCCATAACTCTCGAATATGCCAGTGAGTGTCACTCATCAGGTCCCGCATTCCAATCAATGCGCCGCATGCACTCACCAACCCATCTCTGATCATAAACACTCCACCACGGCGAATGTGCTTCTTCCCATAGGCTTGACCAAGACGACGTGGACGACAACCGCTATGAAAATCAGGAGGGACGGGCGGTTCAGGATGATCAAGTTGACGACGACGTCGACTTCGTTCCTTTTGGTCAGATCCAACACTACGAGCCCGGGGACCCCGGTCCCTCTCGGTCTCGGCGTACGACGACTTGCTCCATCTGCTGTTCAGACAAACACACCGAACGCAACTGCACGTGAGTGTTCTCCTATCCCAAATGCAATCTGCTTCATCCTTCCTGCCTCATACCTTTAGGTAACTATCGGCCGGCTGACAGTCCAAGCCGAGGCTTGGACAATGCAGCCTGTGGCACGCCTGCACGCCTGGGGGATCTGGCGTCAATAAAAAAAAAAAAAAAAAAATTCATCCTTCCTGCCTCATAGCCATATCACACCGGAGAAGGAAAGCCGATGTGGATCTTGCCGCGAAAGAGGCCATTCAAACCGCAAGCACCGTGATTGCAGTTTCAATCGAGAAAGGTATGACCGTCTGCCCAATGGAACAAACACTTCGCACATTCGTCCCACCCCGGACTCTAACCGCCGCCCTCCACTCTCTTATCTCAGATTGCGGCAAAGGGAACAAACCACTTGCGATCACATAACGACCACCTTCGCCACCACCATCCTGCTGTGCCGTCCGTCGATGCTCCTGCCGATGCTCCTGTTGGCAATCCTGCTGACGGTCCTGCTGACGATTCTGCTGACGATCCTGCTGACGGTCCTGCTGACGATTCTGCTGACGATCCTGCTGACGGTCCTGCTGACGATCCTGCTGACGGTCCTGCTGACGATCCTGCTGACGGTCCTGCTGACGATCTTGCCCCTCCGTATATCGTGTCTCTCGCTTGGAGACCATTCACCGAGGACATGATTAAGAGCAGGCACACCAGGAACGGTCGACACTACGCCGGGCCAATGGTGTCATGCCGCCACTGCAATGCGCACATATGGATCTCAAGGATCCCGTTCTCAGATCGAGCAAGCCTACCTTAAGCGCGCCGTCGACATCTAGCCTCATGTGGGGACTCTCCGTCTAACTACCAACATGCGCGTCGCCGCCAATCTCGAGAACATGTGGTCCGTCGACCTCCTACTTCGGATCGGAGAGGGCACCGAGCCGGCTGTCGCATTTGGAGGCCAGCGCGATTACATTCACATACCTCCTCAAATTATCTTCATCCCTCTCCACCTGGCTGTCCGCGCTTCACCAGAGAAGCAACTCATCAAGGTGATCTACCCCACAATCGACACGGCTCCACTTAACCCCGACTTCCTCATGAACAGCGTCATCCTGACGCCCTGCAACAGGAACGTTGCGAGGATGAACAACATACGGACATGCTGCATCATGGAGAGGACAGGAGATACAAGGGCCAGGACTCGCTTACGGACGCTGAGACTTCAGGTCGGTATGCCGTGGAATACTTGAACTCACTTAATCCATCTGGAGTAGCACCCTATAAATTGCGCTTGAAAGTAGGACAGCCTGCCGTCCTCATACGTAACCTGAATGCGAAGCAAGGTCTCTGCAATGGTACGTGGCTCATTGTTAGACATCTTGGGAGAAAGGTCATACACACGGATATCCTCTTTGGCGCACATAAAGGTAAGTGTGTCTTTCTCCCTCGCATCCCCTTAACCACTGTTGAGGACGGCTCATGCCCAGTCCAGTTCACCAGACGACAATTCCCAATTAAGCCTGCTTTCGTCATGACCATCAATAAAACTCAAGGTCAGACACTCAACTCTGTCGGCATCTATCTCCCAGAGCCCGTGTTCGGTCATGGTCAACTCTATGTCGCGCTTTCCCGGTGCACAAACCCGATCAATCTCAAGGCACTCTTCCAAACCGGGAAGGCAAATACACCCGCAATATCGTCTACAAATCCATATTGTGGAGACATAGACAGAAGGATACCGCTGTACACTAAATAAAAAAGTTTATGCATTGGTCTCCAACTGTGACACAAACACCCAGGGCGTTGCCAAGGGTATCTCTCTAGTCTCCTAAAATACATTTACGCATCATCGATCCACGGGCCCGCTTCCTCGAACACTTAGTGCCCCTTAAAAGAGACCAGCTCGAGAATGTCCTTCCCCTCTAGCGACTCTGGTAAAAGCCGGGTTGATATGAAAACATCGCCTGCCTTCCTGCTACTCTGCCTGTCCGCTATCGTGTCCTGGATTTCGTTGCGATCCATAGGAGCGCTCTGGGATATGCAATAGGAATGTGAAAACGATCGTTTCTGCAGCTTCTTCGCGGGTATAATCGTCACGACACTTCTGCTTCCGTAGTGAATCGCCTGTTTTGTTTTGACGTTACTTCGGTAGAAAAAGTTGGTATCTTCGTTCAAGGACGAGAGCCTTGTGCTGGTCCGAGTATCCCTCTTTGTGTCTATTGTTTTGGAAGCGGGTGCTTTTGGGGAGGGACTGGATATGCTGCTGGACACCTCCGCTTTTTCTAGAGTTGGCGATGATGACCAAAGTGACACTGCCGATTCTCCGCCAGCTTGATACGCTGCCCGCACTGGAGTTTTCCTGCGCCACTTCGATGCCGGCGCCACTTTGGCGAGTTTTGCAGGGGACGTCTGCGAGGTCTTTTGAATACTATCGGGTGTTGCGGACCGATATGTGGTTGGTGCGCTGTCCTTCTTTTCCGTCGTCGAGCGTAACTGTGTCTCTACAATATCCATAGGTGAGGCGGGGCTATTTTCTCGTTCCTGTAACGTCCCGCGGACTGTGACAACCATCTTGCCCGCCGCACCGATGGTCATGAGAGGCACTACATAAGCCTGAGGTCGGCTAGTCTGCAACTGTTTAATTTTGTCCGCAATCTCGTAGGTGACAAAAGCGTCGTTGGCAGCGTAGGCCATTTGACTAGAGGACAAATTCTTACTCTCCCAATTTCCCATCCTGGTCAGTGCAACCTTTTCCACCGAATGACCAAGCTATGAGAAGCAAAGAAAGAAATATGGTTTGAGAAGATGCAGCATTGTATTTTCTCCGCTGCATGTCAGTGAGGATGATGTGTTGACTTTACCAGTTCTCTTGCAAGGCTGTCCATGCTGCGAATCTTTCGCTGATTTGGAAGATCCTCCATGGTCTGGACATAAAGTGCCCCCAGCTCTACTAGGCTTGTGCAGCCGACGTCCCAATCCTTCATGATCTTATTTCCGTCGTTTCTATCGTGATCAGATGATATACATCCTTAATCAGTCCACTGCGAAAGGATAAAGAATTGGATTGTGGTCTAGGTGAGTAGACAATAAGCCTTACCCGACATTGATCCCGACTTTCAGAACCCTTTCGTCGCCTAGAATGCGAGCAAGCTCCTGCGGGAACTTCTTCATGTGGATCACATGAAATAAGTAGACGTGCTTGTTGTCCCCGAGCTGGATTAGAGAAATCCGACCCTGCTTCTTGTAGCCCGCAAATGGTTTCCATTCTGCGTCCAGTGCCCACATTTTTGTCCTATTCCATTTAATAATTTTCATTCATAACACAAAGAAAGGTGCATCGTTAGAAACTGGGCCACAGGAGGTGGTACAGCTGCGCACGGCGCGCCATTTAAAGTACTCACTTGCTGGATTTTAGCCAGAGATCGGCCTCTTCGTCGCTTTTTGTATAGAACACTTCTCTCGAGCCGTTGGTCCGAAAGTCAAGGAACGGGAGGGACTCTGATCCTCCGCAAGCTTGCGGAGAGATCCGAGGAAAAGAAACAGAATTAAATAACGATTCTGGATGCGGTGGTGACGGTGGCGCACGCATGTTGGATGAAAGCCCAGCCGAGACCAGAACATAGGCGGATTTGGATCCTTTCGGGCGGCTGCTAGTTTCAAGTGCTGCCCTTGAGACCTTTGATTTAAAACTGGTTGAACTAGCATTCAGTAGGGGTGTTATCGTCCCAGGTGCGGCAGAGGAAGGGGACTCTGCTGCAACAGTAGACAGAGATAGGGTTCCGACTTGCCGAATAGGCATAGCCTGCTGCGATGTATGGGATCGATTCGAGAGTGAGGTCCTTGCGGTGGAAGCGGCTGTAGCTGGAATTGCTTTGGTCACGACATTCTTGGTCGCCATTTGGGCGTAGTATCTTGTGTTTGATGGGAGATATCCCGGAAGGAGGCCGTTGTGGTTCACACAAAGGGGTACAGTTGGTCGCGAGGAAGAAGATACGACGCGAAGGATGGTCGAGCGTGTTCCAAAGTAGAGCTGGTTCCTGATCCCCAACATTGCTGGTCCGACGAATGGGTTTCTCATGAGCTTGGGATTCAAATGAACGCTTTGGGAGTGTCTTGTGTATTGCTGGTGTGAGATGCTGCTGAGTCTTAAAAGGATATAAGTCAGTAGAATAAAAGCTGGAGAGAGGTGTTTGAGGCTACGGTACAGGGGAGACCACCCTGCTTAAATAGACGATCGAATATAATTCGCCACTGGCGAAGCATAGGAGGAGAGGCTCAGGAACGAAAACATTTTGGATCTATCTCTTTGGCTGGGAGACTACAATGTGATCTGCTGGGCGATGTCGATCGGGGAAAGTTAGCATCCTCGCCATATCCACGCCAAGTTCTTTCACTTTTATTTTTTGTTTTTGCTGTGGAAATGCACATGTAGTAGCTGTGCAGAATGACTGATAAATGAGAATCAGAGGCGATGGCGCAGCCAAAACCACCAACATGCTTGCACCATCCTTGTTTGTCTAGACTTCCATTCCACCTGCAACGAGGATGCTTGCATAAGACGGTAATGGACTGGCCGGCTCTTGTACCATGGCTCCAAGACCGATGGCCCTGTTTTCGCAATTACCCAACATAGCCCGATCATCATCCTCGTCCATAGAGAAGCAGACGGACGAGGATGGCGATGAAGATGGCGAAGATGACCGTTCTTGCTTTGGGCCCTCAATATGTATCAATGGCGGGCAGCGGACGTATTTAGCAAATATAGACTGACTTGAGATAGGGACCCTTCCAGGCACACTAAGGCTCGACCGTGAGGTGGTTGGCAATGGAGACTTGAAATAGGGTGACCAGGTGGAACCTTCAGATGCACCCACATGTGGTATTGGTGTCCATTGGATGTGTGTTTCTCGTCTTAGACTTGCTTGTAGTGTCGATGACGAAGAGAATGATGGACGAGGGCTCACATAAATATAGGCGCTGGGATGGTCGTATATCATGATGGAAAAGCGGTTTCAAATGGTTGGTTTGTGCGAGAGGGGTTGAGGGTATGTGGAGCCTTAAGAAGGATGAAACAGATGGATATTGTGGGGGACCGAGGGTATTTGTACAAAGAAGGTGGAGGGTCTAGACAATGGTCAAGATCGTGAGATGATGGAAGAGGAAAAAGGATATAGGACCAAAGGTGAGCTAGGGACGTGCTCTTAGACATGTCGACGTTACAAATGTACGAATGTTTGTTTGTATGGCTGCATGTACCACAGCTTCATTTCACTTGCATATCGCAAGCGTCCTATACTGCCCTATTCTGCCTGTATTCATTTGGTCGTAGCGCATCTGTGATTAGGAGCGAAAAAGCAATTAAGTCTATGCCCCATGCTCAGGCGCGAGCTCTCGTCGAAATGCATTCTGCCTTTGTGATGCTTACAAGGCAGATAAAGCAGGTATTAACCCTCGACCACACCATCTAGGCTACATAACCGGGTTACCCCATCCCAAAATGTCCCCTAATCCTGACCCTTGCCCCGGTCGACCAATCATGATCGTTGAAACAAACTCAAGGGCCTCTACCGAGGGGAGTAACAGCACTCCAGAGAGGGCTTTGTTCCATATGCTATTTGACGCTCAGCCGCCTATCGCCCGAGCCCGGATATACACTGAACAGGATACGGTCGTCTCGTGCCCTCTCATACACCTCTCCTTACCGCGCTCCTCTCTCGTCCGCCTTTTAGACATCGCATGAGTAACAGCCAGACCAAGGGTACGTAATTCCATACGCTCCATTTCTGAAGCCAATAAACGACCAAAACACTACAAGGCTAACACCAGATGGTCACCATGGATTTTGGAGGCGCCGTATTCATAGCGTAGAAATTACAGAATGGACATGGTCCTCACGGATCTATGTAAACAAATGAAGCGGGATAAAGCAGGTAACGGTGGCAGGTAAACAACGTGTAGCCAACGTGTCGACAGACACACGCGTATCTATTGATTGGTGCGACGCCTGGCAAGCACAGCCTCATTGATCACCAACAGGTACACGGTACTTACTACTACTACAGCAACAAAGGACATGTAATCATCTATGACTGAATCTAAGGAGGTGTTATGCGTCTCTGACTGAACAAACTAATAAAGAGTACATTTAGTTGCTCTACCAAGGGAATAGTTCCATCGTAAGGTGCTGTTCCCATATTATCGGAAACACTAACAAAAGGGTGTTGCAAATAACTAATCACTAGAAATCTTCCCCCCTCCCTACCCTACTGCTCAATGCGAATTCCCGTATCCTAGGCGCTGATCCTACACGTGATAACACTCTCCTCCGGCGCCACACTTCTCTCTCACCACAAGGCTGCAAGAATACCAAGGCACTGGTCACTCACTGCCATCATCGACATTTCGTAATGTCCATCGCAACAGAAAACAATTTCAGGAATGCGTTCAGTTCGTTTGGCGCTCAGGGAGGGTTTGCCGCCACGGACAGCACTACAGGGTCTGGATCCACAGGAGGAGCGTTTGGCCATGCTTCGGATTGGTTCGGTGGCGTCAGAAGTCAGGTCGCTGGATATGTGCCCGCCTCTCTAGGAGGCAGCGGTGGGCAGCCCCAAGAGGAGGACTGGCTGGGATTGACGTGGTTTCAGGTATGAGCACTTCCAAGTGTTGAAAGATACGGCAATTACAATTTCTTACGAACTCCTTGCTTGTGCGTTGACAAAATGGATCGCTCTACTGCCGACCTTTGTTTTTTATATTAACTCTTTACATTTGTCTATGTGTAGCGCATGGCTGGATTCGCGCTATGTGTGGCAGGCGGTGTAGCGTGCTTCATGATTGCGTTCTTTGTTGGCTTGCCCATGCTTGTGCTCAGCCCAAGCAAGTTTGCAACGAGCTTTACGCTGGGTAGCATCCTCTTGATGACAAGGTGAGAGATGCAGGATTGCACTAGACAGGGATATTTCGTAACCAAGTCCTAACTTGGCTCCACTTTTTTTACAATGTAGTTTCGCCCTTTTGAAAGGACCTATGGCACATCTCAAGGCGCTTACATCAAGAGAGCGACTACCATTCACAGGCGCATATGTTGGATCTATGGTCTTTACTCTCTACGCCAGCCTGATAGTAAGATCAGAATTCGCCGTATTCAACCAAATGGTCGTATGCAACACTATGAGACTGACAGTAGCTCCATTATATGAAAATGATATCTAGGCAAAGAGCTTCTTCTTGACGGCCATTGGAACGATAATTGAGATTCAAGCATTAGCCTGGTACTTTAGGTCGTACTCACCATTCACAGGAAGATCCATTGGACTCGGATCCAGTATGGCAGGAGGGTTACTTCCTATTTAGTTTCACATCTAGAGCACCAGATCAACATGAAATGGGTGCAATATAGTAAGCAACGGGAACAATTATCTGATGCGCCTGCTTCATTTTGTTGCTACAGCAGACTGTACTTCAGACGGTTAATTGCACTCTTTGCGAGATAGACAAGGAAAAGCCAGCTAGGATGGATCATACTTTGCTCAGGCAGGGAGCCTCGGCATTCCTGCCATTTGATATCCTGATATTCTAATGTTCTGATATTTAGATATTCCATTTATTGTTTTGATGTTCTGATATTCTGATATTCTGATATTCTGAGATTCATTTTTTTTTTCTTTTTTTTTTTTGGTTGAAAGAAGAGGAGGCAGTGAAACTCTCAGAATGTGCGACCGCCCTCATCATAGCCCTTAAAAAAAGAGCCAGACAAGATCATCAATAAGCAAACAGGAACGCCCCCAAGAGGAGGCAGACCCGTGCTTCGCTTCCCTTTACGGGCAGCGCACTTCAACTCATCGTCGAGAGTAAACTGTGTGTCTAAGTTGGAAAACGAAGACTAGAGATGTACTAGACAGAAATCCTGTAAGTACAGTCGATAAAGAAAAAATTACTTCACGGTTGAGCCGTAGTTTTATACGGATTTGGACCAGTCACAAAAAGGGTTTACTCAATCGGGGCTCAATGGGACTTGAGCGGAGGCTAGACAATATTTTTTCAAGACGAGCGGAAGGTGACTGTACCAGACCACAGTAGACGAGCGTCTGTTTTTACTTCGAAAGTATGTTTATGAACAGAATACCATGCAGAAATGTCAACTGCGCCGTTATTCACTGTATTCGCTGTATTCTATTGTAGAAATTTCTTGTGCGTTGAGAGTAATAGGAATGCCGCAGTCCCCACAACGTAAAATATGCAGACCAGCGTCCAGATAATGCTCCAGGGATTTGTACCGTCATGACGGTCAAGAAGCACGCCAACAAGAAAGACACCTAAGAGGGCAGGGATTGACCCTGCGGTGTTGCCGAGCGAGAAGATGAACCCCGCGTGTTGCGGACAAAAATCGTGCTAACGGGATAAGGAAGAATTGCGAGAAAATCAGGGATGAGCATAGACTGGTAAGGCAATATGCAGACAAAACCTGTGGAAAAAAGAAAATGATACCTGGTACGCAGACGCGCCGATCATCGTGAAACCATTCAAGGCCATGCCGACCATGATCAGGATCATCGCCAAGGGTGCCGTATGCGCAAAATTGACAGCTAGCAGTAAGAACAGACCTAAGCCGATGCTTCCAACTGTTTGACTGGCCCGCCGCACCGTTAATGTTGCCCATCCCCAGTCTTCAATGGCCTTGTCGCCCAAGTATCCTGCCAACAATCCCATGATACCTTGCACAGCGGATGGTACAACTACAATAGAAAGTCAATAGAGAGATATTCAAAAAGTGAGTAGGTGAGCAGCAAGGCTTATTACCTTATTTATTTCCTCGTCTCTTAACTTACCTGCGTAGTAACCGATCTTGCCGACATCTACACCATAGAAATCCAGATAGAACGTCGGCACCCACGATTGCATCACAAAATACCCGAGAGAGTTGAACAGCTAGTCAGGGTGATCATTGTTGACGAGAAATGTATAAAGCGTTCGAGTCAATTCATGGCTATTCATCGCTCTGCAGACAATGCGCGCAAATTCCGCAGCGTTACATACCTGTGAAAGAATAATAGCCCAGACCTCTCTTCGTGCCAGCAGCGCTCTCCACGGCACCGCTTCCTTTTTTTGTGCTCTCCGTAAACCGCCATCGCTACCGCCTGACCGAATCCGGTCTCGAAATGCCTGCCAGCGCGAGGACTGTGCTGACGCACCATCCATCCTATACACTAAATCATTTTCATCCGAGTTGGGCTGCATGGACGAAGTAGACGCCTGGAGCGCAGTCTGGCTGTCTTCAGAGCCTCTCAACGAAATATTATGCTCTGAGTGATTGATGGCTGGCAAGGACTGATAGGTCACTGGAGAACCGCCATTGTCAACGGTTCGAATTTGTTCACGTGTATCGCGCAGATCCTCTGCACTGCGTCGGTGATGGTATGCATCATCCTGCTCGGTCTGGTCCAGCTGCTGCTGCTCAAGAATCCAGTATTTTTCATGCTCGGTAATCCATCGGCACGATAGAGGGTCGCTTGCTCCCCAGATCTAAACATGACCACAAAACAATTGTACAAGCAACTTATGTTATGGTTTGAGCTGAAAGATGCTAGCATGAGACAGTGCACAATCTAACGTGCCTGCCAGATAAGGCTCCATAGGAGCCCAAGGGTTCCAAAGAGCCAAAAAATGCTTCGCCATCCCCAAGAGGACACCACTAAGGCTGAAGAGGTCGGGAGTGCAATCACAGATCCCATATATGCAAACGCTGTTACTGTCGCCACTGCTTTGGATCGTTCGCTGGGTGGTATCCAAGTTCCGATCATTGCGTGGATAGAGGGGTATGCGACACCTTCAAAAGAAACAGTTTCTCGATTAGGCTAGGTAATGCCTCGTAAGAAACAAATAACGATAAACCAACTGCTTTTGCTTTCTCATACTGACCTTCGCCAAGTCCGAGCGCGATGCGGACAAGAACGATCCAAAAAAGTCCGGATCCAGATGCTACTGGCGTCAGCAACGTGAAGACTGACCATGCCAATGCGCCTACAGACCATACAATAAAGAGTAAAAGACCCTTTAGGATACTGTTTCAACAGTCTATATCCATAACGTCCAGTTATGTTTCCCGGCTCCAACTTACCTATCGCGAGGACGGATTTGCCACCATATCGGTCCGCAAGGGCACCGCCCATGATCGGCGTCAGGATATAGCCGAAAAAGAACGAGGCGAGGATAAGTCCTTGCTGGGGTTTCGTATACCCGTATTCGCGCCCAATCGCCACAATACCCACAGCAACATTTGACCGGTCTACATGAATATGCAATACAAACAGCGCGGATTTGCCGTCGTTCAGTCAAAGCAGGTAATTGGCGTACAGACCATGACTAGGCTGCAGTTGTCTTTGACATACCTGCATAAGAGATCATCAGCCCAACGCCACTCATCAGCATGATCCAATAACGGCAAGGGATGATGCCTGGTAGTTTTATGACAGATGCATGGTCAATTTGCTGTCCAGACGTCGGATGCATGAAAAAGGTGATGGTGATGTCGAAGGAGATGGCGGGTTTCTTCCACTGCATTCATACTCACATACACACAGAACTCTGCGCCTCGCTTCGTCCAATTTTTTTTTTTCGAGCCTGGCTATCGCATTCCTTCTAGATGCTATGCAACACGTTCCTCTACTCCCCCGGGATTAGCGACCTTTGATTCCCCGGACGTTCGCTCAACGCCATCCCTAGTTCGCGCCAAACCCCGGCGTCAGCGTGAAAAATGGGGCGAGGTGAAGGGTTATTCCGAGGTGCGCCTAGCGAAATAACGGGTAAACCTTTGAAAGATGGAAATAGAGCGTGCGTAGCCTAACTAAATCCGGCCCAACCATCCACACCAGCACTCTTCCCAAGCAGCAATTGAACGGCGCACCCAATGCTCAGCTGCCTGCGATACAGGCTGTATAAGTTTTACCAGTGAGAGGCACGCAGAAAAAATGAGGTGCACAGACAGGGCTGGAGTCGCTAGAAAAGCGCCCGAATGGAAGAACTTGATGAATATAGTCTATACTGGATGCTGGATGATGCACTTCTTTGGAGCAAATGTACGGCAATCCGTTTTCCAATGGATAACTTTGTCTATACTTGGCTGGGATCTTGCCAGCTTGCATCGAGCGGAATCATCCGTTCAATGGGTCCCCAGGTCTACGTATAGCATACGTTGAAGGAGTATATGAATAAAATGTAATTTTGTCGCGCCACAAACATGATCGTCTGGGAATGATGACCAGAATTGTATTTTTGGACAAAGGGCGGAGGAGGTTCATGACCGCAGCCTTTTCTCTTGTTGTTAAAATAACACGACAGCCAACTGCGACATAGTACTAAAGTAAGGTAGAGAAAACGAGTATAGAAACCATGGCGGAGCAAACTACAACCTTTACCATGCCGTTTTTTATTATTACTTGCCCTCGTTGCTATGGATACCACCATCGTCCGTATCATGTTGTGACTATGTGCATGGCTGCTCCCACCGTTGTGGCCGCAGAGCACCGCAAACACACTCAAGAAAGTTGTCCATCTGGGTATTCTGATGCCTAATTTAGAGCTGGACGAGGATTTGTTTATTGCTGAGCGAATGATGTGGGCGTGGACAGAGAGAAAGAGGAAATATGTTAGGAGGATGGACGAATAACATCTGTTTTTGTGCTGCAGACCCGGGCTCACGTAACAATATTGGGTTTAGATTACAATTACCTCACACTCCTCATTTGCGCCATAGAAAACGGCTGCCTTCGATGTGCTGACACCGCTGTCGATGGAGAAATGTGAAGCACGCTAACAGCGCCTGGTATCCTTGATGTCTCATTATGAAGCTGTCCCTGAAGAATCTCTGCCATCTGTTAAGCCGGACATCAGCACCTGGAGTACGCACAGCAACAACCAACGCTGCCGGTGAGCTGCAAATTGACTACATAAAAATATACTGGCGATGACAATTGAATTGAGACGAGGCGATTGATGAGGCGTTGCGCCGCTTTTTTTTTTGTTATCTCGGTCAAGTATACAGCAGGAATTAATTTCCTTCTCCGAGTATGTCCCCTCTGCCGATGCTTAGTTCCCAGGCATGACTCTACTGCTGGTCTTCATCACTCTGCCTGCCTTCGCTATTAATAAACTCCAATGGCCGTTGGTGACAGTCCTCTGTCCAGCCGCACACTTTCACATCCGCAATTGCTTATAATCGTCCACCTGGCTTTTCCTCTTTTTCTTCTTCTTTACGACCCCTTCCTCGCTTTAATCCTCCCTTCAACCCAGTCCTCACCCCAGCCCACAGCAAAGCCCAGCTTTGTTGCCCTTCCACTCTTTCTTTTTTCTCGTTCGTTAACGACAATACCGCCCCCTTATACCATCCTACCGATTCTCTCACAAACGCCATCTTCATAATCTTCTCAAAATGGTCAGGTTCATTGCCGCCTCTTTCACCTTGGTGATCCTTACCTTCACTGCTGTCAAGGCCCAGAGTACCATCGTCATCTCGGAGTACCCTCCAATCAACGCTATTCCTCCTACTAACTCCCCTGAGGTCCAGGCATGGCTCAAGGAGATTGGTGACCTCTCTGGCGCACCCAACATCCCTCTTCCCAACCCCACTGCCCAGCCCCCACCATGCGCCAAGAAACCTCTCCCCAATGAGTAAGTCATCTAGTACCACTGTGATATAAAAGGGTTTTTATAATTGAGCAATTGATGTGTTCTTTTTTTTTTAATACCACACGGCGATGTGTGCCATCTCCATCCTCTCCGTACCTGAAACGCAGCGATAATTAATTGAACCCAATCTCATTATTCGTTCTCTTCCAGGTGCCACTGGACCTGTGATGGCTGCTCGTCTGACGATATCACCGCTTGCGCTGCCCCCAACACCTGGGGCTTGACCTTCGATGATGGTCCTTCGACTGCCACACCCGCCCTTCTCGATTTCCTCAAGAAGGACAAACTCTCTGCTACCTTCTTCTTGATCGGCTCGAACGTCATTCAGTATCCCGCCACTGTCAAGCGCGAGCTTGCTGAGGGCCACCACTTGGCTTCTCACACCTGGTCTCACCACGCCTTGACTACTCTGACCAACGAGCAGATCGTTGCCGAGATGAAGTGGACCGAGAAGGCTGTCTTGGCCGCCACTGGCCTGAAGCTCAAGTACATGCGTCCCCCATACGGTGATATCAACAACCGTGTCCGTTATGTCCTTAAGAAGATGGGTTACATCCCTGTCGACTGGACTGGCGATGCTTTCGATACCACTGACTGGAAGATGCCCAGTCTCACCGCTGCTCAGGTCACCGCCAACTTTGGAAAGTCCTTGGATGCCTATGTTGCCGGTAACAAGACCCAGGGTTTCTACTGCCTCGAGCACGACTTGAACAGTTTGACCGTCGGCGTTGCGCAGCAGTTGATTCCTCTGGGTCAGGCCCGTAAGATCAACATTGCATCCGTTGCTCAGTGCGAGAACGACGCCCAGCCTTATCAGCTCGGCGGTACTGCCGCCATGCCCACGGTCTCCGGTGTGACCCCCTCGGCTGGTGCTACCCCCAGTGCCAACGCCACTGGTACCGCGCCCGCTTCTGGACCCACTGTTGCTGGCAAGACGAGCGGAGCTGCTACCATGACGGCTGGTCTGTTGACGGTTGCTGCTGCTGCTGTTGTTGGTGCTGTCCTCGCATAGATATAGAATTTGAAAAATCAAAGATACATGATACGAATGAAAGTAATAAAAGTGCTGGTACGATGACCCTCAAAGCCATACAGCTTCGTTACATGTATCTTCACAAGTTTTGAAAGTCCAAATAACCCTCTTTCCTCTTTACGCAAACATAAGACATGGTAAGATGTCCAAATTCGTTTTTTGGGGAATGGATCTTCGTTCGGCGTCACGTCGGGGGCGTGCGTGCGAAATTCATAATGGGATGTAGCAATCCCACTACCAAGTCAGGAGAGGGTCTTCCAAACTATGTCCCGACAAACTGCATAGTCTTAAAAAACGCATGGAGGTGCTTTGCTTCATTGGTATGAAAACTAGAGAGGTTTGAATTGGCAGGATCTTTTGTTATCGCCGTCGATTCGGTCGTATGGCTGAATATAAATGAACGCATGAAATGCAGATGGCGATAGATGGATTTTATCTCATATTTAATAGAGCGTTGACATAACCATCGATCCTAAGGTGTGGGTCGTTGTGAAAGGCCCAGATCTATAATGTGAAGACAATATCATTATATTACACGACTAATTCTCTGGATGCGTCTAATCGAATCATTTTAACTTTAGTACATCGCAAGGTACATCGCGAATGCAGACGATATACTTCTCTCGGCCCTCTCGATTTCCCTCGCTCAGCCTTTCTACTCTCGAAGCATAATGATAAAAAATCTGGGAGTGGGAAAAAGATTGAGAACATTAGGATTGGTCTTACTGGAGCGATGGAAAGTACAATCCCTGCTGAGGTCTCCTTGCATAAACGTGGTAATGGACCCGACGGATCCTGCGGCCGATTTTTTTTTGTATACCCTTTACCAGAAACAATACTCCAGGCATTCAAGTCAACGTCGCACTGGATGGTCCATGCAGCAATGCATTCGGCAAGCAATACGTGTCCCGTCACATAAAACAACTATGAGGAACGACTGAAGACCCATGCGAACCAATTCTTAGCTATTCAGGTGCTATGCCTGAGCCGTAAATGCAGGATAATTCTGGCGTGTCCCCATATAGGACAACGCAAAAGGTCAAAGGCAAAGGACATATTGGAACTATCAGATTAGGCCTGACCTCCTTGAATTCTCTCGGATATCAAGGGCACAGGAGGTCCTCAAGGACATGCATACAACACTACTGAGAACGGTCTTATCTGGCATTTACTCTGCCTGCTCAGGACGTGTCCCCTTCGTGCAGGGAAACCAGAAAAAATAGACTACTACTCCGTGGTACCTCTTCCGGATGCACGAGCACTGAGTAAGAGGGCCTTTAAACTGGGATAGGGAGAGAAAACGACGCGACAGCCGAAATGTAATGTCGCCACGATCAATCAGGCATGTCGAACACGCGTTATTTTTTATTTTATAGGGCAACTTTTACCTGATTCTCGGCTTCTGTGAGACGAAGAATGATGGTAACAAGCATGCTGTTCTATCCACCTTGACGGCTGGGCGTATTCTTCTTTCTCCTCTCTCGATGCGATGAGTCCATCGTACTACTTCAGTGCTTTCTTTAGAACGACAAAAGGTGAGTCCCTTTGTAACTCCTTCTTCTCTCAAGCTTACGCTTCCTACTGTCCTACTGAGATACATTATGTATATTTTCATGTATCGTATCCCTTGAATCACCCTCTTGGTAACGGAAGCAGGCTCGAGTGGAAGGGCCGGACGGCGGCGTTTATCCTCTCAACTGGTCCTTCTGCGACCGTTGATTGCTGCGTAGTATTCCAAATGAAAACGCGATCACCATCCGTTGGAAAAAGCAACAGGCGATGCCAGTCAACCTCGACCGTTGCAAGTTGGAAACAGAGCGGGTAATGGCAGGAGAAAGAGGGGGAGGACGACCTGCAAGGCTTCTTCGTTGTAAATTATAATGATATTTCTTCTCACCGACTGCTTGGGTCAACGGCAGGTCGTTGCTCCCATGGCTCCATATCCGATGCAGGAGACGCGCACCCCTTCACATCTGCGCCGCTTGCTTTGCCTTCTAACCCGTGCGGTCGTTTCCCCCTCCCATGTCGGTGCCTCAATGTGTCCCATGCGCCAGATTTAGCTTCCTTCCAATCAGGACGTCATGTTCCCATCCATCCAACGCATCCATGAGTTCATACCTAGGGTGCACTGTGCGATGTCGACTAATTTAATTCAACTGACCAATCAACGGCGCCAGGGGTTCTAGCGCGTCTCATTAGTATTGCAATGTTTTATGGGATCTGAAAGCGAGTTAAGGAGACAGAAGGATGGGTTAGTTTATTTATTATGCGACCGGTAGGGGTGCTATAGATCCAACCCAGGGCTTAGTAGCCCAGATAGTATGGACTCCACGCTCCCACCTGTGAGGGAAGCACGGTATGACTGCCCACAGATCTACTGCTTCGCCTTGATACATCACAGAACCCCCTCTTCCATCTTCCTCTCACTCACTCCTTTCCCTTTCCCTTTCCCTTTCCCTTTCGCTTTCCCTTTCGCTTTCCCTTTCCCTTTCGCTTTCCCTCTCCCTTTCCCTCTCCCTCCCCCTCCCCCTCCTCTCCATCCTCCTCTCCATCCCCCTCTCCCTTCCTTCTGGAGTTCCCTTTTTTCTGTTTCTTCACTGCAGCCCTAGCGTCAAGTAGCAAGCACAGGCAGAAAACAAATAAATAAAACTAAATAAAAAAAACCTTCCCCTCCCCACTTAAACGCGCAAAGCAATTCCTCCTTGGTCCTTCCTTTTCTTCTTGTTTCTTCCCTCTTCTCGTTTCATTCCTTTATTGAGATATTGTTCCGCGTGTTGTATATATACGTAATGTATTGGTGTGAATGCGAGTGTGCTTCAAATGTCCTGTCAAGAAATCTGTTCTGAGCACCACCTCCAGACGCGACTCCTACGCGCTCCTTCTCCCCACTCTGCCGCCTCTCATGCCATTGGTCCTTCTTCTCATTCAATCAATCCTCATTCAAGTCAACTCCACTCATCCCTTCCTTTTGTGCTGCTCCATCGTCTCGGTTACTGTCTCTCCAAACAACCAGTTTGCATACACATTTCACACATCCGCAGAATCACAAAAAAAGGGGGGAGGGGGAGAAGAGAAAGAAGGGATCAGAGGCTGTCCGAACCCTCCCCAGGACCGTCACCACCGACAAGCACCACCACCCCACTCGATTATTTTTAAATCCGCAGAAGGGTCAAAGGGACGCGTCCCGCTGTACGGATGCATATCTGGCTGCCCTGGCCCTCCTTTTCCGCCGATGGTGTCTGTCGGCAGTAAAAGGTCCAGAATGTTTATGCCAACTGCGGAGAGGGTACCAGAGCACATTGAACCACAATCTCTCCAGTCGTGGTCGTGCTGGGGGACCGATGCCGCCCTGTGCACTTGAAACGACACATCCTGTGTTCCCACTGTCACATCGCTGTGCTTCTCTCCCTCGTTTTGTGTTCCCATTCGGTGGTCTTTTTTAAAGTTCCTTCCACAGATCGAACTTCTTGGCACCTTCTTCGCTCTCCTAATATCTTTCTCTCTCTCACTCGCTCCTACCATCCTATCCCACACTCAAATCATACATAGCCCATACCATTGACTCGCGCACGAACCATCGGCTGCTCCCCATTGCGGCGCCCGCCCCCAACCACCGCCGATCTTTACACCCCGAACACAATCCTCAGCAACCTCCTTAGCATCATCCTCGATCACCATCCGCATCCCATCGTCGCCAGCAGCGACCGCAGCAGCCATGTTCACAGCCATCTCTTATCCTCCATCGCCATCACAGCCTTGCTATCCCACCCCAAATCAGTACGAAGCAAATCAGCACGAAGGCGTGGACGCTTGTAAGGAAAAAATAACCAGGGACATGTCACTTGAACACCAGCTCCTCAGCCTCAGTCTAGGAGATGATGATCCACAGGAGATTCATGACCAGCAGCAGCCCTTTACATTCGTTCATAGCCCCCATGATTCTCCCTACTACGCCGTCCACCCTCTCGACAAAGTGGACTTGCCCAAATATGAGCATCACCCCATCAAAGACAAGGATAAAGTAGTCAGTACAGGCCGCAAGAGCAACAAAAACGGCAAGACCAAGGGCAACGGCCCCTTGGCGGCACTGTCAAAGCGGTTCTCACCATCTCTTCCGCCCCGATCTCTATCGACTCCTGCGGCATCGACCTTGACTTCATTTGCAGCTGCAATGACAGCAGAGCCTGGCTTTAACGGTGCTACTCTCCTTAGCGCCGACTCCAGACTTGGATCTGAATCAGTTGATGCAGTAGAGCCGTTGCCTGGCCCTTTTAGAGACCACATTCGGCACCACAGCGTCTCGGGGCTTCCCTCTCAGGATTCCAAAGGATCCCGGTCCTCATGCACCTCCTCGTGTTCAGCATCGTCAGCATCATCGTCGTTAACGTCGTCCACATCTTCTTCGCTTTCTTGTTCAGCAACGTCCTCTTCTTCTTCCTCATCTCCTTTCTTCTCTCCCTCTGAATTTTACAACTCTCTCTTTGGCAACAGCCACGGTAACAGCGACATTGGCAACAGCAACAGCAGCAACCACAACTACGACCATAGCATTGATCCTTTATCCTCAGCACCTTCACCATCGCTATCATCATCTCTATCCACTTTGAACCCACCAATTATTGTAACGACCACCACTAAACCTACAACGATGGGAGGAGCAAGACAAATACGATCAGGTTCATGGACGTCTTCGTTCTCACTTTCGTCCCTGTCAATCCCAAAGAACTCTACCCGCGCTGCAACCCCAGACACTCTGTCGCCAATCGGCAGTCGATCACCAGAGTCATATCCCCTACCATCAGCAGGAACCCAGACACGTTCAAACCCACAGCCTTCGATTTCCCAATATTCAAACCCTGTATCCCCAACTGGAACGTTCCCTCCTTGCTCCTCATCCTCAACCTCAACATCTCCGCCCTGTGCCTTCTCACCAATGTCGCTCCCACCCCTGCCCCTCTTTGTCTCATTATCACCTACAACGGGTTCAGCATTGCATTCGTCAAATTCCCTGCTATCGATAGTACAGGGCGACGATCATCCTTCTACCCCGCACTCCATTGTGACCATGGGCGCACCCCTGACGATTGCATTTCAATCAAATGATCTGGGCGGCATGGTAACTGCAACAGAGGCCCGTGCAATGTCTGGCAATGCACACCCTCAAACATACGCGCAGCAACACCCCTGCGCCGTCCATACCCCGCCTCAGGACCATCATGGAGCCCAGTCATTTGAGGCTGGAGCGAATCGGTTGGAGATGTGCCTGCCAAGTCGATCGAACAGCTCGGCGCCGGTTGTTGGCGCCAGATCGCTAGCCCCTCCAACATCCTTCAAGAGCTCGTCATGCAACTCTGAACCAGGGTTCACCAGCGGATCTCGTCGTAGCTCCAAAGACTCTCTGTAAGTGGTTCTCTTTATTACAACTGTGGTCTCTGCATGCGCGCACAGGCAGAAAGCGAACAAAAAAAGAAAAAGAAAAAGGCGGATCATATGGGGTTTACCTAAACGAGTGTTATTTTTGTTTTCTACTGTCTGATCTGGTACGACCACACCTCTAATGCATCCAAAATGAATAATGCCGCTCATGGTAGTGATTCTGTCCCAGGGGTGACATTGGATGACCTGGTGGACCAACTCACCATTCCGGATTATGTCAACACGCTTGGTAAGTGCCCTGCAACATTCTCCTGGTCCAGACCCTGACGCAATCATCGAGAGGGGTTATCCTTGGTCGCACACGGTCTGCACCGGTCATCATCATCAGTATGATACGATAACCTCCTGTGTGCCCTTGAAACATTCTTCATCTTTCAGTCCGGTTCAGCTGCTGGTGGGGTCAGCTGCAACTGCAGTGCAACCAGTTAGTGTACCAGAAGATGGAGGGAAAAAAGAAAAACCACATCGACTTCTTCATGTACCGATCTCGGTGCTATCACCCCCACCCCTTCCCCTTCCTCCCCCTCTCTCCTTCCTCGCCTGTCTTCATTTCTTTTCATTTTCTGCACGACGAACCCCTTGCTCACCACTCCTACCTCCTGGTTTCCACCCCTTACCTTTTCATTTCTTGTCTTCGTTTCCCTCCAATAAACACAAACACAAATATATAATTTTTAGAGCAAATCGCTAGGACCAAGGTCTTCCTACTCATATATCGAAAGTTCCTTCGACCCCGTGAACTCTTGGAGATGTTCATCAGTCGGTTCGAGGATCTGGGCGAGTTTATTGATGACGACGACGAAGAAGCCAGGAACACTAGACTCAGGTAAGGAATAAAATGGATGGGATGCGTACATAAGGATAGTCTAATAATGAGCACTCTGAGCAGCAGACATCGTCCTCCTAACGTGTAGCAATTGCTCTCGCGGCATCTTTAGGGTCTGTGCGTGCATTTATTATTGGCTGAAGCACCATCCCAATGACCTGATACATCGACAGACAAGGCAGCGCGTCGCGTCGTTCTTGCGAGAGCGCGTTGCTTTGTTCCCATGCCTGAACGAGATCTATGTGAAGCTCCTGCCACTGTCCTCAATTCACTATTTCAACAGTTGGCGCTGGACCTACAGCAATAATAGTCCCAATTCCAGAAGCTCATCCATCTCTGGGTCGAGCTTTGGCTCTGGCTCGGTCATTATGGATGATGATTCCGATTCGGGATTCTGTGACACAGCGGCAGCTGCTGGTAGCAGAGGCGGCGCACTCTGTGGGCATGAGATGGATGAAGATTGTGAATGGGGTCTTTTTGACGAGGACGAGGCCCTGCCCGAGACGAAAAAGTCGATGAGTATGGACAGTATTGCCCCCTTTGCCCCCTTTCCGCCACCAACCCATGGATTCAGTCACAGCCGTACCCCGTCTCGGTTCTCGTTCTCTAGTCTACCTCGCGACCGACGCTCAAGCACTGGATCCCTTATTCACTCATCACCCTGCGACATGGACTCGTTTGTAGCCAGCCGTCGTGGATCAGCCTCCTCGGCTTCCTCGGGCCCCTTGGGTCCCACAGGTCCAGGTCACAACGGCACTTTGAATCTGCCAGCTTGTGTGCATGCGCCGACGAGTTTTGCGGAGGGTGACATGACACCACTACAACTCCAGCCGATGGGTTCGATCCCGTTCATCAACAAGCGGATCAGTAGCCAGGCATACAGACAGAAGGTTACTTCATACGGAAATGCCAATACCGGTTCCAATACAGCATTAGTCTTCAGGGACAATGCTGAGGAAGTCTCTATGCATCCGTTGCAGAGGAGGTCAAGTCCGGTCCCTCCACCAATCGATTACTTGCCGATGAACACGCCGTTTATTGAAATCAAGGACGCGGCCATTGCTGCACAGCTGACTTGCGTTGAGTTTGGGCTGTTTAGGAAGCTAAAGGTAACCAAAAAAAAAAAAAAAAAAAAAAGAGTTGGGAGAATATCTATGAATGCTCGCATGCATGCGCGGGAGAACCAGAGATCGTAGATGGCCAGAAAGTATACTGACAAGTGTAAGAGATGCTTTCTGTTATTTTTTTAATCCTCTAGCCTAGAGACATGCTGCGCCAAGTTTGGAAGACTAACAAGGGATCGGCCTCGTTCCAGGCTTGCATCGCTCATTTTAACTTTATCTCATCGTGGGTCGGCACTATGATCCTGTCGCCCTCCAAAGTCAAGAACAGAGCCAAGATGATGGAGAAGTTCATCAATATTGCCAGGGTGAGTGGCTCGGCCTCATTCGGATAACATCAATATGTGACCAAGAAAGGGATGGTCGGTCGGTCATGATAGATCAATAGATTAACCCTGCTGTGTCTGATACATCTTAGATCCTGCGCGGCATGGGCAACTTCAACACAACGATGGCGATCATCGGAGCGATGAATACGTCCTCGATCCATCGACTGGTTCAGACCAGAGAATTGTTGCAGGGAAAGGATGTTTGGACGACGTTCAAGGAACTGGAGCACCTTATGAGCTCTGAACGCAGCTTTTATGAATACCGTCAGGCTCTCAAGGCACAGAAGTTGCCGTGCATTCCATATCTGTAAGTTTGACTGAAAAGAGGTTCAAAATGTATCTTTCGTATTGGGCGAAGCAACAAACATTAAACTTTTTTTTTTCTTTCTAAAATTAGTGGCGTTCATTTGGGCGATCTGCTGTCGATCAGCGAGGGCAACCGCGACTTTCGCCAGGACGGAACCATTCACTGGCAAAAGTTTTGTCTGCTCACAGAGGTCATTTCGACCGTGATGCACTTCCACACGGAGTCGTATGGGATCCAGCCAGACCCGTTCATCTCCCGGGTGATCACAGACACACATGTTCTGGATGATGAGGAGCTGTACACGAAATCCGTCGGCACCGAGCCTGGGAAGCTGCACCACTCTCGTAGCCTCAGCAAATTCAACTTTTTTTGAAAAAAAAAAAAAAAAAAAAAAAAAACCAGCTCGCATCTGTCTCCCATCATCCCTCATTCATTGTATATATTCATTTTTGCAAAACAAACAAGCAAACAAACAAAACCCCTCTTTATCGCCCAGCTAGCACCGTACTGCTACCACATTCGACACATCTTCATTGTACATTTTTATACTTTTTATTATCGCAACGCCGCGCCTTTGATCCTCCACACTACTGTTCTATTCACACGGGTAAGAACCATCTCTCGTAATAAACACTATCCCTTAGACCGTTTCAACTGGAAAGAGAGACAACCACCTAGGATAAAGTTTAACTGATACGGCCAGTACAGTTATTCTTGCTGGGTCGGCGAAGGGGCTCTAGGCGAGACAGGCTACTGATCCATTCGAGGCCAATATTAGCCAAATTCTGAGCGCCCACGCAGTCCCTGTCTAGCCATCTCTGGCACCCATCCTCAAGACAGACGGACGCCCGATTCGCTGGCTTTGCCATTCTTCGGTCGTTGATTTGTCGTACACAGCTTGGGCATTTCGATGACGTGAGATACTCATCCGAACAAACGACGGTGTACCCGAGGCTGTTTGCCTATGTAGTGCAATGGCATGCGGAAACATGGCATCAGTATCGACACTAGACTGAAAACAAGCAAATCGCAACGAATATCTTCAAAAAAATACCTTGTGGAAAACATACCCCTTGAAACTCTCGTGTAGCGATGCCAGCCTGGTATGAGTGTTGAAGTTTCCTGACCCGTATACAAACATCGCCGGTCTCGTTGGCCCAGTATGCATCCCGCCTTGTGGGTCCACAGTTCGCAATGTCCCATGCACGGCATGATCCTTCTCTGCCCGGCTTGCCTTTTTGAGCTCCCACAGCTTTTTTTTCATCGAACGGGATCCGTAAAAATCGCGAAATGGTTGTAGGACATAGCTGAACTGTCGGAGGCCGTGCCGGCGTTCTTCCATGCTTACGAACGACGACGACGGCAGCGAGGCTTCCAATTCCGATATGATAGGCGTCCCGCATGTGTACCCACTCAATTCTGCATCGTCTTTGATTGTGACAGTGGCCCGTTCGCGTTTTTTGGTCTCCAGCGCGGCTCTGAATGACAAGTTGGGACTGTAGAGAGCGGAGCGTCTGATAGGCAGGTTCGTGACTTGGTTCGGTTTTCGGGGGTCCAGCGCACAAAATGATGCTGAAATTACTTCACCGGGGTCCACCCTCACCCCCACAACATTCTGGAGGCCTTGATCGAAAGCCTTTGCGAGAGATCCTTTGTTAGGAAATCGCGATGTAATCTCCGGGATCCGCGCCTTAATTTGGATGACTGCCAACGTCGTCGTATGTCAAATGCCATTAGGTGGAGCTGAACTCCGTCTGTTCTCATCATATTGCTGATGGCATAGTGCTCCTTGACGCTGTCATTACTTGGGAGGTCGGGGGGCACGGGGGACTCCGTGCCTTCGGCAGCTGCTTGCTTCCTAGCCTTGTGATTTGCAAAGACCCTCTTCATGTACCCATCGAGTGCAGCTTGGCCGTATGTGTTTGGATGGTCCTTCAGCAATCGGTTCATGGTCGTTGTTTTCTTGCCATATGAAGTCTGGTTCTTGAGGGGATCCGCCTTGATCTCGACCTTGTCTCCGATAAACAGTAGTCGGAAAAGCTCCCCATATTTCTCTGATGCAAGTTCGTGGGCCGTCTCGGAAGAGCAGACTTGAGATTCCATGATATGCCGCGTAGGGTGCGTCTTTGAATTTGAATTGCCCCAAAGAAGTGAAAGAATGGCAGCCTCAGAGCACAAGATGAAAGAGTCTCCCAACTTCGACACTGAACAGAAAATAGGACGCAACTCCGACGGCATACGGAGAAAGTACCTCCACCAAGTTTGGATGTACCCCTTCTTAAATGACATCTCGTCTTTCTGTTTATCGCCGTCGGAGCTCTCGTCATCCTCAACTGGAGGAATATCATCCGTGAATAAACGAGCACGCTTCAGCTAATAGAAACAAGAAATAAACGTAAGTTCACAGTGGAAAAGCAAATCGACGCGAGATATGTCTTGTTCCGGACAGTGGAAATGTTACCTTATCCACGATGAACTTGGGCAGTCTCTGGAAATGTTCCCGAACCGCGGTCCGGACCTCCACCGCCAGTTCCGCCTGGATGACACTCAGGGGTATATCTTGGCAGTCCTTTGTCAGTGCGCAATATGAAAGAACGCTCTGGAAATCGTCATAAATCGAGCGCGCAATTGTTTTCGCCTGAATTGCCACTGAGTCTTTAGGTGGTCTCCCGCGGGGCGCTACTGGACCATTCAGAATCAAAGAGATCAGATTTCTGGTGATAGTTTCTCCATATGCCTTGTGCAGAATGAGATCAAGTGGGTCCGCATTCTTGTCCTCCTTGTGCTGGACTTCCGGAACACTCGCTTGATTGACATCAATGTCCATATTATGTTCTGGTGCCGGGCGCGCTTGTTCTGGGTTGCATGCAGTGGCAGTGCGGACTTCCTCCTGGATTCCTGATCCATTTGCTTCATCAATACCCAAGTTCTGGTCTGGTGTTGAGCGCGCTTGATCTGAATTGGATATGGTGGCGGCTCTGACCTCCTTGTAGAGAAAAAGTTCAAGCGCTTTAAACACGAGAATACGAGTTTGGCTCATGATGTGGACCGCCTCATTGATGCGTTCCGCGACGATCTTGGTCTGGGCTACGCTCAGCTTCGTGGCGCGGTGCAGGCATCCTGTGATCGACCCTGCAGTCATTGTGGTAGTCTTGAAAGCCTCCCCGAACAAGTGCTTAGTCAAGTTAGCTCCGGCTCGCCTCTCCGCTTTTCATCATTTTCCTCGTCCTTCTTGGGGTTCGTCTTGATTTCACTCGTGGCCTTAGGATTATCATCCATGCTTCCGCCCTTCTTCTTCCGCGGGCGCGGTTCCTCGGGGTGGACATCTTTTTCAATGCGACCTTGTCAACCGGGCATGACTGGCTGACGTCCACGACAACACGAGGGGAATAACGAGCCGTTCCTGCTCTTGTACTAAGGGATAGTCCCAAAAATAAAATAAAATAAAATAAAATCAATAATATGATTGTATCAAAGCGACAAAGCTGTAAAAGGACGTAATGAATTTGAACTCGCAACAAAGTCATACGGCAATCATACCTGCTTCGTCTCCATTTTGCCTCCCGGGCTTTTTTACGTCTTGTTTTGCCTTTGGGGCGTCGCTTTCTCCGTTGCTGGGCGTTCCCTTTCTCGTGTCTGCGGCGACGGCGTCGGGTCTGAAGAATCATCTGCTGTCCAGGCGTCTGCAGGCTGTGCTGGACAGGGAAGAAAACGCCAAGCCTGCAGAAGTGTCGCTGGTGAGTGTATCGGCTGGAGGATTTGTCCGCAAGGCTCGAGTCATATTTCTCCTTTGCAGTTTGCACTTCTCGAGCTTCTGGAGTATGCCCGGTATTCTCTCGTGGGTCGTGCACGATGGCGTAGCGGAGTCAAGGTAGTCCTCACGCACTTGAACGAAAGCCGAAATGGCGTGGGTGTAGTCATCCACACCCTTTTTTTGTCCTCCTCTCACCCGTTGCAAATACTCTTGGATCAGCTCCTTGATAATCTCAGCTTCAGTCGTCTTGGATCCTGGCGCGTCCATTGTTGATTCATCGCCTGCTCCGGTCTCGGTCCTCGTCTCTCGGATGATCTTGGTGTTTCTTTGGAAGCCGTGCCACGGGAGTGCCTTGGAGTAGTCGTCCTTAGTAACGATTGATGCCAGCAACAGCTCACGGTCGCAGGCGAGGTCCAGAGACTCGAGCAGGTCAGCCTTCTTGTACGTGGTAAGCTCTCGGTACTTTCCGACGGGTACAGTGATTTCTCTAACACCTTGATATACCATCATATCACTGTCGGCGGTAATGATTGCGAGGTCGTCTTTGTTGTTATCAGCTTGATACAACTCGGCAATATACGTGTCTGCTTGGAAGGGACATTCGCAGGTGTGCCACTCCAAGATCTCCAGCCCATTTCTTATGTCTGCCAGCGCTGCCTTGGATGTCTTGTACGCGTTTCGATATTGCTTATACAGGGGGGCCAAAGAGTCGCTGTTTTCTCCTATGGCATTGTCAACTCGCACCTCCAGAGTCTTGATCCGGTTGCTGAGGGATATGGCCCGATCTTGTCGCTCTTGAGACTTTTGTATCGAGGCCTTTCCGTCAAAGTGTAAAACTGTTGTCGATTTGCTAAAGTGCTTTGACATGATTTTGTTGAGATCATGCGCTATGTAATCGTAGTTCTGTGACTAGAGATGAGGCGGGAGCGAGGGACGAAGCAACAGAACATGTGTCAGCACTTGGTTGCTATGCTGCGTAAGCTGATACGAAACCATTGGCACATTTAATTACCTGCTCTGTTGTTCCAGGTCGGTCTGGTGTCAATCGTCCATTAGGGCCAATGAACAGTGCAGGATGTTGCACTCCGGCAGCCTGTACCTCGCTCGCATAGCTAGAGCAAGCCTTTCCTCGCTTGGATGGAGCCTCGGAGAAACTCAGGGCGCGCTTCTTGATGCCGCTTCTCCTGCTAGTGCTGGCGTCTGCAGCAGAAAGCGCGCCTTGCGCTGCTGAGGCTGTGGAGACTGCGAGGGCTGTGGGGGCTGCGGGGGCTGCGGGGGCTGTGGGAACTGCGAGAAAAGTCGCCGTTGCTGTTAGGATAGAAGCCGCTGATGCGCTGGTAGTTGTCGTAGCCCTTGCCTCAGCTCTCGCTTCCTTGGCGACTCTGTTAAACGTCGCTTTGAAGGTCCTTGTTTGCAAGAATCCGAAGTACAGACTTGAGACATCGACATGAACTTTCTTGTTCTGCAGATCATAAGCTAGCGTTCCTTTGGTGTCTTTTATAGCTTTGGGTAGCCCAGTGACTCCCATCTGGTACAATAAAGGCCAAGCCAAAGTAGACAGCTAATGAGGACCAAGTTTGGTGCATGTATCCATTCGCAGAAGCATTCAAGACTCACGTTGAGAATATGCGACAATGCTTGAGGGCTGATAAGGGAGTGGATGAGGAAAGGAGTGGGGTCAAGGATATGAGGAATGATGTTTCTTTTAAGACTCCAAAATCTACGTCCAAAATGTTTGTATGTTCATGCACTATGTTATGGAAATTGCAGTGTTCACACTGATCATCGATTATTTCATTCGTATCTAACAGTGATTGATCACTGTTCTCATAAACCACCTAGACTAGGGCAGCGAAAAACTGCAGTTGCTGCAAGATAATGTATTTCGTGTCAGGAGAGGCGGATAGCAACAAGAATGAAGGCAATCATTTATTCTAGACAACTGGGTTGTTAATTAACAACGTGAATTTCTCCAAAGGCCCCCTGTATTCCTTTGCCAGTCACCCTTAAAATAATTCGATATGAAGGATCGATTCATGGAAGTTATTTTGTGCTAGGTCCGCTAGGAGCTATGCGAGATTTTGGTCAATGTGCAGAATATGTCGCCCTCTTGAGTAGACCCCGACCTTACTGGTCCTCTGCTCTTCGTTTATCGCTTTCCAGCTTGCCGAGGGACTCCACATGGTGTTCCGGAAAGATTTGCGCGAAGTTGTTGAACATTGTGTGGACAGACCAGAGTACGGTCCAACTTGCACTTGAAAACGTCTGTCAGCAGTCAGAGGCCCACAAACAATAACTGGAGGATCAAGAGCCGAGGAAGGAAGAGTAAGAGGGCCATGGTGCTTTCGAAAGTACTGTTAGCCGGTGGCCCTTGTTCCTCCAACGTTTTCGTATTGCTGAGTTGGGCAAGGCGATAGAGGTCTTCTGATCCAAGGCCATTCGCCGCCGCGTTGAAGTAGAATCCCCATTGTGGACACAGCACCTTAATCATGGAGCGAGCCTTCCCGCATTCTCAAACACCAAAAACAGGCAACGCTTGTGCTTCAGTCCTTCCTAGGACACGTTTGATCTGAGTCGCTGGGGGAGGGAGAGGAGGGGCGGAGCGTACTGTATCTGGAGGAGGCCCGCAAAAGAGCAGTCAGCGCCAATACGTCGCGGGGGTCGAATCAACCACTGAACGCCTCGGAATCCAGCGCGTCAAGTAGAGTGACATCGTGTTTGGCGGCAGTGAGGACAGGGATCGAAACGAGCCAGATAGTGAGCGCGGCCGTATCCACGTTGCTGAACCCGGCATCCTTCTTGGCCTTGATGCTCTTCTTGAGGCTGTATACTGTGTCCGTTGAGGAGATGACCCTTGACATGGATTGTCCCTCAGCGAGACAGAAGAGTGTCAGGATGTCAGTCTTCGAGTGGGGATTGCGAGAGAAGGGCGAGGGAGAGGGAAGAAAGAGATGGAGTGATGGAGTGATGGCGTATTGACATCCATGAAGAAAAGTCCTGCATTTGGACATAACAGTCCTTTGCCCTTTTTCAGTTGAGAACTTGAGACCCATTCGCTGCTCCCTTCTGTCCTCCTCACCTTTTCTGTTCTCTCTCTCTACAACCGTCTTACCACCTATATCCCTGTACCTCATGGTCGATCTTCCAGAACGTACCGACGGGTCTAATCCCCATTTCGGGGACGCTGCCCACATTAGCACTTATGCAAACGTCGCAGCCCATGGCACCAGCAACGACTCGTCTCACCACAACAGCGATACCTATGCAGGCGTCGTGGCCCATCGCACCAGCAGCGATACATCTCACCATGTCAGTGGCACCTACGCAGATGTTGCGGCCCATGGCACCAGCAGTGAGCCGTCTCACCATTTCAGCGGCACCCACGCAGACGTCGCGGCCCATCACACCAGCGGCGATCCGCCTCACCATGTCAGTGGCACCTACGCAGATGTCGCGGCCCATGGTACCAGCAGTGAGCCGTCTCACCATTTCAGCAACACCCACGCAGACGTTGCGGCCCATCGTATCAGCGACGATGCACCTTACCATGTCAGCGGCACCTACGCAGACGTCACGGCTCATCGTAGCAGCAGCAGCATCAGGGTTTCGAAAGGCGGTGCCTATGCACCCCACCACAAAGGCGACACCAATGGCGGCCATGAGACTTCCAATGGAGCCGTCAGCATGGGTACGAGTGATAGCATTGCTGGTGGTCTGCATCGTCCCGGGTCGAATGTGGCTCCGCCGATGTACAAGGCGATTCGATTCTTTTTCGAGATCTGTCTCCACTCGTTCTATGGCAATGTTGAAGTTGAAGGGACAGAGAATATTGCACCGGATAACTACCCGGCTATCCTCGGTAAGCTATCTAGCTATCTATTGTCTTGTTTGGGTATGAGGCGGTGGTAGTGGTGGAAACGGATACGTCCGGAGAAACAAGGTGCAGGATGGTTGGTGATTCTACATTATGTCATTCAAAGTTAATGCAAGACCATGTAGTACTGACACGATTTCATGTGTAAATGTTCCTCTTCTCCCCCTCCCCCCCTCTCCCCCCCTCCCCTTCTTACGCTAGTGGCGAATCATAGCAACAGTTTGACGGATGCCATTGCAATTCTGTCGACAGTCCCGCCCAAGATCCGGAGTATGGTCCGCTTGACGGCCAAGGACACCTTCTGGCACAAGCCTGGAGTCTTCAAGTATGTGCTAATTTTGACTTCACGGCTGACTGTTGATTTGCGCGAAAAGTACAAAGGGATCACAATTAAACGGCCATGTCTCTTTGCATTTGCTCCATTGTTCGCCCGGTTCATTGTCCGCCTCGTAGCTATGTCATCAAGAGCGCTGGGACGATTCCGATTAAGCGGCGAAAGGACTATGAGAACCAGAAAGTTGACAACACGGAAACCATGGGCGCTTTGATCGATAGCCTGGGAACTGGAAGCTGTGTATGGTAAGTGCGACAGAAGCAACACGGGTTGCTCTTGGGAAGAGTTCATTGTTTCCGCAGTGCTTTTGCTGCTGTGAAATCATAGCGATCGGCGCGTGTGTATTGCTATTTTTGCACGTGCATACAGAATACGTGAGAAGTTTATGCAGATGTGGGGGTCGTGCACGACTATTGGACAAAACAAAGACATGGTGGGGGGATTTCGCATGATGGTTCAAGCTAGGCTTGCGATTGAGCTGTTTATCTAACATGTACACGTTTATGATGTGGTTGACGTGGATAGCATGTTCCCCGAAGGCATTTCCCGGTACCATCCTCAGCTGGCGCCTTTCAAGGCCGGCGTCGCCATGATCGCGAGTGATGTACGTGAACGTTGAACGCTGTGTTGACATTTGTCGTTTGATGATCCGACCAAAATGATTTGTCATCCGAATTCGTAGTAGTTTTTAATCGTCCCTCATTTTCTATGTATCCTACGTGTGCTCCTTCATTCATAGACCCTTGCGAGGTACCAGGACATGCCTGACTTCTCTCTGACGTTGGTGACGACGTCGATCAACTACTTGCACCGTGAAAAGTTCCGTTCCGATGTCGTGGTGACGTTCCATGCACCGATTGTCTTGACACCTCAGCAAGACGCGAAACTTTTCTCAGCGGACAAGCAAGAGAAAACAGAGGCGATCCGCAAACTGACTGAGCTATTGGAGAGCACAGTGAGATCGACTTTGCTAGATGCTCAGGACTGGGAGACTGTCCGAATTGGACATACGGCGCGGAAGCTGTATGCAGGTGATTTGGGAACCAGGATCTCGCTGGGCCAGTATGTACGTCTGACCAGGAAATTCGTCTCGGCATTTAGTCAGCACAAGCAGGAGACGGCAACTGCAAAACTGGAGGATGGATCACCGATCGGGGATAAGAACGGGGATTCATTAGAGATGAAGCAGCCGGTCAAGATGGATGCGGAAACTGTCAAGAAGATTGATGAGCTGGCGAAGGATCTTGCAGTACGTTTTGCTTCTGCGCATTCTTTTTTTATTTTTTATAGAGTGTTGGGTATTCGATATCGTGTTATGTTAAAGATCAAATGTGTTGACTCCCTAAATCTTCTCGTGCAACTTAGGAATACCAAGATCAACTGGACTTTTATCATCTCAAGGACTACCGCATCAAGCAGGGCAAACCCTCAGTGAGGGTGCTTTTCGGAAAACTGTTTCAACGATCCTTGCTGGCTTGTCTATTGTCCACGATCTGTCTCCCTGGACTCTTCCTTTGGGCGCCCGTCTTCATCGCAATCAAGTATGTTCTTTAGAATGCAACTGCGTTTATGATGATTTTATCATCCTGTCTTTATCAAAGCCCTGACTGCCGTGCAATTGCTCGATATTATCGAAACATAGGTACCAAGAGAGAAAGATTCGCAAAAAGGGGCCGCTGGAGGATAACCTGGATGAGATTGCACAGTACAAATTGATGATCGCGTCCTTCTTCCTGCCAGTGATCTGGGGCTTCTGGGTCTTGGTGACCCTCCCGATTGCGCTGTTCAGCGGCCCCGGCATTGTCATCTTGATGTGGCTGTAAGCGAAGGATTTTATCGACAACATTATTATATTTATGTCTCCATCTATTAGTCAACTGTGGTGCTAACGCCTACTATTCTGTCTTCATGTAGTACGATCCGCTGGCTCGAAGACTTGATCCACAATGCAAAATCGATGCTATCGCTGCTGCGCCTGCTGTTTTTGACGCAGGACACAATTTACTCACTGCGGGACTGCCGACAGGAGTTGGCAGAGCGGGTGCACGACTATGCGGTGCAGTACCTGAAGCTGCCTGAGGATCCTGAGGATCTGGTGCGCGAGAACCGGACACGAAAGGCGAGCAGTGGTTGGTTCGGCAAGTTGTCCGGCAGCTACTTTTCGATCAAGAGGAGAAGAAGAAAGGACTGGAACGAGGTTATGAGACTGCATGATGTTACCAAGTATGACTAAGCAGTGAGAGGACCATCAAGCGAGATGGACTATCAAGCGAGAAGGAGCTGTGGTTAAAGTGAAGCCTGAAATAAAGTTTTAGTAAAGCCATGAGCGCGCACGTCCACAGAAATATATGGTGTTCCTTGCAGGAGGGCATCGTGGCTTACCCGTTGAACACTAGGTTCTCATGGCACTTGAAGAGCAGACACATCGCAGAGGCAAAGCGTGATGCCCATTCTTGTTCACATTCATATTTCCAACCAGCAACGATGAGCAGCCTGCGACAGTTCAAGGCCACGGACCTCTTCAACTTCAACGCCATGTAAGACGCTTCGTCTCAATCGTTCCTTGGATCGTGCGTGTGTGTGGGAAATAGTCCACCATGGAAACTGACAGCTCCTTTTTTCATGGAAACCAATACTATATCGCCTGTTCATAAACAACAACAACAACAACAACAGCAATCTGGACTCGTTGACCGAGACGGTACGCGTTTTTGCTGTCTTCATTGCTACTCGACCTCACTGCATATGCTTAGGTCCAACATCCAGTGCTGACTAACACTCTCCTTCTCTTCCTTCTGTAACTGCTTTGTTATTTTTATTTTTATTTTTATTTTTGGCCATAGTACAACATCTCCTTCTACCTCTCGTATCTCGCGCGCTGGCCCGACCTGTTCTCGGTCCAATGCACCCCGTCCTCCACACTGATGGCCTACGTGATGGGCAAGGCCGAAGGCACCGGCACAGACTGGCACGGACACGTTACTGCGATCACAGTAGCACCCGAGTACCGTCGTCTGGGGCTCGCACAGGGGATGATGGCACTACTGGAACGTGTGTCTGAATATCCTTATGATGGCTATTTCGTTGATCTCTTTGTGCGGCGGTCGAATAAAGTCGCGATTGAGATGTATACCCAATTGGGGTATTCGATCTATCGGACCGTGAAGGGATATTATAATGGCGAGACTACCGAGGATGCCTTTGGTAAGTTGTGTTCGCGAGTTAGGAAGATAACAGACGGGAGAGGAGAAAAAAGATGTTGGTTGTGATGCAAAAGTTTTTAACCCAATTGTCCCTTTATTTTATTTTATTTTATTTTTTGCTTGTGGTATGGTAGATATGCGGAAACCGCTGAAGAGAGACGTCGATCGGAAGAGTGTCCGTGAGAACGGAGAGTCGTTTATAGTAGAACCGCACGAAGTACAATTCTAGCACAGAATACAGAGATCGGACCCCTCCTTGTCGTATGAGGAATGGAACCATTCATTATGAAACAGACGTCAGTCTTCAGCTCTGGGCGCATTTTTTTTTTTTTTTTTTTTTTTTTTAATTAATATTAATGGGTGGGCATAGGAAAACGACAAAAATGGGAAAGGCTATGATGAGGAGACAGGAGCCGTGGCAGTAGGTTGCTCATGCTCTATGTCTGCACTCGGTAAGAGACTTTCCCCTTCATCCTTGTTCACCTTCTCCGTCGTCGCCGTCGTCTCTGCCACATCGGCATCTGACTGGGGCGTGCCCGCGGGTGTGGGCTGAGACGAAGACCCATCTCCAGCATGTTTTTTGCCCACAGGCTGGTCAGGTTCCTGCTCACCATTCTGCACCTCCGTAACAGTGCCGTTATTCTGTGATTCTTGCAACTTCCGCTTCCCACGAGACTGCTGCTGTTGTGCCTGTTTGTTATTCTCATCTGCACTTTTCCTGGGCGGGGTGTCCAGATCTGTGGGATAGCCCTTAGCCTGCTGTGACTGGATCCATGCGTCGAGCTCGGCTTCCATGTCAAAGACCTTGACCACCGCACGGAAGCTCTTGGCCTCGCAAAGTGGGCGGTAATGAGGCGACTTTGTGTCCTCAACAAACATCTGCATCAGCACATATTTCGTGTTGGAATGGTGATTGCGCAATGTAATGCACTACCAAACCATGACCGGGCATAAAAAGATAACGAAAAACATCATTAGTAGCCCGTCTTTGCAACCGCCGAAAGTTTGATCCGCACAAAAAGAAAAAAGAAAAAAAGAAGCAATAACAGCATCTGCAGCAAAAGCGCTTTACTCACCTTGCGAAGATACTGTCGCACAATATCCATCAACGGCAACGGTCCCTCTTTCCGGAAGATCGACACATTCGCCTCCGCCTTCCTAGCATACATCACTGCAGTCACTCCCGCCAGTTCCTGCAACTTACCCAGCTGACTGTACTCAACCACATCCCCATTCGCAATCACCGGGATTGAAACCGCCTCAACGATCTCCTGGAACCGATCCCAATGGCCAGGCTCGCGTGGCCGTTCGTCCCTGTACCGGCAGTGGACCGCCAGGGCCTTGATCCCTGTGGCCTCGATCATTTTGACGAGCTTCAGGGTCTTTTCGCGGTCGGGGAAGATACGGATCTTGCAGGTGACTGGAAGGCCAGAATGTTGGACTAATTTGCGGAGGATCTATAAAGGTGTATGAGAATGGTTGATAAATCGATTTGCTGACACTATAAGTGCTGCTGTTCTTTTACTGGTTATAATGAAATATCGCCTGTTGCAGTAAAAGAGGAAAGGAGAGGACTTACGCCACAGAGCTTTTCGGGCTCCTCCATGAGTGCTGCGCCCATTCCACCATGGATCGAGAACCGTTTAGGACACCCGCAGTTCAGATCAATCGTCGAGACATCCTGCGCCCTGTAACAATATTAACGATTAAAAAAAAAAAAAAAAAAAAAAAAAAGAAGAAGCGAAGAACCCAAATTCAGTTGCCGTGTCCCCCTGTTCGTAGGTCATTTTCCTGTGCTCCACCAGCCATGTCTCGGACATACAATGCGGACAAAATAAAGAACATACACTGTGAGGGCAGCCTCGAGCGCCAGATCTGCATTCGCAGATCCAATCTGAAAAACAAGCTTAGATTTTTCGATCGGATGTGTCCTGAAAACTGAAACTCCCTTGACAAGATAGTCGATGGTCCCATTGTCCTCTATGTAAGCCAAGGATTGTGTCGGACCGGTTAGTCGACGACCCTCTTCGGTGTCAATGCATCTCACTTCCCTCCAGCTATGAGACACAACAACACAACATAAAACAACTCTACTACTTACCATTAACAACTCTCTCGGCTCCAACGATGCCTTTGTCAACTACCTCGGGTGTATAGACCAAGTCAGCTCCATATTCGAGCGCCATGAGTCGTATCGGCAGTGTGCCAATCCGGACCTATTTTTGTTCATGTGGCGGAAGCGTCAATGCATAATTCCCTGTTTGTCGATTCCCAGTCCTGTAAAGTTCATTCCTGAATAAGCAGTATGGTGGCAAGATCTTCTACCATGGGTGCAAGGATGCGGGCATTGGTGTAGTCCAGGGCCTGCATGCTAAAACAGTGAGTGTTGTTGTCCTTTGTACTGCGGTTTGCTTTCCCTTTAATTCTGCCGGTGCCCTGCCAAGAGAAAGAGATTGGCTTATTTGCAATAGTTGTTTCCAGTGAATGAGGGAAAGGAGAGGAGGAGCTGAGCGATTTCTTTGTCAGTGACAAAGTGCAGAAGGAGAAGAAGGGGGAGTTAACCCAGCATGGCGGAGGCGGACACTTTTCTTTTTCCATTTGAGCCTCAGCAGTCAATGTTGTTGGACTACTGTGACGATATTTTGCAAAAAAAGATCCTAATTTACATTAAATCAGTGCGAATTGAATTGAATCCTAGTGCTTTACAATAGAGACCACTATAAGGATTGGGAAACCAGGACCCAGATGTTGTTTACTGAACAAACGCGTCGCACTCAGGCACACTCAGACACTCCACCCACTCCATCCACCATCATTCTCGACAAAGTCTACAGCAATGGAGCACCCACACACCCCATATACCCACGGCCCCAGCAGCCGAGCTGGCTCTTCTTCCCAAAACCCAATTCCTAATGGTAAATGCACGCTCATCTTCAATGACAATCGACGCGACATTCGTCTAGACGGAGCACGTCCATGGCAGACTGGCGCTCAACGGTTCGCTCTCCTTTCGCCTACATGTCTGCATAGCAGCGTTGTCCGTCGGCGGTTCCGACAGAGGAGAGGAGCTGGAGGAGCTGGAAGAGGTGGAGCAAGAGATGGTACCCGAGACTCTTTTCGAAGGCCTCATTACTCCCTCCTGTGATGAGGTTGTCGACATGGGTCATGGCCCTTCCATGCAACCGCAATTCTCTCAACAACATGCAACCCAGCAACACCTGTCACCAAGAGCTCTAGAGAAATCTGTTCACCGTGAGATGTATCCTCGGCCCTCGGCCTTGCTTTCCAGCGGTTCCAGCGAGGCGTCCTCCTCTACATTGGTGACCAGCCTGTCGTCCCGCACGCGAAGCCGGCAAACAATATCCCAGGTCCAGGAGGGTCTGCGAGAACAACGTCGACGAGCTGTGGAGAACTCTCTGGCCGAGGCAGGAGTAGAAATGGAGCTTGCGGATGGACAGGTTTCAGGACAGAGATTAGGAATGATGATGAACACGCTGGCAGAACAAGAAATCGACCTTATGATCCAGCAAGAACGCCAGGCACTTTTGACCAAATCGACCGTATCAATGTACGAACGATACCAGCGGCATTGGGTGGTAAGTGTGAGGTTCGCACTGCCTCTAATACCTTATACTCGCAACAAGCACGCGTAAAACCTAATGAACCTGACCTAATGCTTGACTTCTATCTCTCCAGGAGTGGTGCCGTCGAAAAGGATACCCAGATATCAACGTTTACTGCAAGAAGTTTCAGCGATATATGGCTGAGAATGTTGCTGAGGAGCCAGACCCTATGAAAGGTATCGAACCTTTACGCGCCAACCCAAAGGTCCGATCTCAGCAACGGCTGGCGTACGATCCAAACCTGCCCCTGCCTTCCTACGAAACGGTGGATGCGTATATCAAGGCCGCCATCGATCTTTATGTCAGCCAGAAATCCGACTCCTCAAACAAGGCCATGCAAAACGAGCCCCACCCACGCTCCGCTCATGTCCGGACGCTCATGAAGAAGTATCAGCTAAGAGTGGCCGCGCTGAAGAAATCTATGGTCTCGACCGATCTGACCTTTGACGAGGGAAACGACTTGGAGGTGTTGAGGCAGACGATGAAGACAGCTTGGACCCACAAGTACCGGCATCTAGGCGGTGGAAGGAAGCACGATGTCGTTGGCCTCCGCACTCGGCTTAACGCTGTATGGTCCCACTATATGGTAATGCGCGGTGAAAACATGAGGATGGCTACATTGGCTGACCTCGCCACTCACACCGTCAATCAAGGAAACTCTGGAGGACAAAGTGTTGTTGGTATCTCTCTTTCGATGCTACGAGGGAAAACGAACCGCGAGGGCAAGGAGAATAAAGGAGTTATAGTGCGAAGCAAGGATGTTGAGGTCTGCCCCGTCGGTGCCTTCGTACTCTACCTCTATGAACTGTGGATGGTATGATCTCTCTCCTCTATTCCTCTATTTTTTTTAATTTTTTTCCTTAATTTTTTTTTTTAATTTTTTTTTTTAATTTTTTTTAATTTTTTTTTTTTTTTCGCGCTCATAACAATCGCCTTTTCATTTCTTCCTTTGTAGCATCCAAGAAGCCCTCCGGATTTCAACGAACACTCCTGGAGCGAGATCTTCATCCTATATGCAGGAGGGGATCCGTTGAAGCAGTTGTCACACAGTGCACAGTACAGGCATGCCGCCACAATGTGGAATAAATCGGCCAACCCAACGAACAAGCCCACTCATGCGCATCGAGGTTCTGGAGCGCGCCATGCTCTCGCGGCCGGGGCGGACATCGCCTCAATTGCGCAAGCTGGACACTGGAGCGTTGATCGCGTGGCGACACATTATCTGGACCGACATTCTGCGCAGGTGGCTCTGAAAATGGCCGGGTGCACATTGCCAGGGGAGCGTCTATGGCTCGCGCGAAATACTCTCATCCCGCCTATTGACCTTCAGCGACAAGTCTTCCCATTTATCGAACACTACTTCACGGATTCCGAGGATTGGCTCGTATGGACTTCCAATATCATGATGGATCGCGATATATTCGAGGATCGGCCTTCCAACACCAGGATGAAAATTCTGAGCCAGGACATCCCCAAGCTGCGCATCCTTCTTCTATTGACACATCTGCGCAAAGTCCTTCTTCAAGACGCTGCGGTTCTCATCAATCTTCGAACTTCCGAATTTCGTTACGGCGAGCACCACATCTTCAGAGATCGTTTATTTGGCAGCACTCTATTCTTGAGGTTCCAGGAACGCTTACTTCACAGCATAGAAACTACACGCTCCCCGGTATCGGACAGCCTTGCCGCAAACGCTCCAGCCATCAACCACGAATTCCGCTCGCTGCACATGCGAGATGAGCAGAATAACCGCGTACTCAACGAGCTCCTCAAGACCACATCTGCTGTAAGAAACGAGCAGAGAGAAGACCTCATGGAGGCTACCTCCACCATTAAGGCTCGAATCGACGATCGATTCAGCGCTCTCGTCAGCTTTGCCTTCGACATATCATCTGGCCTCACTCAAGCGATAACCAATTTATCTCAGAGGGAGCAGCAGGGAGCAGATCAAGGGCGTCAACCACAGAGTCAACAGAACTTGAATGGCTTACGACAACTTCAACAGGATCAAATGCAGGGGTTGCAGCTACTCCGAAATCTGGGACCCAGCCCGCAACTAGCGCAAGCGCAAGAGCTGTACATCCAGCTTATAGAGAAAACGCAACAGCTAATTCAGCCCCAAGGACATCAGCTATTGCATACGCTCCAGCCGCATGTTCGTGTTCAACGTTCTCAAGTAGAACGACAACTGCCGGGTGAAGAACAAGAAACAGCGGCGGAGCAGGAGCAAGCGGTGGTGGAACAAGAAGATGAGCAGGAACAGCAATCGGAAATCCATCAGGAAGCCACCTTGCATCTACCGGACCAGGAACAGGCGCTTCAACCGCCAGAGCATCAACCACAGCCTGAAGAGCATGACATAGAGGACCAAATGGACCAAATGGAAGAAGCGCTGGCGTACCCTAGATATCAACCACCTTTTATTGCTGACCACATCATGCTTGGACGCGACGATCCTCTTCGAGACCAATGGAAGGAGTGGTTCTTTGGACTGAATGGGCAACCATCACTTTGGCAACTCAACAAGCACTACAAGTCCAAGTGGCGGAAGGGGAGCGACCAGAAAGCTAACACGCGGTCAAAGCAATTCTACTACAAGAGGCGTCTGATCCGCTCGGTGTTGAAAACCTCCTTGCGGATGCCTGGGTCCACATTGGAGTTGAGGGTTGAAGCAGCTCTACAATCAGTAGAAGAGCAGCTCCAAACGATGTCTATGAACCGGTACGTGAAAACACTTGACGTAGAGAGATAGAAAGTGAATAAAAAAAGCTTGCCATTATGACCATTAAGACGTGCAACATGCGACATGAGAATGGAGATGAGATGGTGCAGCCAGCCTTTTTTTTTTTTTTTTTTTTTTATTCTACAGACCTACAGACAGTAGAAAAAAGTGAGTGCATTGTATTGGGATCCTAATACTACACTAGGAGGAATCCAGAGTAATATCCCCCAAGTATTTCTTTCGAATTTGGGATACTGGCACAGTTCCCCCATCCAAAAAATTTTTAGGACCCCAATAGGAAATATACTGTACAGCAAAGTTATCCCACTCCTCCGGGATCAGTTTGTTTTCATCAACGCGGCTCCAGAAACATGGCCCCGTTCCACCATGCCCGCCTCTATTGTTATTTTTGCACATGCTTCAAGGCTCCAGTCCAGCATATCGTATTTGTTATGCGTATTTGTGCTGACTGAATGCTCTTTAGCGATACTGTCTGTTGCAGCGCTACAGCTTCTTTTCATTCTATGCTGACCACTGATATTTAGACAACAAAAGGACAGCAAAAATAAAAATATAAACAAAACAACGCACTACTAATACTAGTTGGCACAAAATACTTACGGAGCAAGACAGCACTGATAAATGCGCGTAGACGAGTAAAGTAATGTTGTCCCTGTCTTTCAACCGGAAGAGAATGGTACGAATGGGAATGAGTCTGGGGGAAGGAGCGCCTTGTTCGAAGAACCGCTGCAGACAAATTACGCGCATGAATTCGGAAATCGCTCTTCGCAACATATACTTTAATGGGTACCAAGATTGGTTGTAAAGTAAAACGGCGTTTTCTATTGTTCCACGAACCTGCTCTTGGACACAAACAATCCAACCCACGTCTTAACCCGCATTAGCCTTGCAGCCCGATGAGTCTGGCCCTCAACCCAGGCATTCATTCGTAATATCAACGTATGCGACGTTCAAATGAATTGTGAACACCATGCTTTTGACAGTGCTTAGGCAGAGTAGATGAATTACCAACTTGGGCCTCTATATGCATCAACGTATATTTGCATACATAACCGAACGATCACAAGCTGCACTCTGTTTTTCCAAAATACGAACGAGCTGGCCACAACAAAAGGATGAATCTGAAGCGCAGATGTTGTTGTTTATCGGTGGACAACGGTCCTTCCGGTTTTCATTGTATGCACAAACACTCTGTTTGTGCCAACAGAAGCCCTTCCTGTTTGTATATCCAACATTTACGCACCCAGAATATTGCAGGTGAGCACCTCGCCCTCCTTATAAAAAGTCATTGTACTTCCCACATATTCATAGCTGCTTCGCTCCGTCGACTGAACCTCCTCCTTCGGTGTCCATCTAGCCCTAGTCCGCCCCTTCTCCCATCCTATCCAAATCCACGTCCGGCTCCGCCCTCCTTCCAGACGTTCACCTTCCCCCTCACACCTCTCCTCCACGACTTGACACGTTTCCTTCCGCCACCGCCTACCCTTGCACCACTAACGCCTCCCACCATAAGAAATGGCCTTCGACATCCGCGACGAAGACGAGCCTCATGATGAGTTCGACGAGTATGAGGAAGTGAAGCAGCCGGAACGTCCAAAGTTCTATCGCCGCAAAAAGTTCTGGATGTTCTGCATCCCCAACGCGATCATTGCGCTCATCATTGCCGTGGTGCTGGCGCTCTATGTGATTATGCCCAAGATTGCACAGGGTCTCATGAACAAGGCCACCATCAACTTTTCGCAGCTTGTAAGTCCATTGCCTGCTCCTACTGTCTTTCTGTCTGTTTCTATCCAATTCAATATACTTTTCTGCGCCTCTCGGCACTTTTCTGCGCTTCCCACCATATACCCCCACACATCTCTGCTTCATCTTTCACACCGCGAAAAAAACACACATGTAGTACATACGCTCCTGTGTGCACTGCTAGGTCGTACGCGGCTGTTGGCTGAAACGTATCTGACGCATCCAACGCATCCAACGCATTTAACGCATCTAACGCATTTAATACATCTGTGCCTGCATGTACCGTGCATGCCATGAATCTGCTCTGTAACTCTACAGGACATCACCGACCCCTCGCCCACATCCATGAACGTGGTGATGCAGGGCGAGATGCGCAACACCGGACCCTTCCATGCCGACATCAGCTTCCCTGGGACTGTCACTGTCTCCTGGAACGGCATTGTGCTCGGCACTACCGAGATCCCTGGCACCAGCACTGCTTCGTACGTATCTGTGCAATACCAGCTGTGTATCTGCTGAATGATTTGCGGGCCGATGATGCTCTCGGTCTGCTCGCTGTATCTCACCCTGTATTCTCTCTATCTCTCTATCCCTCGTTATCTCGCTATCTCGCTACCTTGCTGCTTTGCTATCTCGCTCCCGGCTTCTCCACTCGTCCCTCCCGACAGTGGCGGTCATGGCGACTTGAACCTGCAGAGCAGTGTCACCATCACTAACTCGAGCGGCTTCGCAGAGTTCTCGAGCTACATGCTCAATGCCGAGTCCTTTGTCTGGCACCTCGAGGGTAAGCTGAACGTCAAGGCTCTCGGCCACACCGTCAAGGACCTCGACCTGAACAAGGACATCACTGTGAAAGGTAAGCACCCGTATGGACATGCATCCGAGCAGCTACTCGAGCATGCACTCAAGCATGCACTCGAGCATGCATCCGAGCTGCTATCTGTGCACTCTGTTATTGTCTCTTCACGCAGACGTGCATGTTCTTGACATCTGCCACGATGCCTAACCCTCAATTGTCTGCACCTCCTTTTGACCTCCCCAGCGTTCAACGGTCTGCCCGGTACAACTATCCAAAAGTTCTCCCTCCCCGGCGACGACCCCTCCGGCAACGGCATCATCATCGAGATCGACACCCTCGTCACCAACCCCTCCGCCATCCAGATGTACATGGGCAGCTTGACCTTGGCCATCTCGTATAAGAACACGGTCATGGGATATGTCACTGCCAACAACCTGACCATGGCCCGCGGCCCGCAGACGCTGAGCATGAAGGGCGTGCTGATCCCCCAGGCCACGGTCGAGGGTCTCGCAGACACCTCGGAGATGATGTCCCGCTACATCGGCAATGCCGTGACGGACACCATTGCCACTGGCTACGAGGTCAAGCCTGACGGCGTCAACTCGGTCGACTGGCTGTCTGCGGCAATCAAGAACCTGAAGCTGACGGTCCCGCTCCAGAGCCCGACGCCACTGCAGCTGATCAAAGCCCTGAACCTCGGGGCCCTGGGTCTGACCTTCACTCCTCCGACCGCGTACCAACCCGTGACGACCTCGACCGGTGTCCTGGCCAACTACACGCTCCCCGACGGCTTTGGGTTCAACATCCAGTTCACTCAGGTCGCCAACGAGCTGGCCCTCAGCCGCAACAACATCACCATTGCCAACCTCAACTCGTCCTACAACCCCTCGACCTCGAACATGGCTGCGGGCACCCTCAACTTTAACCTGCTGGCCACTCCTCTGCTCGTCCCCGAGGACGCCCACCAGGCCTTTCAGGAGTTCAACCGCGACCTGACTGTCGGCGCCAATCTGCCGTTCAATGTCGTGGGCAAGGCCTCGGTCTTTGCCAACACCTCCATCGGTGTCGTCAACCTCGTCAACATCCCGCTCAACGCCACGACCGAGCTTAGCGGTCTGCAGAGCCTTGCCAATCCTGCACCGACCATCACGGCCCTCCAGGTGGTGTCCAGCACCGCCACGGACCTGACCATGGCCATCACCGTCGTGATCGTGAACCCGTCGTCGATCTCGCTGAATGCGGGTGACATTGTGCTTGACCTGATGTACAAGGGTGTCCGTCTCGGAACAGTGACCATGCCAAACCTGGCTATTGTCCCCGGCGCCAACACTGTCGAGGCCTCGTCCACGATCAATCCCGCAGCCTCACCCGAGGGCATGGAGCTGCTGACCCTGTACACCAGCGGCGCCGGTGCCGAGGTCAGCATTGCAGGCACCCCCACCAGCACCACTGTCGATTCGCTGACCCTGGCCTTTGGCGCACTCAACATCGGCACACAGATGCCTGGGCTGCAGTCCAAGTTGCTGGCAGGAGCCTCGCTGGTTGTGCTCGACACCACCCTCGCCAACGGCATCGCCCAGACCGTGGTCACGGTCAACAACCCGTTCGTCCCAGCCATGAGCATCCTGTCCATCGACTCCAAGATCACCTACAACGGCGCCTCGCTCGGCACCGTGGTGTCAACCTTCAGCTCGCCCCCCGTCATCCCCGGCACTGGTCAGGGCACCATCACTGCCAGCCTCGCCATGAACACCGACCCACACGACCTCGTCACCCTGATCCGCGCCCAGGCCGTCAAGAACGGCATCAACACCGACGCCTTTGACGGCCTGCTCTCGCTCCAGCAGGGCGGCAACCCTCCCGCCAGCCTCTTCGACGGCTTCAACGTCGCCGACTTCACCATCAAGGCCATGGCCGGCCTCAGCGTCGACATCGAGATGACCACCACCGTCAAGCTGGGCGACTACCAGGTCACGATCCCCTACACCCAGACAGGCGTCCCCACCGCCACGGACCAGACCATCCTCAAGCTCATCCCCATCGTCGGCACCCCCATCGCCCAGCTCCTCGTCGAGCGCTCCGTCCTCGGCTTTGACTCTATCAAGATCCTCAACCCCACCGACACCAACTTCCAGACCGACATTATCGGTGCCATCACCGACACTGGCCCACTGGATGCCCAGATCCAGTTCCCCAACCCCGTCACCATCTCGTTTGACGGCAAGCCAATTGGAACAATGATGATGCCGACGGTGGACGCGGTCGCCAACAAGGGTGCGCCACTGAACCTGGCTGCCGTGCCCTTCATCATCACCGACCTCGCAGCCTTCACAGACTTCAATGTCTATGCGCTCAACAACGAGAAGTTCGACTGGACGATCTCGACCGAGGGCCTGGTTGTCAATGCCATGGGCACCTCGCTCCCCGGCGTGACCATGACCAAGAAGGTGACGCTCGACGGCTTCAACAAGCTGCAGGGCCTGGAGCTGTCGAGCTACATCATCAACACCATCGACGCCGACGGTCTGCACATGGTCATCAGCGCCTCGCTCGCCAACCCCTCGACCATCGGCCTGACCATCCCGGTCTCGAACTTCGACACTGGCTTCCACGGCAAGGTGCTCGGACCAGCTGTGGCCGAGGGCCTGACGCTGCTCCCGCACGGCAACTCGAGCTTTGCACTGAAGGCGACCATCTCGTCAGCCAACGGTGACCTGAGGCCATACCTGGCTGCCATCTTCCAGAACGCGCTCGGCGGTACTGCGACACCGCTCGATGCTACCGGAACGGGCGCACCCGGCCTCTCATGGCTGGATGCGGCAATCAAGTCGCTGGTGCTGCATACCAGCCTCCCACCTCTGACGGAGCCGCCAATCGAGTCGGTGGCCATCGACGCCATGTCCATGGACTTTTCCTGCGACTCGTGCGTGTGGTCTCCGACCGCCATCTCGACCATCACGGCCAAGACGAACCTCCCCTTCGCAAACGGTGCGCCGATTGTCCAGCTCAGCCAGAACGTCGAGATCCTGGACAAGGATGGTCAAGTGGTCGGAGTCCTCAGCACTCCCTATGCTCCAGCCACCACATCCGGCAACACGGTGACATCCACGGCCCCTTCTGCGCCACTGGTTGTTGCTGATGGTTCGCACGAGATCTACTCTGCCTTCATCGGAGACCTCAACATGGCCACGACCTATGAGCTTGGGCTTCGCGGAACAGCCGACTCGATCCTGGATCTCGGCGCACTTGGTCAGGTCGAAGTCAAGGGCATCAAGTTGGACGTCAAGACATCGATGGCTGGCCTCCAAGGACTGCAGAAGATCGAATATGTTACCAATCTGGGCTACGACTTTATTGGGGGTATCACCTCCACGCTCCTGGTTAACATTGTCAATCCCAGCAAGCTGACCCTCAATATTGGAGATTTGACTTTGAAGATGGGCAAAGACACCACAGATGCAGGCTTTGCTGGCTACTCGCAAATCACCGACTTGATATTGGTCCCTGGAGACAATCTGATCCAGGCTGTGGCCGCTATCGATAATACATTACCTGGTGGATCTGAACTGGCGACTGAACTCTTCTACCAAAACACGACGGTCACCATGTACGGCTTCCCTGGGGTCAGCAAGAACCCTGCCCTGGCTGCTGGATTGCAAAGTCTTGTTACTCAGACTGTCATCCCCGCGGGGTTGGAAACGTTCCAGAACGCTCCTCCCTACAGCGCGACCTGGAAGATCAAAGTTCCGCCAACTGCAGTAACGATGGCATGATCGAGATCACGACTACCTTCAGCAACCCTTATTTCTCCTTGCCACTCCACATGCTCCTTCCTGTCTCCGATCCAGCTGTGTACACGGGCACGGATCCCAGCCACATTGAGGTTCCCATGGGCAACGGCGGCACCCCAAACCGAATATTCGATTTCCTGAACAACTTCAAGTTCGATCTGGCTCCCAATTCCTCAACCACCATCACGATGCAGCTGCAGTTATCGACGATCGGTATGAACGGAACACCTAGGAGCTACGTGAGGGGGTGGTTGAGCAATCCAAATCCGGAACCGTTCCGATCTACGTGATGCTTTTACCTGAATGTACCCTGGGCAAAGACCCCCGTAAGTTCCAAGGCTACTGGGCTTCGGACACTATCTACCCTGACCTCACCTTCTTGACGCTTGAGACCGGACCGGACTTTGCGCTGATTCTTGACTGGTTCGATAAGAAGTACCCACCAATGCCTTTGATCGCAACCAACCCAGTCTCAGGGGTTACTTCGCCAACGGTGTCCCCCAGCGTAGTCTCGCCCACGTCGACCGTTACTGCCCCGACGGACCCCTCCTCGACGACCCCATCCACGACTGCGTCAGCAGCACCCAATCCCGAGCCAACGCCGACGACGACAACGACAACGACAACGACAGTAACACCGTCTCCAACACCAGAAGTGCTGAATCCGGTGTGAGCGCGGTGATGCCATGATAGAAATGCATAACGTTCTCTAAAGATGTGGTTCCTTCCACATAATATAGGCCCGTATTGCCCGTATTTATTCTTCATCTTCATCTTCATCTCCAATCTCTAATTACGTACAAAGACCTTTCTCCCTTCCGCCTTCCAGAAATCTATATTGAATAATTTATTTCAATGGATGTTACGACCTCATTCTTCTGCCTTAGCGCTGTTGTATTGGATGAAATGAGATGTGCTGAAATGCCATTAAAATAAAAGAACAAAAGAAAGAACAGAAGTACGGCAGAGAGTATCCTAAGTCCTGGCCCTGCATACGACCTACGGTTGGTTTGCGGCCGATCGAGTCGCTCGATCTACGCGGAGAGCTTTAGCCCTTGGTTCTCTCGTACAAAAAAAAAAAAATGGTCAAGATTAACTTTATAGTTCTGCACGCACTTGCTCATGAATCTCCAATGGATGCTAGACTACGCCTACGGAACTTAGGCGCTTGCTTCTTAAGCGTTCATGGTCATTTCGTTTGCTCAGGCAATATTTTTTTTTGTAAATGTCTTGCAGTAAAGTAAATTACCTCGGCTTCAACTCATTCCCTCTGCATTCTATCTGTTCCTTTATCTGCTATATCCGATTGGACTATATCGCATTGAACTGTATCATATTAAGTTGTAATTCATTGTACTGTGCTGCATTGTATTGTGTTGCATTGCATTGGTAGCATGTGTCCGGAAAAGATTGTGGAACTAGACTAGCTTTTGTGGAGGAGCCCTTTTTTTCCTGTTCATTCTTGTGCTGTCGTCCTTCATACGCCTCTCTATTGCCTATTGTAACACCAAGCGTAAAAAAAAAAAAAAAAAAAAAAAAAAAGCACTAGCTGTATGTGTTTAGAGTCAAGAAGCAATAGTAAGAATGAATTGTACACTAAACAAAAGAGAATAAGACTCTTTGTATAGTAAGAGTATTGCTGGAAAACAGTATCTCGGCTAGCGGCTATCGCCAAAAAAAAAAAAAAAAAATATCGGTGTGTGCAACGCGAGAAGCCGACATATAGTTGCCCAGCACCAAAAACGTGCTGAGAGAGGTAAACATTAACGTGCTGAAGTTTCTGCCCTTGCGTCTTGTTGATGGTCATGGCAAATGCGGCCTTGACAGGGAATTGTCGCCTAGTGAACTTGGTTGGCGCACTTCCGTCGTCCATGGTCGTGAGTAGTATACGCCATGAAGGATCTCTGCGCCTAGGTATCTCTGGTGGAGTGCCCGAACGACCAATCAAGTGCTATTGCAGAGGTCTGATGTTCCATACATATTTCGAAGGAAAATGATAGGCTGGCCAATCTTCAACAGTAACACATGCGGAGGCATACCTGGAAAGTTGGGCGGAATTCAGGCACTCTACAGGATAAGCGGCAGTGTACACGCCGTCCGCTATGTCCTGGCTGTTATAAACCTTCCCTTCGCCTTGTCTCCCATTAAGAAGCATCTGAGTTACCATAAAATTGATTCTGTCTACATCGACATTGAATGTCGTAAATATTGCCCGGCCTTTTAAAAATATCTAGTTGCTGGGGGGCGATCTCAGTGTCTGAATAAATCTCCCTGATGAACTGCCTTTCAGACGGGTTGTTCTCGGTTACGGGATTGGCTGAGTTGAACACATACTGGTCTGGTATCCTGATCAAATCGCCATGCGGACCTGGAGTGAAAGTTGGCTCTGTGCTGTTACCAGTACGGAGAAACCACTCTGTGAAAGACTGGCCTAACGGGTCAGCCTTTGTTCGTATGTTCTCTCTAAGAGTTAGAGTCTGCACATGCGGTCAGATTTTTCGAGAGTTCTCGAGGCAAGCACCCCCAATCTGGGCAGGTGTTCCTCGAGGCACAACGGGCAAGACTTGACGGAAGTCTCCCCCAAATACGGCAACCTTGCCGCCAAAAGGCGTGTCCGTCTTTTGCATGGTGTCGCGGAAAGTGGCATCCCCTGCTTCGAAGATATGCGGGTGGTGCATCAGTGCCTCATCCCAAAAGACTGCATCTGATTCTCAGATCCTTGTTACCATTCCCTACTGCACAGGAATATTGCACGTTGAGTGCTCCATGATTTGGAGGGGAACCTTGAAGGTCGAATGGATTTACGGCCTCCTTCCAGGGTTTGTGCGATGATTCCCGACGAAGCGACCACGATTACGTCTTTCTCCCCCCTTCCTCGGATGTGGGCAATTAAAGTATTGTACAAAAATGACTTTCCCGTTCCCCCTGGCCCACCAATAAAGAACATATTTGAAACTTCCTCGTCCTATTTATCCAATGCTGCCGCAACCATAGACTACAGTATCTTTTGATCGTCGTTGCAGAGTCCCAGTTGTAATCCGCCTTTACCGCGAGTCCCTCGATACTGAGTTCTGCCTGTTGTCCGAAGTCATCGTCA